>NC_135332.1:103805221-104111010 GCF_023851605.1 Tamandua tetradactyla | reverse complement strand
CTAGTGGTAAGATACATGACTGTCTGGATTTTTGTACTTATCAGAAAAACTGATCTAAATTTCTCTACTGAGAAATTTTAAATGTACAAGAGCACACTATAAAACATGTACTAATTTTATGTCACATTTAGGCTTGCTGCCTGAAAAAAACATATATACTGCTCAGATCACAATCTTAAAGAAAATATCTGAAAAGCTAAGTTGTTCAGAAGAAAGAGGCTATGTAAATATTAAGTGTTACTGTTAATAGTAATGAAAGCAAGGTTTGCCAAGATGTAGTTTACATGTTTTTTGGTATGTTACGTGTTTTTTGTAAAAATAAGAGCAATGTTTATTTTCCAGTTTAAAATGAAATATTATAATGTCTTTACTCCTTTCTTAAGTAAAAAATAACATTTTAGTTTTCTATTACATTTAACACTAGTGGTAGAAAATAGAGAGAGGAGCAATATATTTTCCTAGAAACTGCATTAAAAGCAATTCTGCATTGCTTCTTTTAACCGAAGCTTCAGTAGTCAAGATCTTCTTTCTGTACATTCAAAGATCTTTATATGGCTAAATGGACCACTAAATCCTTCAAGAGTCATTCAAAGAAAGCACTTCCTCCAAATTCTCTCTCACTTCACAAGGACCATGCGTACACAACAAACTCATTGAAAAGAAGAATGCAAATCCTCATATTTCAGCTCCAGGAACCTTTCCATATGCAAAATGGTATCCTCTCCAGTCCATAAATGCCTTAGCTTTTATTTGCAATATAAACTGTCAATGTTTGAAAGCTACAAGAACACCTGGGGACAGCACGAGAAAAACGGGTAGAAAAAAAATATATATATATATAATTACCATAAAAAGGGAAAGTGAAAAATAAAGTATGTACCCAATAAAAAAGAAGATGGCCTATTTTTTCTCACCCAGACTTTAAACATCTTTTCCCGAGATGCTAAACATCTTTTTTTAAATTGTTTCAATGCCATTTAAATAACAATTCTGGGCAGATTCTTTTAATTTGTCACTGCACAGGACTGACGGGTGTAATTATATTCTGGTTGCCAAAAGGGCCAGTTAGCTGGGAACGGCTACAAAAGTTCAAGCCCCAACTATCTTATGGAAACAAAATAGGATGACAGAGCAGTGAGAGGGACGCCAGAAGGGCAGACAAGAAAAGTCAGCTCCCCTCTGCAGCAGCACACTTCACGTGTGCCTTTCTTAAAAAAAAAAGAGTGAATGACACGGCACCTGCTCTCTCCCTGCCTGACACACGACTGGCCCTCAGCGGGGCCCTTCCTCCATGACCTGTCCCGAGGACAGTGTGTCATTTTGCAGAATCCCACCAAGGATCTGGAATGAGGTTATAAAGGAAAGGGGTGAGCATTTCTACACCACATTTCTCATTTCACTCCTATTTCTCGCCTCTCTTTCAGCCCTCTGCAGGAAAATTATTTTCTGTATAAACAAATTCATCAAGTTAACTTATTCAAGGAAGGAAATAACTGGTATCGCATAACATTTTGCAAAACAAAATTGCCACTGCTGTACTCGCAGCTTAAAAGCAAACTACTATGGCAATTCAACCCTGGTACTAACATAACCCAAACCCCCTATTACCTTCATCACTGCATATTCAATTTACATAATTATTCTGCTATGCTATTCAGAATTTACATTTAGTTGTATGCATTCCACTTATCCTTGCTTTAGAGATGCTATTTTCTTTCTAGACTTAGCAGAAGGATAAGACCACAATCTGACATATTCAATACATCTGACTGATAGAAATGCTGTGCTTCAACCTTCAACAGAGTAAGGGTTTGGTTTGTTAATTTACTTAAAATCTGGATTCAATTACCCTATTGTTGGACAGCCATCGCCATCTGTGGCACTGGCCATCATCAACATGAAAGCCTCTCGGGAATTGCCTTACCCCACTTCACTGTAAATCAGCAAGTGTCCCTACAAGTGGGAGCATCCCCAGGGCCAATGGAGGGGCTGCATACACACACTCCTGGCGCCCACCCAGGGGCCTCCTGGAGCTTTGGGACTTTTTCCTTTGGAAGCTCCCGGCCCTGAGCACATAGCCCCATGCCATTACTCTGACAGCACTTGGGGTGAAGGAGACCAATAGCAGGCACTGGTTGAGACTACGAGTCAATAGCAATGGACGAGAAAAAAAAACCCTCCACTTTCTTCTAGGGAGAAAATTAGCACACTTCCTTCCTCCTACCCAAGACTCTAGGGTGAAGTCCATTAGCACTTCGGTGACACCAAGCCCGTCACCTGCGTGGAAAATCACCTGCGTGGAAAGCTTCGTAGTTCAGCATGCACAGCTGATAGCATGAGTGGGGGTGTTCGCCCTGAATGTTTTTTTGGTGGATAGATGTAGGAAGGCATGGGGTACCCAGGACTAACTAGGCTTGACGCCCCAGATTCCAAACAGTCATTTAGGGCTGCTTAGGAAAGCTGAATGATTTTCATTGTTAAATCCAGCCTTTTGACATTTGCCCCAAAGTATGTTACAGAAGGTAAGGATGTGCTAAAGTAAGTTATTAAAAATAGGACCAGCTTTCCACAAACCTGGGCCTCCTCTGAGAACAGAAGCAGGAGATCAGCCCAGACTAACTGCATGGATCCTGGCTGAGACCACCCAAACTAGACTGGGCCTAAGGGCCACTGGTGGCAGCATGTGGAAAACCATCGGGTCAACTTGTTTCTGGCTGCCGGTGGCACAGGCCCAGCCAGAGCCAACATTACAGGAGGCACAGGTCATCTGAGAAGCTGCCCTGAAGAGTGTGATTGCCTGAGCGACCTGCGGCAGGCAAGAAGGAAGTTCGCCACCTGGTACGCAGGTCAAGCGACCAGACGGGAGTCGCAGAAGGACCTGACCAGACCTCCTGCCACCAGACAGTCAGGACACACTGGGCTGAGCGTCAGCTGACCAGGTGAGGAACTCCCCTCCCTGCAGGCTCTTCTTCTCCAGAGCCAGCCCGGGGAGGCCCTGGACTCTCCCGAATCAAGCCTGTACCTGATGTGCAGTCACCCCTTCTGCGATTCTTTCAATAAAAACCCTCATTTGCACTAAAGACACACTAAAGTTTATGCAGGTGATGGGGTGATACATTGGCAATTTACTCTCCAGTGGTTCAGGGAAGATGTTCTCTGCAACATTTTTTGTAACCTGTAGATATAAGTTACTTGCTATTTTTTTTATAAGCTTCAGATTGTTTCAGAATTTATAAAAATAATAATTAAATGCAAACACCATGCTCTCAAAAAAGGGGGGGCAGTTTGGTGTAGACTCAGAGCTTGAAAGAAAATACACGGAAATTTATGACAAGATTCAAGGTATATTGTTTTTCCTTTTTGCTAATTTTTTACCACTAGGTGATAACTCCAAAAAATGAAATGAAAATGGAAACTGAGCCAGATATATCCTGAGGCTAAAATTAGTAGCTGTATTTTCTTAGCCCCAGAAAATTTCTTTAGAACACAAACTCCTACACTTCAGATTAAAAAAAAAAAAAGAAAGAAAAAGCACATTCTTTTTCAGACTGGGCTTCAATTTCTTTATCCTTAGGAGAAATAAGCACACACTTTTCCTTCCTCTCAAAAGCATGCTACTTAGAGCTAGGCAATTACATATTTAAAAAACCACCTGATAAGTCAGAATGAATTTCTAATCCTGCTGCCTTGCTCACCAGAGCATCTCTTAACACTCAGCACTGTACCTGGAAACAGTGAGCACTTAATAAAATATTTCTTTCCCAAATAAAAAAGGATTTTATAATGGGCTGTGAGTTTAGAAGAGTAATGGGGGGAAAAATGGTTTTCAATTAAGAGACCACATACCGAGCCGTCAAAGAAAGGTCCTAAGTGAAGGAGAATATTCAGTTACTTGTAAGATTAAGTTATTGAATATAATTTAGATATTTTGGCACCATTAAAGGTACTGACAGTAAAAAAAATTAAAATGACTAGGATGCAAACTTCAAAACACTGCAGAATATTGCGTGCGGGGTTGTTCAGATACTTTAAGGGAAAGCTGAAAGTCAGAGTTTGTTCTTTCGCTGTGCTCTGTGACAGCATCTCTCTGGTTACAGAATTCATCGCCTCTCCTTGTGAACTGGCACATGGACACAAAAGACAGTCTACAGGTGGAAGGTTTAGAGGCCAGCGATCTCAAAAAGTTCATGCCAAGACCATCAACTCCAGGCTGAGTGTATGAGTGTTGCACATGCCTGCATGCACATGTGCATGTGTGCGTACCTATTGTACCTGTGTGCATGTGCACGAGTTTGTGCACGCACGCTCAAACATAAGCATGTGGGGGGTAGGGGGTGGAGTGTGTTTTCTAATGGAGTTTGCAAACAGACTCAGATTAACCAAGTCTGACCACACTTCCATCTGGAAACGATATTTTCTAACTTGAGCCATATTCTGAAAAATAGATTCAGATGTTTGGAACGGATTCAGAACAGTTGTAAGAAATGTTCAGTACAAATGAAAAAATTAGTCTTCAATGTCTTCTCCTCTCAGCTTTTCTTACTGAGTAAATATGCCTTCAGGGGGGCCAGAGAGCTGGTGGGGGAGGTTCGGAGGGGGCAAATTTAGGGAAGGAAGCCCATTTCCTAGAACCTAAAATGTATGTTCTCCTTGAATGCATATCAATGCACAGCAGCTATTTGATCTCTCCCCAGCTGCCCACCAAGATTTCAGCTCTGCCCCTGGATGTCTTACTTTGCCAAGTGGAGATCATTAACCCTGTTTCCACTTCTGGAAGCAGGATTGAAATGCTGAGGGGAACAGAGTAACCTTTCTTTCTGCCATCTTCTGCTCTCCTTCCTTCCCCATTCTGCATTATCTCTGGAAAAGAGATTTCTGTTCTAGGTTTGCAAATAACTATGCTGTTCATTTGGGTCTATCTGTCAAATGATAAACTTCCACAAAAGCACAGGACAGTGATTTTTTTAAGAGCCAGTGATTTTTATCCAGTAAGGTGTCTGAAGTGTATCATCCAAATTAACAGTTCCTAATATCTGAGTTCTAAATTTCATACCAAATACAAAAGTCTTAACATTTTAACTTCAGCATAAGGGAGAAAAACTCAACAATGATGACAATAATGAAAATGCCCCCCTGCACCCCCCACCCTATTTCATAGGCTACATCTGCTCACTTCTCTTTACCAGTGGCCCAGGTCTCTCAGGGGGTCGGGCCTGCCCACAGCCTACCTGGACTTCTTGCTGGACTTGGGTTTTGGCGTGGCAGTTTTTGCTTTCTTTTCCTTTGGCTCTTTGGGAATCTTAGGGGTTTTCGGGGTCTTGGGTTCCTTGGGCTCTTTTTTCTCCTTGGGTTCTTTCAGCTCTTTCGGATCTTTTTTTACCTTCGGCCTTTTCTTTTTCTTTTTCTCTTCCTGGGACCCATCTAGTGAGTTCCTGTTTAGTTCTTGGCTGTCAACCCCACCAGGGAAGTCATCTTTACCAAAACTTTTACTGGGATCCTCGGCGGCAATGTGGTTGTTTTTCTTTTTCTTCTTCTTTTGCTGCGGCTGCTGCTCTCTGGGCGGCAGGTAATCGTCGCTCTTCGCTAGCTGAGCTTTCGGCCCACTAACCTGAGTCACATCCGGCACTGGCTTCTCTAGAAAGGGCTCCGACGGAGAATGCTGAGAGACACAAATGGGAATGGAAGTTAGTTTATTCTTCCTGGAGAAGAAGGAAGGAACTGAAAGCTAATGGGTGATGTTTCCGAAACTTATTCTGCACTCAAGGTGGCAGATGTTTTACCAACTAGACAGTGGTGGAGTCTATCATTTTCTCTCATTCAAAAAAATAATATTTCTTAAAATATTGAGGAGAGTTTTTTAAACAAACAGGGTAACAACAGCAATTTAATAGTACAGTAGAAGACTGTATGAAGGAAGAAAAGAATTCTCGTTCAGCTGAAGATACTGTCCGTTTTCTTGACAGCCTATATGGAAAGTGGTGAATGACAAAACGGCAGCAAATGCTAAAACCACAAAGAATAAACGTAAGCAGGATTCTTTTTCCCACGTGGGAATGGGGACCCAAATTAAAGATACATAATTTAGCCATTACAAAAAGAACAAGTGCTATTAATATTGCAAGGTTCTGAAACTGTGAAAGTCAGAAATCAAAATGTAAACAGACATATAAATCTTAAGTAATGCAGGCCATTTCTCATGTTTTCCATTAAAATGTCAAATTAAGGACACATATACAATCATTGTTCTAGGAAATGCACATGGAAGTAATATGCATTCAAGGAGCATGATCTATACAATTGACTCTCAAATGTTCAGAAAATAGGTAGACTGGCATAGACAGATAGATGGTTTGACAGATACAACGATAGAGCAAATGTAACAAAATGTTAGAATGGGTGGATGTGGGTATCTGAGCAGTGGGGTACGAGTATGTTGGAGTTCTCTATATGGGTTTTGTATTTTTTTTGCAGCTGTCCTATAGACTTGAAATTATTTCAAAACAAAGTTTAAGGAGGAAAAAAAGCACATATACATACAAACTTAAAAGCTTTGAATTGGCTAAATTTCTTGTCATGGTATGAAACGTGGCAGTTATTTTCTTAACTTTAAAACTTTACACACTCCTCACTAGGAATCCATCCGGAGAGCATCTTGAGTGCAGGAGTGGATCCCCACAACGCAATTGGGTGCTGGCGGTCGGCCAAGCTCAGAGGACGGGGCCCTGTGCCCACACAGCCTCCCAGCTCAGATCCAAACGAGACTGGAGGCAGGCAATCCGCACCACCGTCAATTACATCTGATGGATCTTTACATTGCCATGAAATACTTGGAAAACAGATGGTAACTCTGCAAAGGTCACTCCTTTTCTGCCTTTTCCTTGTGCATTTCCTGACACTCAGAGCCACTGAAACACACTCAGCCACAACGACAGACAACAAGCCTGCTGATATCTGTCCACCAACTGTAATGTCAGGGATATGCTAAGCACTTCACATCGCCCACACCACTCGATCCCCAGCAGCCCTAAGAGTGAGGCCTGATGACTGTTCTAATTGTGTCCTTGAGAGACACGGACCCTCTAAGACCCAGGAGATGTGGATGCATGCTCAGGGACAGCCCCGAGCGTGGCCTCAGAGCACAGCACCCACGGGAGGAGAGCAGCTGCAGGATCCCGGCTCCTGGCTGACCACCAGGCAGTCGGGTGCCTGCTTTTAAGGAGATGCACGGTACATCCAACGACCATGGAAGTTACGGATTCGATGCCCTGTGCTGAGTGAGGCAGGCTATGTCACCTGATTCTCGAGGCACATGGCAATCATTTCCCACTATTTTCCAGAAAGGAAGTAAAGTGCAAGCCGATCATGGTTACGTGCCCACCCAAGTCCACTAGAGAGGGAGGCAGCCCAGACAAGGGGCTCCATCCCCTGAGTGCCATGAGAGCTTTTTGGGCTCTGTCAGTCCCCTGAAATCTCATATGCGGGCATCACTCTGGGAAAGACTCCAGAGGTTTCATTCGATTTCCAAAAGGCATTTTAAAAATAAAAAATAAAAAAGCACTACTTGGAAAGGAAATGGTAAACTGTTCCCACTAAAATCTGCCACAGAAACCTACATTCAATTCTCTTTCTGCTGCAGAATAACAGAAACAGCTGAGGACTCCGCGTGGAGAGATTAAAATGCTAGTCCTGACCCTGGCCTGTCAGTGCACTATGGGGAACGCCACTCCACCCACGCGGGGCTCAATTTCCTCGTCCACAAAAGGAAGGGTTTGGCTTAGAGGACTTCCAAGGTCTTTTCCAAAATCCTATGATAGTAAAAAAAAAAAAATCTTAAAATACATAAGGGAATGAACCTGGAAAAGGGTAAGGAATACAGGAATACAGGAAAAGAGAGAAGCACGGGTCCAAGTTTGAGGAAGAACATATGGACACATGACTACAGATTGTGGGACACCCCAGATAACCACATACTGTGTGCCCCTCTGTTGTGCCTTTACAAGTACTTTCAGGATCTACTTAACCTGGGAACTCGCCAAATTATCACTACCTAAAAATTAATGAGCTCTCATTTAACTGGTGTATTATATTCAAGTTGCTTACATCGAGTTAATTCTAAATACTGTTACTTGAAATTATTTCCAAATGTACCTAAGAAGGAAATGCCATGTCTTTTTATAAGGGACACAGAGACCAAGCTTATTTGGGACAAGCTATTTTTCAGGAAATGAAAAGGTTGCTGCTGCTGGAACGAAGCAAAAAGGAAAGTCCACCAGCAAGCAATGGCTAAAACTTAGAATGGTGAGTCAGCTCAAGGCATGTGCACCTTTCTGGATGGCACACCTTTCTTTACCTCCAGAGCACTCCCTCCAGTCGCAGTTTGAAAAGAGAGGTCCCTGGTAGATGGTCATGAATTAGCAAAAGCATATAACACATAATACAATAAAAGACTGAAAATGTATCTGTACACTTTAGCATGCAAATCACTTTAGATGTTGCTTTCAGTAATAATGAAGCCATAAATTAGTATCTCAGTAAAGGATCTAATCTTCCATAAAGAGGAAAAAAAACATAAAGATTAAGCACGAAAAGGTATTAATCCTGTTTGCTATGCAGCAGAATTATGTTTTGGTACTATCTGAAATGGGGTGAAAAAGGTGCTCAGAAATATTATAGTGTTTACCAGACCCACATCTCCTTAAATCTTTTAGAGAAAAGCTGTTTTTGTAAACATTTAACAAAGAACAGATGGCCTGCCTTAATCACGTAGGGGAAAAAACAAACCCGCACAAAGTCTACCAGGCCAGCCAGGCCCCCAGCCCCCGCCCAGTGAGTGCTACAGTTTTCTCTAATGCTATTTAATTTTACAGGGGACACTCCCCCATCAATTCCCACAGCCTGACAGGTAATCAACGCCATTAACGTCTGACATTATCCTACAGACCCTTCTGAAAACCTCTCATTTATTAGCGCAAACGTGGAGAACGTTAGATTCTGAAGGCGTTTGAAACAACACCCTACAGGATTGCCTGCCTGATGTAGTTTCTAACATAATTCCATGTGCCCTTTGGAATACTATGGGATATAATGTGTCATGAACTTTTGGAACTAAGATAGTGCGCCTGATATTTAAACTGTGAATACAAAATGATGCAAGGTGTGTGTTTCTTTGTCCAAAAAAATTACCATGCGCTAAAGACCACTGTTTCTACCCTTAACTCCACTGTTTCCACAGAACACAAGCAACAGACTCTTACACGAGACAGCAGAATGCACAGGATGCAAATTTAATCAGAGGAGAGCCGAGTAGGGGCAGTAAGGGGCCCCACAAGTTGAGCCAAGACACACGGTTTTCGGTTCATTAGAAGAAAAGGAAAAAAACATATGAGGTGAGACTTTTTATCCACCTCAAGTGCTTTTCTTCCACAATTCAGCAGCACTTTCTGGCTTACAGAGCTATCTTATTTAATCATGTTTTGCTTTAATTATATTCTTGAAGGCTCAACCTATTAACCACATCAAATAATGGAAGTGAGTGGTGCAGTTTTCAGCATGCACAAATCTCTGCAGATCAACAACTTTTTGTCATACGGGATATCTGAGCATAAACATTGTGCTTTATGGAGTGACACAAGTCTAAACTTAGGGCCAGCTACTTCCAACCTGATCAAGTTGGGTGGAACTTCCGGGAGATGCATCCCACCCGACCTGTTCAGCTAAAGGGAGGCAAGAAAGGGGCACGTGTGCTGAGAAAACAGCACTCTGGAAGAAGCAGCAGACCAATTAAGACCCAAGTGACGACAAAGCTCAAAACACACCAAATTACGATTTACATGGTTTTTAAAAGCGCAAATATGTTAAGCAGTCACTTAAGACGTGTAAAGTAATATGTAGTACTTTACGATAGCTTTGTAGACCCATCTAGGCAGAGCTAGCCATCCACTGTCCTCTGTCACTGACATTCTGAACTTTGCTTTTGCAGTAATCCCCAGATTCTTGATCCCGCCACACTCTTTTAAGAAAGGAATTCTGGTATGAAAACAGAAGCACAATCCTTCAGCAAGCATATACGTGGGGTAACACGGTGAATCTTGCTGTGGACAATGTCCGTAATTAACTATACAAATAGAAAAACGTTCTTTCGTGAACTAGAATATACAACACTATTACAAGGAGTTAATAAGAGGGGTATTTGGGGAAAATGTACCTATTGCAAACTACAGACTATAGTTAACAGTAATATTTTAATTTGTTTTTCACCAACCGTAACAAACGTATTGCACCAACACTAATGGGTCAATAACCAGCAGATAAGGGGTATGGGAGGACTGGGGTTTTGGATTGGGGTTTTCTTTTTTTTTTTTTTCATTTCAGCTCTGGAGTAATGAAAATGTTCTAAAGTTGATCATGGGGATGGATGCACAACTATGTGATGCATACTGTAAGACAATGGTGGTATAGTTTTGATGGTTTGTATGTTGTATGAATATATCTCAATAAAACTGCATTAAAAAAAAAAAGAAGAGTATCCATGAGGTTTAGAAGAGCGTCTAGCCAAGGTTCAAGAAGTCCTATTGACATGCAACACCCTTTTCTTATCAAAGACACTGATAAAAAGATACATTCAATATCTGGTGCCCAATTAATTCATTCATTCAACAAATATTTGAAGACAAACAGTAGGCCCTGTTACCAGCCTGGGGACAGGCCCTACCCTGGGTGGTGACCCGGGCGGCTCTCTAAGTGGAACTCACCCCATGCCTGATGGCCCTTCTGCCATGGAACCGGCCTCACAACAGACTGTGCAGGAGACTGGGTGACCGAAGGCACAGAAATGCACTCCAAGCCAGGCTTTAAAACTCTCTTGCAGGGTGGAGTAGATCAAGATTAGCAGATACTACTTTGAATGGTTTTTAACTTTAAATTATTTGGTATGAAGTAAGTACAAAACTATTCTTAAGAAGAATCAAGGATTGTAATATTTTCTTCATGGCTAAATTCGGTATTAATGGAATCAGGGCCTCAAGTTCAAGACCTTTTATATAGGCCAGATAAGCTCATACCAAACAATTTCTAGGAATAATTACTTCTTAAATGAATACATTTATGAACACAAACACACAAATGAACAACACTGGGTTTGCTGGTCTTATGAATTCATGGAGAAGGCAAAAGGATTAGAACAAGATTTTTTAAAGTTAAGGATATTAAAAGTCCACTTGAAAAGAGGACTCAAGCCACATGGGTGTAGAGAGCTCTGGGTTAACCAAAGTTAAACAGGTTTTTGACTGTTTATATACAGTCTCTAAGCGCTTAATATACACCCTGAGGGAGGTATAGAATGCAGTTGTCTTAAAAACATTCAGCCATGGAATCCCTTTTCGCCTAGAACACCTTTGGGTAGGACCGATACAGCTAAAGCAGGCAAATTCATCACCTCCTCTGGAGCAAGGATAAATGTGTGTGTATGTGTGTATGTGTCTCAAAGCAATGGTTAGCAAACGTTTTAAAAGACAGTATATGACTCTGTGAGCAAATATAATTTTATATAAAATGCACTGAAACAGTTCACTGAATTGGTAGTTTCTTTTATACTCAATTTAAATCACTGGCAAGAATAAAATAGGTTACTATAATCCTATAAGGATGACTTGTACAGTTTCTGTTTTTTTAATATATACATAGTCAGGATAATTACCAAGTAAAATGGAATGATTTTTAAGTACAATGTAATAATTTATCTTAAAACCTACCTCAGAAGCATTAAATTTTAGAATTGATATTTTTTAAGAACTATTGGAGTCTCTAATTTAAGTCATTTGAAGGCATTTTTGAACCTTAAGTTTTCTGCTTGTTTTTACGCTGTCCTTAGATTTGTCACACAAAACTTTAAAAGACTACAAATTAACACTCTATAAATTACCACACGTTTTGAATTAGTAAAGTCCAAAAAAAAAATGAAAATAATGAAGCAAGAGGGAGTGTTAAATTTAATGTTAGGTAACTTCCCATCAGATCTGGAATGCTGAGCACCTTCTAAGCATTTAGGAACAGAACTATACCACAGGACTAGTTTCAAAGGAAAAGTGTCAAGTGGCACTTTTGACGCTCAGAACACTGAGCAGCAGTGTTTGCATAGCCAGCTGCGCTGGAATCCCCTTGCAGTGAAACACGGCAAACGCTAACCTCTATGTCCAAAAAATCTCAGCTGGCTGGGCACCGTCCCAGGGAGGAGAAGAGGCATCTGCCCCGTGGGTCACTCACCTGCCTCCACACTGCAGGCGCACTTCTGCCCAAGCTGACACACCGCCTCGGGGGTCCAGGGTGGCCCCCAGGCCAGGGGCCGTGCCACGGGGAGAGCCAGTCTCTTTGCCATCCTGCCTGTGCCACTGCACCAGCAACACCGCCCGCTGTCTGGCCTCAAAGAAAGGTAAGGAAGGCATTGGGGAACAGCAGTGAAAGCCCACAGCTGTCAGGAAGCCCTTGAAGCTGTCTCAGGGCACTGTACAAAATGAGTCTTCTTTAAACATCCATGTACAGTTACCTGGGCCATCCGCTCTTTCAGGCCTTCCTCTTCCCTCATCCCAGTCACTGCCCTGCAAGGCTGGTGGCATTACCGCTATCTTATAAACGAGAGGAATGAAGCTTGAAGGGCAATGGACCCAAAGTGACACAGCTAGAAAATGGAAGGGCTAGAATTCTAACCAAGGAGCTCCAGCCCCAAAGCCCGCGCTCTCAGCCCAGCTGCTCTTAGAGGCTTTAGAAGGAGAACAACCCCAGGCACAGCTAGCATGGGAGGGGACACATGGCGCAGGCCCCCCAGCACCTGCTCAAACCCAAAGTCACAAGGGCCTTGGCTCAAAGACCCTAATCCTAATCTGCAGGTTAACGTGGGTTTTAATTTAATACCATTTGGAATTTTTGCCTTCAAAGGGTTATGGGAGAACTCAAATTTTAGTTCCAAACTAAAGTGTGGGGAATCACTAACTTTTCTGAAAGATAAACATTTAGATAAGACCAGACATTCATATTGTACCTTGCTGCTAACAAACATCACCTAGCTTGAGTCTCAAAACAACCCTGTTTAATAGCAGCAGAATTCAATTCAATCAATATCAAGACCTACTCTGTCCCAGCAACTGAACTGAGACTTCCAAAATCAGGAAAAAAAGAAGACTGATCTGTGTCACGCCTTGAAAATTCCCCTAAAACCATCTATAAAGAACAGTCATCATTATTTCAAGAAATCTAACATCGCCAGTACTTTTCTCCAGTTTCATAACAGATCACTACTAACTTCTTAGGGAAGGAACCATTAGATGTGGTGGTCTTGCCCTTGGGGACCACACCATCAAAATGACCTCTTTGTGGATACACACACAAAGGGCCTAGAATTGAGTTGATGCTAAACTTAACAGGCTTGTGATGTGTCACCATGGCTGCATAAATGCTTGGAAAAGTGAGCTGAATTGTTCATATGATTAACGTTTTACATGTGTTAGCTTTCCAAAAAGTGTACCCAGTCCACACTAACGAGACTGTGTTTCTGATCTTGAACATCTCTTGTCCCTGAAATATTTTTGACAGAAGGAACAGAAATAGCTGAAGAGGCACCAACAGAACCCATCACCACTGTGGGAAGCAGAGAAACAAAAGCCACCACAAATTCAGCACAGCTCAAAGCCCATCACAGTAATGGCAAAGAGTTTCTTAGGTATCTTGTCTCACAGGCAGAAGGGAAGACCCTGGAGACCAGAGCCCTTCAACTTGCACAGCAACAACCTGAGAAAAAAGCAGGGTCTGTGGCATGCACACACGGTGCCTTGGACATGTGATGAGCACACCCAAATAGAGACCCAAAAGAGGAATTGGAGGTACAGTCACACTTCACCCTAACCTGAATTTTTAAGCTCCTTAGGGCAGTAGCTAATAGAGTTTATCTTTCCCTGGGCATTGCTTGCAAGAAGATGGCAAAGATCACAAATGTACTCAGAGGGCCGAACCAAAGTCAATTTTACTCTCTCTCTTCCCTCTTTCTTTCTTTTCTCCATTGCACATAGTGCCCTTCCTCTAGTAGGACTTGCCCAATGAATCACAATGAATGAGAATCTACAGGCCAGTTTCCATTTCTCTGTCATTTGCCTTGCTTATCTTAAGTCAGACCTGAGATCCCTGAGAACAAAAGGTACAGCTAGAGGTCTGAATTTGGCAGTGGGCACCTCGACCCGAGTCTGCCTTGCTTGACCCAACTTCAGTTAAACACAAGAGAAAGTGCTTCCTGGCTAGAAAAAATGTGTGCCTAAATAGCTCCTATCCAAAAGTACTTAAGACAATGACCAAACTTATATACTGAGAGTAGTGTAGTCAACAACTTTTTTTTTACTGCAAACTTACACTGTACGAGGTATTTTGCTATCACTGGTTCACTCAACAGCAGGACTGACCCTCAAATTGGATCAGCGACACATCTGGTTTAGCTCTGGAAAAGCATTTTACACCAAGTCTGCATTTAGGTTTTACCACTTTTAAAGGGCCAATAAACTGACTGTAGCGCTCCTATGAATTTAAAAGTCAAACTTCAATAGACTGAAAATGTGTCTTTAATACTGAACAAGCCCTGGGGTTTGTGGATAAAAATGGTAATAGGAAAATCTATGAGGGGGAAAAAATCAATTTATAAGGAACTCAGTGATAAGTTAAATGTACACACTCTAAGCTGGTTCTTCAGGATTCAGAGACTTTAAGTCTAGCAAATTCTGTTTGCACTAAATGCTTAACGATAGACCACCTCGTTCCTATAAGGGGTCATCCCCCTCTAATTTGAGGAAAAATTCTAAGATGGTGCCACGATGTCCACCGCCTGGGCGGGCCCCTGTGATGTCAAGCCAACAGAATGTGGCAAAGGTGAAAGGATTTTGCAGGAATAATTAAGGTCCCAAGTCAGATGACTGTGAACTAATCAAAGGAGATTATCCTGGGTGGGCCTGACTCAAACAGGTGGAAGGCTTAAAATGAAATGCGTAAAAGGAACATTGACCTTCTCTTTGAAGGTCAGACGCTCTGAGGGAACATGTGGCCATGGTAGGTGGCCAGGAACTAGGGGCAACTTCTAAGAGTTGAGGGTGACCCCTGGCTGACAGCCAGCAAGAACTGGAGTGCCTAGTTCCAGCCACAAGGAAATGCATTGTCAACAACCTAAGGGGCTTGGAAGCAGAGTCTTCCTTCCCCAGCCAGGACTCCGGCTGAGGACACAGCCCTGATGACAAGGCGCCTGCAGCTGTGAGACCCTGCGCAGAGGACCCAGACGCGCCACGCTCAAGTCCTGACCTCCGGAAACTGAGGGTAGTAAATGGACATTGTCTCATGTCTCCTATTGTGTGGTGATTTGTTACACAGCAGTAGACAATTAATACACCCCTTAAAATCCTCTGCAACTCACCTCTGAAAATTTCTCCATTTTTTTCACCTAGGATCCCATTCTCCATGCTAGATATTTATTCTCCTACCTAAAGACAGACAGCACAAGAGGATTTCCTTGTTCCGTCATAACGAGGCCATGGAAGGCAGCTTGGCACTTCTGTGCCAGGCACCCATCCAGATGCTTTAAGCAGATTAAACTCACTCCCTCCTCACCACAACATTCTGAGATGATTCCCATTTTACATATCGTGAGAACCAAGGCACCCAAAAGGGGCTACAAAGTCTGCCCAAGGTCACAAAAAAACTGGTTGTAAGAGGCATGGGCATTTCAACTGGGGTAGGGGCCTCTCTGCAGAGCCGCCGCTCCCGTCCTCCATGCAGGCTGCTCATCGCTGCGCCTCCCGCGTTCCTGCTCGAGCTTCTCTGAGGAAGAGGAGGATGCAATGCAGAGGCAGCTGGGTCCGAGGGAACAGCTGGGCAGCAGGGGGACCACTGGGACAAAGAGCCTCGGCAGGTAGGGGTCATGGCCGTTAAAGGTGAGACGGCATTTTAAGAAAGCATGGGGGTGAGACGCGGTTGGACAGTTACCTACCACTTAAATCGCCACGGGGGAGGACTTTTAAAAGCAAATCTCTTCATTCCCAAGAAAAAAATGCAATAAACTGTACTATAAGCAAAATCAAAGGTTCCTAACACTTATTTTAAAAGAAACTTGACTGCACATGAGAAGCAGGCAGTTTCACCCTTAAAAGGGGATGTGTCCCCATGACTCCCTCCAGCTGGAATTACACATGAAACAGAAGATATCAAAGCAATTAAGTGTTTCATAAACACTGCTGAGGGGTCAAAAAGAGGGAGGTTCATTCACTGACTAATAACGCAGTAATAAACAAACAGCAATGTTATGCAACTGAGAAAATTATTATAATTGAATCTACACAGCTGGGCAAGAATAGATGCCTGGTTATGTATGTATATTAGCTCACAAATGCTTTGTGTGGGTAGATATCGGTGGAGTTGCAAAACTGTTTCCATCTGAGCCCCTTTACAGTCAGATTTTTTTCTCTCTTATCTGAATTCCACAATTAAAACTGCAGAACAGAA
Source organism: Tamandua tetradactyla (assembly GCF_023851605.1). Lineage (NCBI taxonomy): Eukaryota > Metazoa > Chordata > Mammalia > Pilosa > Myrmecophagidae > Tamandua > Tamandua tetradactyla. The sequence continues at coordinate 104,094,489 of NC_135332.1, read as the reverse complement.
AATAACTTAATGAATGGCCCCACCAATTATTTGCTAGTCTATTTTTACTACGAGAAATAAACGTGTGCTTTTAGTTAGTGGTCAGGCAGCTAAACTTTCCTGAGCTATACCATCTTGGGGCCCTATTTTACCTTGTTTGTGCAGCAAAGAATGAATTATGCATGGCTGTGACACACCAGCATACTGAAGAGAAAAAGCCCAGAACAAAGTAGCTTTCGACGTTTGAACACTTAGGTCTCCCGCTGTGTTCTTGGAGTTTCCTTCACACCTTGATATTTTCCATTTTGCACAGCTTTCTTTTTGTCTACAACGTATACACCAGAAGACAAGCAGACAAACACCTCCAATTACAATACTTAAGTGTACACGGATGTGTTAAATAGGGACAAAACAGCGATTCGGATATTTTCCTTGACTTAGCATCAGAGAAACACTATTCCCTTGGGTTCCAGAAAGACATTCGTGAAAATTTAAGCGGATCTATAACTACTCACCACCCTCCTATCAATTAAATACAGGCACAGTGCATGCCAAAGGAAGAGACGTTTCTTCTTGGGAGACATTCTAACTGAATATTGCCATTATTACAACATGGCATTTTTTTTTAACTAAATGATGAAATCTGAATAAGTTTGTGATCGATGTCATGCTCCAGTCTGCATAAAACCGAACTAACTTCACACGCAAATGGTTGATTAGCGAACCATAAGGGCAGAGGTACAAATGTCTCTTCAATAGGCACACATTTTACATCAATGATATCTATTTTTATGAGATAAAAGTACTAAAGCTTTAATGGTGGCAATTAAAAAAGCCAAGAGTTTGAGTTGCTCGATGGCTGAGTCACAGACCTTTTACCTTTAATGGGATCCATTATATCCCTGAACTCGGTCTGAGGGAATAAAAGAAGAACGGATTTTTAAATATGGTTATAAGGCAGCAGTATCCCCTGAGTTGCTTCAGTGCAAACTGCTATGGGATTCGCCCCATGCCTTGGCATCATCACCCACTCAGCAGCCTTCTAGAACAACCTTAAATACCTGTGTCAGCTGGAAAAACTCTACAAAGACGCTATTTACATAAGGATTTGTATTTGAGTAATTTGCTTCTATTTTAATATAATCCCTCTTAAAAAATTCATCACTGTTTCAAAAACAAGGAACTTTAGATGACCTGACAAAATACCTTGTTTCTGCCTTTAAGTACAAATACTGATATTTTGATATTCTCATTTAAAATACCAATGGTGGGGGTGGGGGTAGTATATAGAACATAATTATTCACAATGAGAACCTGGGGTGTTTCAAGCAATATTTTATGCATGGACATGAGCAAACAAAGGCATGCAGCTTTTTCCATGGTAGTTTAGCATTATGACTCAAAATCATTAGAATTATTATAAAATTATTATCCATGTCTATTCCACTTCTCTAATTCGAGAACCTGAATATTTGCTCTTCAGATTTTACTACAGCAAATCCAGACATGTAGAGAGAAATTATTTGGGGGACAATCTCTCAGAGTTCTGTATCGGTCACCCCCACCCATCGTGGTCCTTGGGGGCAGCATGTGGACTGGTCTACCCCTGACCAGGATGGAAGGACCCACCCCAACCTGGGGTCTGGCCCAGGGGTTGCAGGCCTTGTGGGAGGAGATGAGGTCTGCAGCCGCACCCCCAGAGGGCAAAACAGAGAGCACCAGACACGTCCCCGGGCACGGGCCCCCACAGGCTGGTGGCTCTTCTGAAGCAAGTTGTCGAAAGGAAGCAGAGAAGAATGAGCTCTGAGGTGCATTCGTAGGTCTGCTCTTTGACCATCTACTCTGAGGGTCTAACAATCAAGTGGGAAGATGCTCAGCTGGAGATGTCTCGACCTCCTCCTTTGCAGGACTCTGAAGACGTGGGACAGCTGATGTCAACTCCTTCTAACTCCAGAGAGCTCTGCTTTTTAAATCAAGCTTCAGCCCTGCTTGGATGATAAGTACCCACACACATCTGAATGTATCTATAAGAAGTTAGCATCTGTAAGGTAGAGTCGGGAAATAAAAGGCAATTCCAGAAGGGAGCATTAGGGGGATTTCTGAAATAAACATAAAAACTTAACTAAAATTAACCTGAAAACCTAGGAAAGAAAGGGTAAAATTTAATAAGAGATACACCAGAATTAGAAATCTAAGCTAAACCTTAAAATGTACAATTCACTTTTCCCATTAAAAAAAAATTCAATACACTATTCCAATATTACATAATCTCATTTCACAGATCCCTAATATCATCTATGCTTTCTGGCAGGAAGTTTAATCTCTGCTCAGCATAATGTGCCATAAAATAATATTTATTAAACATCTCAGTATGTGCAGAGTAACGCTTAGGTACAGGGAATTCATTCACAACTCTTAAGTCATAGATCCAGGCCAAATAAATCACGACGAGGTGACAGGGGCGGGGGAAAGACCAAGGTCAGGCAGCAAGATTGAGACACAGCGGTCATTTGGCACGAGCCCCGGGACCGCAAGAAATCACAGGCAAAAGCTCCCATTCCATCTCGGGATGGGGCAGTACCGAATTCAGGGAGGTAAGGACAGGGAGGCTCTGAGGCCCTGCAGCCTCAGCAGGGACAGCCTGTGGGCTGCAGAGACACGGCAATCATGTTCCGGAGCCCCGAGCCCGGAGCACCTGCAAGGCCACTCACACTGGGCCCACAACCCAGCACCCACCTCGCCCCCAAATCACAACACCCTCGGAGCAACACTGAGAAACAGGAATTGTAAAGGATTCTGCGCCACAGAATAATTTCAACAGCTATATATCCTCCGAGTTCTACCAACCTACTTTTGAATTTGCCTCCTGCCTTAACCGCAGGTCTCTCCTCCGGAAATGCCTTTCTACCCACCTATCTCCTGCCTCCCATTCCATTTCTGAAAAATTCATTAAGCCTTCCTTAAGCTCACATCTTCCCCCAGCTCTCCACCTATTTCTCCACTGCTCCTTCAAGCAGAATCCTCGAAAATGTGTCTGCACGTTGTCTTCACGCCCACTTGTGCTGGAACCACTCCGACGGCATGCGCATTCCACGCAGGTGGCTCCTGTGGAGGGGCCTCCGATGAGCCCTGTTCTCCTCGCCCACCCTACATGCAGCAGCTCACTCCTGGGCTCTGGATCCCTCTCATCGCTGGCACAGGACAGCCTCTCCCCTCCTACCTCTCTGGCTCTTTCTCTGCTGCTCTCCCGTCAGGGTCTTGCCAGGTGGCCTCCATGGGCCCCAAGCCTCCAGCCCCCTCATCAGCACCAGTACTCAAGAGTCCACCTACATGCCGATGAGCCCCAGATTTCTCTCTCCAGCCCAGACCGCTCCCTTCAACTCCACACTTCTCTATCTGTCCACTCCATACATCCACTCAGATGTCCCAACAGGCATGTCAAGCTTAAGGCAGCCTAAAACAGACTCCTGGTTTCTCCACCAAACCCCACCTGTGTAAATTATTCCCTACAGTGGCCCTGCCTCCTCAGTCTCACGCTCCACTTTCCATCTGCTCTGCAAATCCTGTTGGTTCTACAGATAGAGCATGTCCTTCCAGCAACCTCTCCCTCTACCCACCTGGTCTCAGCCTCCATAATTTATGTACTTATGGTACAAACTACCAGTATCTGTCATGGATGACTGCAATCACCTCCAGAACTGCTTCTATTGCCTTGCCCTCCACCCAGTCTTTCTGAGTCTGAGAGATCCTTTAAAAATGTAAATCAGATCATGTCACATTTCTATTCAAAACCTCCAATACTTTTCTACCTCATTCACACCAAAATCCAAAGTCCTCAACATGGCCTGAAAGGTCTAAAATGATATGGACACCTGCTGCCTCCCTAGCCTCATCTCCTGCCACTGTCCCCCTTCCTCTCCACTCCAGACATGCTGCTCCCTGGCTTGTCATCTTAGCACAAGCTAAACATCCTTCTGCCACAGGGCCTTTGCACAGGCTCTCCATCCTCAGAACTCTTTTTCAACTGCTCCATGGCAACCTCTCAGGCTTCCCCAACATTATTCTCTTTTGCATCTTGTCTCTGACAGATCTTCTCCTGTTCACCTTCTCCTGGCTCTTCTGCTCTATTTTCCCTTCAGATGTGGAGGTCAAGATGCAGCAGATTCAGAGGCTTGTTTCCATCGGAGACTGGACATTTCCCCGGGCATGTGGAGATGAGCAGGGCCCCTCCCACCACCATGCTCCTCCGACGTGGTTGAAGCCACTGTGGTTACCAGGCCCCCGACCTTCTTGCCCTCCCCAGCATGTCCTGCTGGTGGTTTGGACCTGCCTTCCCTTCCCTACCAGTCCTCCCCTTGTCCCTCACCTCCATCCCAGCCTCTCCAGCACCAGCCTACGCCAAACGGCCCTTTCCCTTGCCTCCCTGAAGACACCATCGGTATCTTAGCAAAGAAATCATTCTAAAATGCAAAGGACCTGTGCTGCTTTGGCACAATCTGTGAGTGACTCCTATTAGCTAACTTCAGCCTCGGGCCCTGGCATGCTCCACACACACCCTGCCCCCACCGCACCCACTGCTGCTGGTCCCAGGAAGGGCCTCCGGACATGTCCCTCCTCCTGCCCGGAAAGCCCTTTCCCTCTCTCCCCTCCTCGTTCACTCCTGCTCAGTCTTCAGGCATAACTTCTTCCCAAGGCTTCCCTACTCTCTCCAGGTGGAGCTGCAGGCTCCCGGCCAGGGAGCACTTGTCACGTTGCTGAGGGTCCTTAGGTCCTTCCAGGCCCTCCTCAGAGCCCCGGGAGGACAGTCACCCGGGAAGCTCCTGCCTGCATCCAATCCGGTCACTAACCCACACAGTGGACGTCGTGTTTGTCTCAGACCATCAGAATCTCCCCAGTCCTCCAGCCCTGGCTCGGAAGCACCCTCGATCCTTACTCCCACCCCTGCAGCTGTGCGGTTGCCCTCCACCCCACAGGCCCCCATGCCACCCCATCTGCATCACAGCTCACAGCCACGGGCACCCCGGGGCCCTCTCACCTGGCTCAGGTCGTGCCTTCTTCCCTGGCCCTACAAACAGCTATGCTGACCCACAGAAGTTCACCATTTCTCTCTTCCCACTGCAGTTACATCACTGTATGATTACAGGGAAGATCTGTAACTGAGAGCAGAAGAGCTGATTTCTTTATTTCCAGGCCCTCGTCCAGTGACTGAGGCATTGTAAATGCTCAGCAATGCTGGCTGGGGAATGGATGAAAAGCAATCAGTAGGTGAGGTTCCCACCTCATCCCGACTGCCCTAAATAAGACTCAACTGGCAACAAGTGTCACCTCCCAGTTATGAATCAATTATGCAATTATGATCCTAAGAGATACTCCCTGAAAAACAGATCTTTAAAAAGTTCTCAGAATTTGACCTTCAAAAATAAAAATTTCCAGTAACTGCTGGAATTTCAGAGAATATATATACACACACATATATACATATATGTGTGTATATATATTCCAAAAATGGCTGATGCTTTTACTTATGTAAATTTTAAAATAAATTTTAGAATTTTTAAAATTCTAAATTATGAAGTATGAAATAGTTAGCTTGAGGGTTAAGGCATGTGTGCAAATTTAGGCACAGGTTTGCGTCTCCTTTTTCTATGGCCGACTCCCTCGCTGGGAGGAATGGGGGAATAATGACTCTGTCTTCCCTTGAGCGGGGTGGGAAGTGGGGGAAGGGACTGCATGAGCCGATGGTCTGGGTGGGGGGCCCAGGGTCCGGTCCCATGCTTCCCCTCCCCGGGCCTTGGCGCCCCAATGCCCGCCATGAGCTCCATCTCTGCCAGACCAAGCGTCACCCCTACACCCCACCATCCCAGTTTCTGCCCCTCTGTTCCCAAAGACATGAACAAAGATCCTTTCTTTCCCCTGGATTCTTGCCTTAATTGTGAAGACACCACTCCCCAGTAACGAAGCAAGGAGATGGCAGTCTTTCTGTCCAACGACCTCCCCATCGGCCCCTCGCTGCTGCTCTCACCCAGACTGCCCTGCCCGAGGCACATGTCCAAGCCACATGTGGCTACTAGAAAGGCGGCGGGTCTGAGCAAAGATGTACTGCAAAAAGTACCCCAGATTTCAAAGACGCGGCCCAAAACAGGAATGTAGAATGTTGTGGTGATATTTTTATATTAAATATCGATTGGAATATTAATATTCTTGAAATGAATGATGCATCGGCTTAAATAACATATATAAATGTTACTAAAATTAACGTCACCTTGCTTCATTTTACTTTCTCAATGGGCTGACTAGACAATTCTACGTGACCCGTGTGGCTCACGGCCTGCTTCTATGGGACAGCGCGGCCCCTCGTGGGCTTCCCTCCTGCACCACGGACGCCTCGTGGTCAACTCAGCCCAGAAAGGGCCTCCTCTGGCAGGGCTTCCCCAAATACTGTCCCCAAGAAACCTCTTCTCTCCCACACTTCAAGGATGTCACATATTCGACAAATACTTCCAGGACACGTGCTGGGCATGGGGGCCACCCTGCTAGGCTGAGGAGTCAAGTCTATAAACTGGCCACAGGAGCAAAATTCAGCACCAGGAGCAGGGATGCTGGTTACCACATGGCGCCAAGAGCAGCGAAGATTCACGTGCAGGTCACCATGTGCCGGGCACACATCTCAACACTTTACGCACTTACTCATTCCCTAGGACAATTCCCGTTTAGAAACTGAGGCCCAGAGAAGTTAAGCAATTTGCTCAAAGTCACACAGCTCCTGAGGGACAGGGACAGGCTCCACGCTCATGCCCCCATGCAGTGCTGTGGCACCGGGAGCAGCTGAGAGGTCACCATGTGGGGTGTCGAGAGCCGTGGAGGGGGACTCCCAGGCAGCACAGGCAATGGCACCCCCACCTATCTTTGTTGGGATCAGAGAAGACTTTGCAGAGGAAGTGATTTCTAAGCTAGGGGTGAATGTTCTGGTGTGAAAGCCCTGAGGTAAGCTGGTTCTGAGCAACTAAAATCAGCTCAATGTGCCTGAGAAGAGAGCAAAACGGCTGCTGCGGGGCGGGGGGGTGGGGTGGGGGGAAGGCAGTGCTTTGTTTACTTGTGGTTTAAGGAGGTGCTGTTTGGGAGGTCCTGCATGGAGAGGGGTACTAGAGGAGATGAAAAGGCCATGCCCTCAGGTGCAGTGAGTATGGATGCCAACAGGGGGGCAGGCACCCTTTCGAGGGCCCGGAAGGTAAGGAGGGGACACTGCAGTCCCAACCCCACCTCAAGTGAGCCCAGCCAGGCACCCACATCTGCTACCAAGAGGAAGCCCGAGTGCCCTGCTCTCCAGAAGAGAATCTTCTCACCAGCACTGGCCAGTGACATCCAGAGACTGTGTCCACTTTATTCTACTGAGACACGCAGCTATGATTTTAAGAAAACTTCTGATGGATCAGGTCGTGAAGTGGAAATGTTACTAGACCACCAGGATAAGCAGCTTCCCAAGAACACACGACAAGTATAGCAGAGGGAAGCCCGGCTTCCTGAAGCATCAGAATTTTTCCTTGAGGATCTGGGGCAGAGGAGGGTCAAATAATTTAACTGCTACACAAACGTGATATATCCGAGTAGATTGCAAAATGTACATTAATTTTAAAGATGAAATGTGAGATTTAAAAGAAATACTATCTTGCCAATTCAGGGAACACCCCAGGCCTTTCTCTGCACCCCTTCCTTGCGCCCTCTGTCCTGTCCTGTTCCTGCTTCTTTTGCCTGTAGTAACACCACAAAAGCTGAATGAGCACTGCAAAACACTGATTCCTATACATGCTATCCATGACCCTCGTGAGAATCTGACTTCTTATCCTGACTGAAAGATTCTCTTGACTGCTGGTCCCTTGGAGGTACCATCACTGGGCTTTGCTTTGTGAGTGATAGCTTCTCATAAATGTCTTCATATGCACTAAGATGGGTTATTTTTGCCTGTCTAAGGAAGGCAGCAGCTGAAGGATGGGGAGTAGACACTGAAACCCAACAGGGCTTGGTTCTGATACCAGTTTTGCTGACAACTAATTGCAATCATTTTAGCATTAGCTTCATATAAAGTATTCATTCAGTCTCCACATGCTCACCACAACTGCACTGCAGGAGAAACCTTATAGGAACTTCACTCCAAAGATTACGATACACCTGGGAAGTTCAGAGGGGTGGTTTCCCCTCATCTTTGCTTCTCAAGGGCCAAAGCAACATGGCACACTGTAGATACCAAGTATTCTTATGAGTGGCTTTGGTGAACTGCCACCTCATGTTCAGAATTCTGCTAAAATTCAACAAAGAAATGCATTAATTTGCTACATTTTAGGAAAGGATGCAAGAATAAGAAAAAGGAAACTAGTAACACCTCACAATGGCATCTGACGCAATCCCTCACACCTTCTTGACACCCCCTGTGCACCTGGCTTCTGGGTCACTGCACCCTCTACCTTCCTGACAACTCTTCTCACGGATTTTCCAGGATCCTCAGGTCTACAATCTAGACCAGGGAATGGCCTATACAAGGGCTCATTTCTCTTCTACCAACATGCCTCCGTGACTACATCCAGTCCTAAGGTGGAAAACACTATCTATATGATGACAACTCTTGAATTCATACCTCCAGCCCAACCTCTCCCCTAACCTCTAAATTCATGTATCAACCTGAGATATGAAACCTCTACTTGGTTGCATAAGCATGTCCTATTCAACGTGCCTAAAACCAGACTTGATGCTTCTGCCCTAACCTGCTTCTCCCACAGTATGCCCAATCTTCGTTTGCTCAAACTCATTTCTAATCCATCAGTCGATCCTGTTAGCTCTGCTTTGAAAGCACGTGACCACCTCCAACCACCAACACTCTCATCTATGCCACCATCATGTCTTGCCTGATCAACTGCAATGGCCTCTAATTTGCCTTCCTATCTGTTCCTCATAGAAAAGAACAGAGTGAATCTTTTAAGACACACAACAGAGCCTGTCAACTCTTCTGCTCGAAGCTCTCCAGCAGTTTTCCATCTCACTCATAGTGAAATTCAAACTTCTTAGCACAGGCCCTACTTGACCTGATTCCTAACTAGCCCTCTAACCAGACAAAAGCTCCTACACTGGTCCTGCCACTTACCCTACTCCAAGCACACTGGCCTCCTTCTTGCCCCTCAAGCATGCCAAACACACTCCTGCCTCGGGTCTTTGCACAAGCTATGTTCACCAACCCCAGGTGTTTGCGACTGCTTGCTCCCTTTATTTTATCCAGGTTTTCTTATCAGTGTCACCTCCCAAGGAGGCATTCCTTTACCAACTTATCCCCAAACTCACCTTCCATAGTATCTATTCTCTATCTTGGCTTTATTTTTCTCATAATTCATATCACTTGATATCACACACATGCATACAACCTTGTTTGGTTGATTGGTTGGCTCCTTCACTAGGACATCAGCTCTGTGAGAACCCGGATTTGTATATTTTGATCACTACTATACACAAAACAATTCCTGCACAGAATGGGCAGTTAATAACTGCTTATTAAGTGTCATTAAATTAATAAAAATAAATAGGTGAGAAAAACATCTACCAATGTGACCTATCCTAAGAAATAGTAATAGGTACCTAAATGAATTTCTGAAACACCAGTAGCCAAGGCCAGTCCAAGGTGACAAAAGTACACTCAAGGAAAACAAAAGTAAATAAAAGTTGCACAATATATTTTCAAACCCAGTGAGAAGCAGGAATGTAAACAGGAGGGGTATAATCTGCCTGGAGCCCAAAGGACATTCATTTCGTCATTCAGCCAACAAAGTCTGGACGACACATGGCATCCAGAGAAATGTCTGAGGAGAAAAGCTCCATTCTGAGGCAGACGTACAGGAAGCCTGGGTGAATATCTTAGATAAAATAAACCTCAGGAAATCCAATGCCTTTCTTTCTACTATACTCTCATCAAACTAGATCTGATTATGAACTTTGGCTTCTATGAACCCTGACAGCAGAAAGAGGTGATGCTAGTAATTGTAAATGCCATAAATATTGTAAGGTATTGGCTAGCTTCATATTTTTGCACATCAGCTTCTAGTACCATATTTATTGAGTCCATCTCAATGACCCTAATCTGCTCTGGATGTCCAGATATATTCCACATTTCCAAAGCTGAAAACCTCTTTGAAGCCTGCCTAATCCCCAACTGAAACAGTTCATCCTTGCACCATAACTGTACTTTGCTCTTCGTCTCTATCAATATTTACAATGTGGTAATCCAAACAGGTGCTGACAACTAGGTTGGCTAAAGTGGCTTTAGTTTGGATTTTCAAGAAGCCAAGGCAAGAAAAATGTTTCATTCAACTTTGGCTTCTAGCTTTTACCTATCTCAACATTCACGAAGCATTTGATGCACGAATGAATGAATGAACAAACACGATTCCTCCAAAACCCAGCCATCTTCAGAGGTCCCACCTGCACAGCTATCCTCCTTGCCTAACACTCTATCTTAATGCTCTAGCTTAAGTTCTTTCAACACATAATTTCTCTAAAACACTTTTGGTTCCACACCATAGCTATAAGAACAAAGTGAGGACGGCATGTTCTGTTTCCCTGGGGCAACAGGAAGCAGGCAGACCTGGGAGTGGGACTCACCTCTCTGCACATGCAACAGAAATACTCCCAACTCCCCAGGCCCAGGGCCTGGTTTAAACGGAACCGTTTAAATGCTCTCTCACCAAAAGGCCGTCAAAAAAGAAGCCAACAGAACCAGAAACCACTTGATGACAAAATCAATCCCCCTGCTTCCTTCTCTCAGTCCAGCTCAAAATCAGGCCTGGAAATGGCCTCAGCACCTGACTCTGCTTGGCCCTCCCACTCCCAACACAGTCGGCTTTTTCCCAGATAAAAGTGGCTTTTCAATTTCAGAAGAAGCTGTTCTTTGGAATTTCCCTTAAAACCAGTGGTTCTCCAAGTGTGTTCTGTGGTCCCTCAGGAGTCCCCAAGACCTTTTCAGAGCATGTTCACAAAATCAAAAATTTTTCATAAGATACTTGCTTTTTTCTCTGTGTTGAGACTGGCACCGATGGTGCAAAAGCAAATGAAGGTGGTAACACCAACTGTCCGACTAATCCTTATTTCCTCATCACCATACACTCACAGTAGGGGGGAAAAAGCCACTTCATTTAAGAATGGCTTTGATGAAACATGAAAAATTTATTTTACTTTTTGGAGCCCTTGAATCCACATCTTTTTCAAATTCTGTATGACAAAATGGGAAGCCTTGTGAAGCGCTCTCACCGCACCCCAAAGCACAAAGAGTGCCACATACTGCCAGGGAAAACCTGAGCTCGTGTCTGGGGGAGGCGTGGAAGTGGCTACCTGTTTCCACAGAATCCTGATTTTACCTGAAAATGACTGAAAGACAAACTACGGTTATTAGACTTAGGTATTTGGCAGTTATTTTCTTGAAAAGAACAAGTGAGCCTCTCACATCAAGGAAAATAATTGACAGTTTTTGTTTCCAATGATAAAATATGAGCTTTTGAGCGAAAATTAGAATTTTGAAAACATGTAACTACAACTGTGAGCTCAATAGCTTCCCAACCTTTAAAAACATTTCTGATATCATGGGCATGATAGTAACAATTTTTTAATTTCATATAATAGAATGTGTCAATATTTGGAAGACTGACATAATTCAATAAACCACTATTTTCCAAATGACTAATGCATGACATTACAAAACCATATATGGGGAAAGGTCATTCCAAGTACAAGCAAAAGACCAGTAGATTTTAATGTGACAGTGAATGAAAACTTCAATTATGTGACTTCAGGTCCCACTTTCCAACAAACCTGTAAGACCTTACTCTTGTCAAGTTCTGGCACATTATGAAAGAATATTCTGATATTAAGAATTACCTGAAAAGGCTATTAACATACTCGTCTTTTCAACTATAGATCTATGCAGAGACAAATTATCTCATATTCCTAATCAAAACCACGTATTACAACACATTGAATGCAGACACCAAGGTTCCAGCTATCTCCTATTAAGCCACACAAGAAGTTTGCAAAAAGAGAAAACAATGCCATTCTTTTCCGCATTTTTTTGTTGAAAATAGTTATTTTTTATTTTAAAAGTGTTACTTATGTTAATGTAATGAGTTTATTATTGCCATTTTTAAGTGAATTAATGAACATTTTTTAGTTTTCTAAGATTTTTTTCAGACATGTATATGTTTTCACCTCCCAGTTGTTAAAACAAATATCATAGAATGGGTTGGCTTAAACAGTGGGAATTTATTGGCTCATGGTTTTCATGCTAGGAGAAGCAAAAAAAATCAAGGCTTCAACAAAGTGATGCTTTCACCCCGAAGACTGTGGCCTGGGGGCTGGCTGCTGGCAATCCTTGATCGTTGGCTTTTCCATCACAGGGCAGCGCACCTGGTGATTTCTTCTCCTTTCCCTTCTGGGTTCCGTTGACTTCCGGCTTCTGGCTGCCTCCCTGTGGCTTCTCTCCCGTGTGCAATTTCCTTTGCTGCTAAGGACTCCAGCCCTACTGGATAGAGGTCCTCACGCATTCAGTCTGGAAACCCAATGGCTAATAACACCTTCAAAGGTCCTATTTACAAATGGCGTCACATCCACAGGGCCAGGGGTTGGGAGCTGAACATGCCTTTTGTGGGGGACATGATTCAACCTCCAACAATAAAGTCCTCATAATTAAAAGCTCTTTGGGGTTTTCAAAGAATGAAAGAGTGTAAAGGGTTCTGAGGCCAAAAAGTTTGAGGCTATTTTAAGCAAAACTTTTAGTTGTAAACAGATGACTAGTTACCTACAGATATTTATACCTATTTACCGAATGATCTGCGTGCATGTTCTCCTGCCACAGGAACAGGAAGATAATATTCCTTCTTACAGTCACGCCTTGTTTTATTATCTAGAAAGTCCTGGTATCTAAATGTCAAGGAAGAAAGTTCAATTTTTTTTTCTCAAGATTCTTCTAGAGGGCAAAATGTTTGAGGACTACTATTCTCTCAATTGTGGACCCAGAAGTGTATGGTCCAATACCACCTTAATAAGTAGAATGTGTCTAAATTTAAATAAATGAAAAATTTTTAAAAATTTTAAATCATACTTCACACTCACTACATGGCTGAGCTTGTATACCAATATTCATAGCAGCATAATTCACAAGTGCCAGAAGCTGAAAGCAACTCAAGTGTCTATCAGTAGATGAATGGATAAACAAAATTCAGTATATATGCATTATTCAGCCATAAAAAGGAGTGAAGTTCTGATGCAAGCTACAACGTGGATGAATCTTAAAGATGTCATGTTGAGTAAAATAATCCAGACACAAAAGAACAAATATCATATGGTTTTACTTATATAAAATACCTAGAATAAGCAAATTCATAGAGATAGAAAGTAGATTACAAATTACTAGGGGAAGGGGTGGGGGCACAGAGAGGGAGGCGATTGAGAGTTACTGTTTAATAGGTGCAGAGATTCTATTTGGGATGATGAAAAATTTTGGAAATGAATGATGGTGGTAGTGGTAGTACAGTGTTATGAATGTAATATCTCTGGATTGTGCACACAAAAGTGGTTAAAATGGGAAATTTTGTGTGGTATATATACTACAACAATAAAAATTAAAAAAAAAAAAAAAATTCAGCCCCTCCATCACATCAACCCATTTCAGGCATTCAGTGATCACATGGAGCTAGAGCTCCCATACTAAGCAGTACAAAGAACACTTCCATGATCTCAGAAAATTCTTTTGGACAGACCTGCTCTAGCACCTTGAGCCACTGTTTATAAAGGGCTGAATTCCTTCCTTGGGGAATTCCTGGATTTTCTTACAACCATTTTAATGGCCCCAATTGCAAGCAAAGGCTGAGAGATTTCTATCCAGGTAAGAATGCATGTTAGGAACTCAACTTTCAAAACTGAATGTGGTAACCAAAGCTATAGGCTGATCCCCCAATCTTGGGGTTTGTTTATATGAAACTTAACTCCACAAAGGACAGGTCAAGCCTACTTAAAATTAGGCCTAAGAGTCAACCCCAAGAGAACCTCTTTTGTTACTCAGATGTGGCCTCTCTCTCCAGGCAACACAACAAGCAATCTCACCACCCTCCCCCTGTTTATGTGGGACATGACTCCCAGGGGTGTAGACCTTCCTGGCAACATGGGACAGAAATCCTAGAAAGAGCTGAGACTCAGCATCAAGGGATTGAGAAAATCTTCTTGACCAAAAGGGGGAAGAGTGAAATGAGACAAAATAAAGCATCAATGCCTGAGAGATTCCAAACAGAGTCGAGAGATTATCCTGAAGGTTATTCTTACGCACTGACTAGATATCACCTTGTTATTCAAAATGTAATGGAGAGGCTGGAGGAACTGCCTGAAAATGTAGAGCTGTGTTCCAGTAGCCATGTTTCTTAAAGATGATTGTATAATGATATAGCTTTCACAATGTGATTGTGTGATTGTGAAAACCTTGTGGCTGATGCTCCTTTTATCTACCTTGTCAACAGATGAGTAGAGCAAATGGAATAAAAATAAATAATAGGGGGAACAAATGTTAAAATAAAACAACAACAACAACAACAAAAATTACCTGGAAAAAAAAAACTGAATGTGGTGAGAACGATCATCTGCTCAAGAGTCTTCCTGTGTACTATGTATAAGAATCGGTGGTTGGAAAAGCAAAGAGACTAAAATTCAAGTCCAAGAGCTTGTCTACTATCTCCATGCCTCGGATCTCAGGTAAATCTTTCAATGGCACCATTCAGCTAATCTGAGGCCTTGACTCGCTTGTGAAAGGACTGGGAGATGGGCTGAGCTACAGAAGATGAAAACATGATCACCAAAGAAAGTAGACCATCCTTGACAAAACTAGCTCTTCTGACCCTACCCTTCCCAGATGTGGTAAAGACTACTGTTCTAGTTTGCTAGCTGCCAGAATGCAACATACCAGAAACGAATGGCTTTTAAAAGGGGAATTTAATAAGTTGCTAGTTTCCAGTTCTAAGGCTGAGAAAATGTCCCAACTAAAGCAAGTCTATAGAAATGTCCAATCTAAAGCATCCAGGGAAGGATACCTTGGACAAGAAGGCCGATGAAGTTCAGGGCTTCTCTCTAATTGAGAAGGGACATGGCAAACACAGTCAGGGCTTCTCTCTCTGCTGGAAGGGCACATGGTGAACACGGCATCATCTGCTAGCTTTCTCTCCTGGCTTCTGGTTTCATGAAGCTCCCCAGGGAGGCGTTTTCCTTCTTCATCTCCAAAGGTCGCTGGCTTGTGGACCTCTCTGCTTCGTGGTGCTACAGCATTCTCTGCTCTCACCGAATCTCCATTCTCCAAAATGTTTCCTCTTTTATAGGACTTCAGAAACTTATCAAGACCCACCCAAATGAGTGGAGACATGCCTCTACCTAATCCAGTTTACCACTCTCACTTACATCACATCTCCAGGGAGATGACCTAATTACAGATTTAAACATACAGTATTGAATAGGGATTACTCTACTGTTATGAAATGGGATTTTGATTAAAACATGGCTTTTCTAGGGGACATACATCATTTCAAACCAGCACAACTACTAAACTTCATCTCAAATCTGGATTGAGCATACAGCCTTCTGAGCTGGAAGTTACTGGGCAGATGCATGGTAAAATGAAAGATGCTATAGCTGACTGACCAACCCACTAAGATCAGAAAGTTGTATCCACAGTAAGCTCTACAGATGAACGTTGGAATACTTAGGGTAAGAACTGATTTCCAGGACTTCTCTATTAATCTACCTGTTCTCTGAGGTCTTACTTGTATCACTAGTCCTGTTGAAGGCACCCTGCTTGCCTATTTACCTACTTAGCCCCTACCTACCTTTTTCGAGGTGTTGCTGCAAATCAGACTGGATGCTTTTGAAAAGAATACAACTAGCCTCAGCCTATTTTGTGCCTAACTCCACCAAGATTTTGAACAGAGGCAGCCCACACCTCAACCTCCAGGACTTAATGTTCTCAGCAGGAAGGACCGTGCTGTACACTTCTTAACCAGCAGCATTTTTTTTTTAATACAGAGTAGGCTTCTATGCCTATACGTATTTGATCATTTTAAGCACCTAGGACCTTTTCTATCAGATCTGGAAGGAATATGATTCAAAATACTGTTAAGTCCACTTTTCTGCAATAATACAGAAATAAGTCTGATTCGCCAGTACTCAAAGAAATGTACCTTTTCAACTTAGTAAAAGACTTAAACACAAGAAAGGTTTTCCACTGAACTTAAAATCTCTACCTGACTCAACCTCACAAGAACTATTTGCCAGTGGGGGCTTCACATCAGCAAGACAGCTGGGTTGTCAGATTCATGACTAATGAGCTTGCTTCAAGTATTTTATTGGATATGGTTATTATTCCATTCAAATGGATCACAAGCTTCCTGAGGACAGGACAAACTTATTTATCTCTCATGGTGTTTTCAGAATACTTTTATTTATTATCAAGAAATGGCAGCTGCTACATTCAACTTCATGAGCAGAGATTAAAGATTTTCAACATCTGGTCTCATCATGGACATCATTTGTTTTTTGATAGCCTAGCATCCATTCCATGTTCTTTTAACAACTCATTGATGTTTCTTGGAACCAGCTTTCCCTAGTCTCAGTCCTTGTGGTTCAGATGGGCCAATCCAACCTTGGATTTCATGGAGAGACATATAATTCAGACCTGATCATTCAGAACAGTTCATTTCCTTGTCCACAGCAATTGATTCAGGAATGGTCATGTGATCCAAATTGTTCCAGTGATATTCAACCCTACAAATTTTATTGAACTGTGGAGAAAGAAGCTCTCTTTGCTACGGCTGTTAAGATTTGTAGCATGAAAAGCTGGAACCAACAGGGCCCACTACATGGAGTGAACCAGTCAGAGAATAATTCAGTGCAAAGGAAAGGGCCAAAAGATAGAGACTTGTGTTCCTGATGATGTCATTTGTGTCCCTGGATCCATCCATGCCTGAAGCCAGTATATCCCCGGGACTTTTCAGTTATGTGAACCAATAAATTCCCTCTTCTGCTTTAAAAAAAAACCTGAATGTGGGTACACGGGTGGTTCAGTGGCAGAATGCTTGCCTGCCATGTGGGAGACCCTCCACCCCCCAAAAAACCTAAACCATCCCATACCCCTTATCCCCCTATTAAGCGAAAAAAAAAAAAACTGAATGTGATTACATGGTATGTGATATATATGTCAATAAAATTGCATTAAAATAAAATTAACAATGTTTTCCCTACCGTCCTCTGAACTGGTTTCCTTAGAAGATGGCTTTGCTCTCCACCAATAAGATACAAAATGGGTACTTTAGACACATGGTGACCTTAAAGAATTCCCATCAAACTCTCTTCTGTCCAGGTCCCATACATGACTTAAAGAACGACCACAAATCTAAGGGAGAGTGTCTATTATATGCAACCTGCCCTACCTACAGCACTTTCAGTTCTACTATTTACAAGCAGGGGCTCTCAGAGCAGCACAGCCCCCCATACTCACCCCCAGGCATTATAGCCTCTGGAGCTATCAACAGGGGGCACTGAGGCAACCAGCAAATAGAGAAAAAAAACACTTTCTCCATTTGTTGTAAAACCACTCTTGTCAAAGAAAATCATTTGCTATGTCAATCAATAACTCCCACACAAAAAAAATACACCACGCAAAATTTCTTTCAGAGTATATCAGGAAAAAAAACATCTCTCTGCAAAAAAAAAAAAAGTTTCCTTCTTTCCGATAATGACAATTACACATCTTGTTGTGTTTCCCTTTGCACACTCACCAGGAAGCTCAGATTTTGATGCTCAGTATCAAAACCCACATCAACCCCAGTTAGCATATTTCCTGGATCTTCCATTACAAACTCTGATTTCCTGTTTCTATTTAAGTTTCAGATAGATATATATATAGCATACACATACCAATATGCACACGCACACATGTCCTTTTGTAAGACCATCTCAAATCCTGTTTGGAAAAACATCAACTAAAAGACCACAGCCTAAAACCTCTACTTAATCCCTTTCACCCCCTTCCACTAATCATACATTATAAAATCATGGGACAACAATTTCAATTTAGATAGCACCGTATAATAACGAATGTTTCTCTATTTATCTTCAATGCTAAAGAAAGAAATTAGCCCCTCCTGATCAAAAGAGACCCACACAACTTCAAACACTGACCTGGAAATAAGGAGAATACAGCTCAGGAGACATAATTGCAATATAATTGCCAGTCACAAGCACTGGGGGAAGTATTTTGAAATTTTTTCCTCCAGTAATGAAGAGACTGAATTTAATATCAAATTGTCAGACATCAGCTGTGACAACTTCTAACTCATGAAACCAGCTAATAATAAAAGTCTGTTTTGAAACATTTGTGACTGGGACTTCTTTGGGAGAAAAATTAAATAAGAAGCTCCATTCGCATTACCTAAAATAGAAAGTAGTGTTTAACAATAATTGGCTAATATACAGCAAAGATTTATTCCAAAAATAACCAATGTCAGCATTCCCACGGACAGATCACTATCTCCTGTCACTATCTGGTGGGGCCCCGAGATATGGGGGACCTGGCTGGAAGGCCGTCTGGTAAGAGGTGAGAGAGAATAAAAGTAGACACACAAGGGTCACATGGGCTGCAGAGGCCACAAAAATACTTCTCTTTCATAGTTTCAGTCATGATCTACTTACTTTCTGGTGAAGTCATTTCTCTTGTTGAGTTACATCTAAGCCGCCCAAATGGTAGGTACCAGCCAACGTGTGGCCATTTAAATTTAAAATAGTTGAAATTACAGAGTTAAATTTTCCATCTTCAGTCTCCCTAGCTCCATCTCAAGTGCTCAACAGCACTTCTTACTGTATGACAGAGCATATATAAAATACTTCTATCATCATAGGAAGCTCTTTTGAACAAGCATTATATAACATCATTTGCATGTTATCAAAATACATGACAAACTTTCTGCAACAAAATAACCTGGGAAAACATTACATGCTTTCTGACAGATTTCAGTATTACAGTTAAGTAAATGTTTTTCTTTTCCTCAAACCTTGAAGGAAATATGTATGTCTATAAATGCATACGAATATAAATGAAAGTATATGAAAGGCCTGGGTTGAGACCACCTTATAATATTTCCGTAATATGAAGGGAACATTTAATTTTATACACAAATTGTGCGTAAACTACACTTCAATAAGTAAATACAAATATTACACAGACTATCTAGAAAACACATTATATCTGATGGACACAGACAAGAAATAATAAGGCCTTCTTGTTTTATTTTTTCCCTCATTTTTACTTTGGTCAATTCCTTATAAAAAGAAAAAAAACTGTAGTATATAAAGTGTAACGATAACAAGCAGAAGGACCCCTTCCCTTACATTTAAATTGAAAACAGACGTAAATGAGTCCTTTCCTAAAGAACAGAAAACAACAAAATGCAGGACTTCAGCTGCAATTCAAACAGGCGCTCCTGCTAACCAGAAAATACTATTGCTCTAAAATAAAACTTCAAAAAGTAGCAACAGCATTATGAGCTGGATAAAAAGTCGTCTCCAAAAATGAAAGGCTTACATGCTCAAAAAAATGAATTGTCTTTGGACAATTTTTTTAAAATGTATCTACTATGATAAAGCACAAGATTGTTTTTATTTTATTACTGCCTCACTTTAAACTATATGAAGTTCTTAAAGGAAAAAAATTAGATTTGGATAAAGAAATATTTAAAAGATCTTCAACAGTGTGGTCCTCACCAATCAGCCTGAATTCAAAACTGTACCTTCAATACTACTCAATATGAACCCATTTACTAAACAAAATTACAGTATCATCTCAAGAAGTTTAAGGGCACACCATGAAAAACACGAAGGTGTTGGTAAAAACAAAGGATGACGTGAATCACTGAATTTAAGGTTAACAGGTTTAAATTTGAATTTATATTTAACAAAGTTAAGATTTAATACTACTGAACTGTATAGACTACTGAGCTATATATGTCACAGAACTATATATAGTAGTACTACTGAACTTTACACACTACTGAACTAAATATATATTTAATATAAATATTTCACTCCTGGGTATTGGAGGAAATAGAAGGGAAACTCCCGGGAGTATGAAACAGGAAGCCAACTTAACTTTCACCCCATAAAGTTTCTAAAAACTGAGTGATGATTTTCTACCTTGGCTAAAATTACCAATAAATTAAACACTGGGAAAGAAGTCGGTATTTTATACACAGTACCACATTTCCTAGAGATTCAATAAAAAGAAACAGAGCAGTGTGATGTTAAGTTTTGGCCCCCCAAATAAAAACACTATTAATTTCTGCCTGCCTTATAATCTGATAAATTGATTTTCTTAAGGCATTGATATAAAATGTCCTGTTTTATAAAATAAGGGAAAGCCTTTCAGCTTTAAGGTGAAAGAGTAGAGAAAAGAAACATTCTGAGCGCCTGTTTGACCAACCACGGTAACAGTGGTTATAATACAAATATTTAAATTTTATTGGGCTTTTATCACATGCCAGATGCTGTGCTAAATGCTCTACTCCACTGTCTCATTTAATTCTTATAATAATCCCATGCAATTCGTACAAATACTCTCCCTAGGAAACGAAGGTTTTAGGGAAGTGAAATGCATCTTTAGGAAGGCTTAGCCAGCACTTCACGTGAGCACTGGTGGTACGTGTGTCCAGCCTTTCCAGACTCGTCCGGGTTGGGGTGCAGGCCCTGGCTGCCACCAGCATGGAGACCACCAGAAAGACTATCAGGGGTGAGGACATCTAAGGAGAGTACAAGGGAAACACTGCAAGTCAGATAAGTAGCCTCTGAATCATCTTTCCCATTTATTTAGTCTTGGAATTAGATTTATATTTAATATAAAATGCCTCTCTGGTATCTAGCACGGCATAGCATTCAAAGGGTTCTCACTCAAATGTCAAACGTGGGAATCTTATTAAAACCGATCTTATGGGTTGGCTCATTTTTGCTCTATGATTGGCTGGTCTCTTACTGTATTTTTTTTCCTTCACCAACGATACCCTAGTTTAGACCTTATTTATATGTAAGGATTGGTTTCTAACTTCCTTGCAAAAACCAAAGTTGTAGGCTTAAATAAAGATCTTTCCTAGAACCTGATTCTGGAATACTTCCTTCTATAAGCTAAGTGTTCTCTCATTATTTCAAAAGTCAGAGGGATACTTTGCTGAATCAGAAGTGAAGCTGATTAGGACACGGAGCACAAAAGCTCCTTTTATCTACCTTATCAACAGACGAGTAAAACATACAGGATAAAAATAAATAATAAGGGGAACAAATGTTAAAATAAATTTAGACTGAAATGCTAGTGATCAATGTAAGGGAGGGGGTAAGGGGTATGGTATGTATGATTTTTTTGTTTTCTTTTTATTTCTTTTTCTGAATTGATGCAAATGTTCTAAGAAATGATCATGATGATGAATATCCAACTATGTGATGATATTGTGCATTACTGATTATATATGTAGAATGGAATGATCATATGTTAAGAATGTTTATGCGTGTTTGTTGTTACATAAATTTTTTTAACTTAAAAATTAATAAAAAAAATTTAAAAGATAAAAATAAATTTTAAAAAAAAAGCTGTTACAGCATCTTATCCCGGCCAGGAGGTGAGCGTGCCCCAGGAACATTTCCCACTGCAGAAGAATACACAGGATTGCTGATAAAATGAAATACTACTTAGCTCCTCATTAAATCACCAAACTTTCCCCCTAAACTGCTTTCACTTGTCTCTTTTAAACCAAGCTATTTATGCATTTCAATAGTTTTCCTTTATGAAAGTGTCTTTGCAGTGAGAGCAGCCAGAAATGCAATGAGCTTAGTAACAGGCCAGCTGAAGCTAAGCCAGTGCATCCTACCTGTTGATGGCCCAGCTCCATTTCTCTCAGTGGCTAAATACAGACTAGACTTACTGCTGTAACTACTGACAGCAGAGAGTGATATTAAGATGCCACGATTAAGGTAAATTCTCCTAGTTAGTTCCCCACTGCCCCAGTCTGACATTAGTTACGAGGTTAGCCATCTCTTCCTGGTGACTGACATCTAGATGTGTTTTTAAAATGAGCAGCAAAAACCAACACATCCTAACATAGAATAACCCCACAACTATATGACTGTTTTGAGTTAAAAAGCATGATCTAAAAATAGAACTTTAATTTCAAATATTCCTACATTCAACAAGAATTTTACATCTCTACACTCCTTTTCATTAAAGAACACATTCAGAAATATAATTTCAAAACAAGTTTCATAAAAACAATGAGCTGAAATTCTTTGCCTACTGGCTAGAGAAGATCCGCGTGTGGAGACCCCAAACCACGTGCCCTGCAGCTGCTGTCAAATGGGGGGTGGGGAGAGGTTCACAGTCCACCTGTGGGTGAGGGTGGGGATTCCATACTAATGCTGCAAATCCGCTCCAGCCAGCCCAAAAAGAGCCAACGAAGGGCACAACCCACTCTCTTTTATGACGTTAAAACACCTAACATTCAAAAAACTCAAGTTTTTCCAACATCACCACTTACACCTCTTTGGTAGTCACCAATTCTTTAAGGCCTGGCCAAAACACACAAACAAAACAGTAAAGTTCTCACGATGAATGTCCCTTGTTTATAGCCTAACCCACACTTTTTTTCTTTCACTCAGGGTTAAAGCCCAGGAACTCTCCTGAAACCTGTGGAGCAAAATTGTATGGAATTAAATTATACACGGAAGGCAGTGGAGGGGAACAGGTTAGAGATGCTATAAAGCAGATCAGAAAGAGTTTGCTCTTCATTAAGAAGCATGAAAATGGTATGCTGCCTTCAAATAACTACCTGGATGACGACTTTATTTCAATCACTGAAATAAAATGTGAGGACAGGCCTTTCAGGGTTGCCTCACCCATGGTGTTTCTTGGCCAGGTTCAAGCCAGGACGAGAGCCCCTTATACATGTTGACGTCTGACTTTAAAATGGCGTCAATTGTATGGCCCTTCGCCAGCTTTCTTTAAATTCTCCATCACTCCCACCCTATGTGCCATAATCCCTAGAAGGTTCTCCTACATTTTTTTACACTAGGTGGAGAAAGACCAAACTTTACTCCAGGCAATGCACCATCACCTGCCAAAGTTTTGCAAGGCTTTAAAAGCACAAGCTCGCCACTGACTTCACCCATGTTGAAAGAGCTGCATGCAGGAGCAAAGGAAGAGTGAGGGCCACCTCTCAGTGGTAGCATGCAGATTATCTACAGACTTACTACTATGACTACAGAGAATTGAAAATAATATTACAATGTCAAGATTAAGATAAATTCAACAAGCTAGTTTCTGCAGCGCTTTTTAAATTTTTTTTTTTGAGCAAATACCGGTTTAAAAAAAGAACATATCAGATGACAGATGACAACGAATGGATGCAGCTGACAAATCTGGATTGTGGGAAACTCTCCAGACACATGGTGCAGCTTCTTCAAGTTCCTAACTTGGGACAAAACGGAGGGAGAGAAAAGGCTCTAGAGTCAGACTTTTAGAGACGCAACAAGTCCTGTAAGCAGACTGCAATGAAACTGAATCGGA
Organism: Tamandua tetradactyla; assembly: GCF_023851605.1. Lineage (NCBI taxonomy): Eukaryota > Metazoa > Chordata > Mammalia > Pilosa > Myrmecophagidae > Tamandua > Tamandua tetradactyla. The sequence continues at coordinate 104,070,857 of NC_135332.1, read as the reverse complement.
CAGTCCAGGTATTGAGAGGTTTTTCATGCAGCTGGGGAAATGTGCATCCTGGCTGTCCGAACAGTAGGGGACACTAAGGAATTACTGTTAGTTATCTCAGGTGGAATCATGAATAGTAAAACTTATTTTTGAGAAGCGTCCTACAGTGCTTGTCCCTATCTATCCCCCTGATCCACCTGCCAATTCTCTTTCCTCAGCCAACTAACACTCTGCAGAGCCAGAGACTGCCTTCCTGGATAATTGAGGAAAATGAAGAAGAAAAAAAAGTGTAAAGAAAAGGGGGTAAGAAAAAGAAAGAGGAACATGCTTAATAGTAAAAAAGAAGGCCTTCCACCTTATCGTTGAGGAGCCACTTTCATGCAGAAGCTAGCAATTCTATTAGTGACATAGTTTAAAGAGACTTAAACAGATTCTTAGGTAGGAATAAAAATTTAACAACGAAATATCCAAACATCACCTGCAACTAAAATCTTGAAAATGGCTGTAATCCACCTTTTGGAGAAGCACACGAGGTTGATTATATAAAAGACAGCATTCAGACAGCCTTCTTTGAAAGCCAAACAAATATCTCACGTCCATAATCTACCTTTTCATGTACTGATTCTGACCCCCCCACGCACACACTCCAATGCATTACTGATGATAATACTTTCCCACCTTACAAGGAGGACAATAATACCTGTCCTGATTACACTAAACAATTCTAAATTTGTTCATATGCAAAAAAAAATTATTCGTACTCTGACTTGTTTAAATTCTTAAAAAAGAATTTGAACCTACTGATAACGAAAAGGTCATGCTGTTGGACGGGGAAGCCTTGAGGCACGGGTGGCTACTGAGCAACCGAAATGCAGCTGGTTGAACTGAGCAGGGCTCTAATGGAAACCAGAGTTCAAATACTTACATAAAATAGCTCATTTTTTAATACTGATTATGTGTTAGAATAATATTTAGGATATGTTGGGTTAATTGAACATATCACTAAAATTAGTTTCAACTCCTTCTCTTTTGGTCTTTTAATGAGCAACCAGAAAATTTTAAATAGTATTTATGTCTCGCCCTTACGGCTCCCCTTCCATTTGGACTGGACAGCAGCACTGTTTCTAGGAAGGCAAAAATGGTGGTCAGAATATCATACCTAAATAAGACAATGCCCACCTGTCTCACTGAAGGCCTTCAGTCCCTTCCTACCTTCCCCACACCACATAAAAGGCACTCAATGTGTATTTCTTTAATGCAGTTGAGTAAAAGCAACCAGTACATGATAAAAATGCATTATCTACAATTAAAAATTAAAAGTTTTTAAAGTTAAGAAAATCAACTTGCTACTTGGGACACTCAGCAGCGGCCTGACAGTCAGGCTTTGAAAATGAGCTAAAAAACTCCATTCTTATTATCTGCAATAATTTAAGAGTCTCAGAAAACCATACTCCTTTACAAAATAAAAGGCAAGGCTTGCGTTTAGTAAGTGACTCATTCATGCTTTTAGACCATGTGGTGAAAGGGCAGACAACTTAGAATGTTTCCTTGCTTTTGCTGAGATGGCCTGCTTTAATCCAAGCATCATGAAAAATAACCAGTGAGCCCAGCCCGTGGTGAAAGCTGTGATTCCTCCTGATTTAATGTGTGAACAGTGCAGCAGGACAACCCACTCCAACGAGAGGAACTGCTTTCTGAATCCGGTACACTTAGAAAAGCCACTGAAATGTCACTTAAGCAAAAGCTGATTTTTCTTTGTTTCCCCTGTGTCCCCTAGACACCTTTAGGGGTGTGAAAGCAAAACGGAGGTCAAGGGTAGTAGTCACAGGATACGTATATTCTCCACTAGAAAAATATTTTTTTCTACTTCTGAGTACAACTTGCATACATTAGGCTTGAGGAAGTATGGCTAGTTCCTCCGTAACCTTTCCTTCATGCTGCCTACTGTGTCTGGAACTCTATAATCACTGGGTGTATGCAGAGGAGTTCAGAAAAGGGCAGACTCTACTTGAGATTTACCTGGAAAGTTTTGCCAGAAAAGTCAGTTGTCGTTGTTGTTGTGTGTGTGTGCATGCATTTTAAAGATGTCATGGAAGGAGAGAGGATGAAAAAAGTTACTGATTCTCTCAGGTCCTTTCTTTTTATCTCTTCGGAGAAAAACAGGATCAGGGAAATTATTGCCCATGACCTCAATCCTGGTGGTCCTTTAAAAAGTGTTTTCTACCTTGTGTCTGATGTTCCTTTTATCTACCTTAGTGACAGAAGAGTAAAACATACGGATTAAAAATAAATAAATAATAGGGGGAACAAATTTTAAAGTAAATTTAGTAGATTGAAGTGCTGGTGATCAATGGGGGGGGCAAAAGGGGGCGTGGTACTTAGGAATTTTTTTCTGTTTTCTTTTTATTTCTTTTTCTGAATTGATGCAAATGTTCTAAGAAATGATCATGATAATGAATATACAACTACGTGATGAAAAAAAATGTTTTTTTCCTACTTTTGTTCTCCTTCACCAAGACTGTTTCAGGGCCAAATTAACTGAAGGGACACACATATATGCAAAGTCTACTTCTAAAATCCCGAGAGTTCTCCAGCCTGAGCGTTTGGTTCATGAACTGGGTCACCTGTGTGGATCTGTCCATAAGTTATTTGGGAATCTGGGGATCTGTTTGTTCCCTAAAAGACAATCCCTTCAGCCAGTCTTTCTTTAGCTAGGCTCTTCAAATGAACGAAAGGCCTTCTGTGCTTTCCTTCTGGGTTGTTCTCGTCAAGTCCATGGTGACGGCCGCTGCACTGCCGGGCTCCCCACTCTCGGCGGCACCCCTGCTCACTGCCGCAGCTGCGCGTCTCCCCGGGTGGGCAGGCCCCTCCGCACGGCACCCGTGCCGCACCCCGCCCCGAATTCCAGTGCCACCGAGGGGCCTCTAGGGACGCCCTCCTTCTTTGCACCTAGCGCTTCCTAAGCCTTAAGCTCATTTCCCGTGGTTTCACCTGGGCTTCTCCGCACTCGGACTGATCCTTCACGCCTCGGCTCGCACATTTGCCCAGAAAACCCACCCCTAACCCTGCCCCTCGCCCACCGGGGACGCGCACCACTCGCCCGCGCATTCTCCCCGCCTGGTCCACCACGTCCCCCCTCTCCTCGCCGCAGGCCGCCCCCCGCACAGCATGCTGCGAGCCTCCAGACTCGGTAGGTGTTTGCGGAAACTCAGGAAATGAAGTCAAAGCCCATGACTGCACTTTTTACGCTGGAGTGGGTGATTCGATTATTTTAAAATTTTGGCAGGTTTGCCTGATGACGACGCATCGTTTTGGAGTTCCCACGGTGTGCCCGACCCCCTATTAAGTACCTCGCGGACCTCACTGCTGACCTCCCTGTGCCTCCGACCAGGAGGGTCTAAGCAGCCCTCGTCTGAGGAGGAAATCGAGGCCCTGACGTGGGAGAGCCCCAGGTCACCGGGTGAGTAACCACACCGTGCGCCCGGTGTCAGAAGACTCCAAAACCTCCTCCTTCCTTCATGCCTAGAGCTCTGCAGGTGTGCGAGGGGGACTCCAGGAGACCTAAAGCTAAGGTGTTACTGGCCTTTTTTATCCTCATTCTCTCAGTGCACGACGGAAGTTTCCAGAAGCTCGCGACTTGTGATTGCATACTTTACACAAAGAAGCAGGTGTGAGAATCCAACACTTTGTGAAAATCCAAAACAATGTCATTAATCATTTGTTTTAGAAAACCATGTCATTTCATTTATGTATATTTATGGTGGTGGTTTATTACTACTATTGTTAAATGAATATTTTATTGTTAAGTGAATATTTTAAATATCCTCAGTGTTAGCTTTAGAAAACAGTAAATACTAATTCACATAACCCACATATACAAAACCTCTTTCAGGTCCTCACTAATCTTTTGGATCTTCACTAATTTTTTAAGAGGACAAAGGACATCCGAGGAGAAAACGTTTGAAAACTAGTGTTCTAATAAGCTTTTAGAAAGAAATAAAAGCTAGAGTTATTTTTGTTCTTCTGTAAATTGTATCCAACAATCAGGAGAGTCTAGAGTTTCCATTAAAGAATATGTCCACACACCAATAGGTACAGTTTTATACATTTTGATCTGATGAACTTTAGCCTTTTTGTTCTAATATTTTCCTTTGTTGGCACTTCAATACAAAATTAATATTTAAAATTACTTAACTGTGTTATACAATTTAGAAAATGTGTTATAGAACCTATGAAAACACTTAAAGAGCATAAATTCCATTTTTGAAAAGTGGAAAACTCAAGAAGAGTCAACAAACTAGCTGCATCTGATAATTCAGATAGTGAATTACATCAACATTCCAACCTAACCCACTAGCCACTCTGCTACGCAGCATGGTTCCAAACCACCATTCTGTCATATATGTAATGTAAAATAACTTTAGTAATTCTAAAGTAAAATATAATCAGAAAGAAACATTTGCTAGAGCGCAATGCGAGTCATTCCAAGGAAGCTAGAGAAGGTGCAGGCGTATGGGCCAGCACTTTGAGCTACCCCTGCCATCATCCTCCTCACGCCGAGGAACATGGGCTAAGACGGGCAAAATTTGCACAAATCACATTTAGTATTTTACTTCCAAGGCTATATTTTACCATATTTAATGTCCTACTTAAAAATGAAATTTTGGGGTGGGCCACAGTGGCTCAGTAGGTAAGAGTGCTTGCCTGCCATGCCCAAGGACCCGGGTTCGAGTCCCGGTGCCTGCCCATGTATAAAAAAAAAAAATGAAATTTTTAAACACTACAAATATAAATAAGTTCTTGCATGAACTACTTTGAAGGTACAAATCTTGAACAAAGAGTTTATAATATTGGGGTGTAGGGGGAACCTACTATTGTATGCTATGGACTATGTTTAATAGGACATCAAAAGTACCACAGCAATACCAGGGGTGAATAATGGAGTGGCAGGAAGGATAAGAATTAAGGGGAGGTTTGGATATTTTCTTTGGTGAGGGTGTGTTTATCAGTTATTTTTCTCTTGGGAGCAATGAAAATTGTCTAAAATTGAGAGTGCTGCTGACTATACAACTAAGTGAGGAAATGTAAGACACAGATTGATGACTTTGGACATTATATATGATGCCCAATGAATGGAGGTGGCTAAAGAATACACTGACTGAGAAGTAGAACAGCGAGCTATAGTGCATACATATGATTGAATATTGTGCAGCCACAGAATGAAACGAAGTCATGAGGCATGCAATGATGTGAATGAACCTGGAGGGACATTATGTGATGCAAAACAAGATAGAAACAAAAGAGCAGACACTGTATGATCTCTTTTTTAAAATAATTGTAAGAAAATTGGGACCAAGAATATAAGCTCTTAAAAGCATTCACATTTAGTCCAGAGGTGAAACCGTTATTTCTAGATTTTTAAGAGGCTGTGCTCAAAAAGAGATCAAGCTTCAATTAGAGTAAGAACAAAACCAATCGGGTCAAGACTAAGGTAAATCAGAATACAAGGGTAAAGAGGACATTATCTGTATCTTAGAACTTCACCTACCCAATGAGAACAAAGGAAGAGAGGTTTATTTAACCAAAACCTAAATGTTCTGTAGCACATAATCTAACTCAACCTCTCTGGATAGATCATTTAAACAACCCAAACACATGGAGCCCAAATGTGAATGAGGGCTTACAATTCTGTATAATGTAATGTAATGCCCAGATGCATCCAGAGTATTTTGAGCAGATAATTAGAAAGTGTTGGCAAAGTCCCTTGAAGGACAGGAGGGAAAACGTGGAACATTAAGCTATGCCACCAGGGAAACCCCTGAAATTATCTCAAATATTAAGTACTCTCAAGTCAATAGGCCAAGCCCTTGATCTTGAAGCTTGCTCTTAAGAAGCTTATTTCACAAGAAAGCTTAGCTTAACTATAGTTATGGCTAACAATTACTTCCAGAAGACCTCTTTTGTTGCTCAGATGTGGCCTCTCTCTAAGCCCAATTCTACAAGTAAAATCATTACCCTCCCCTCTCCATGGGACATGACACCTAGGGGGTGAAAGTCTCCCTGACAACATGGGGCATGACTCCTAGGGATGAGCCTGGCCCTACCCCTAGCATCATGGAATCGACAAAGCCTGCCTGACTAAATAGGGGAAAAGAACTGTAACAAAATAAGGTATCAATGGCTAAGGTAATTCAAATAGAGCTGAAAGGCTAATATGGAAGCAAATCTTATACAAGCTTCTGCTAGGTATTGCTATCTATCATGGTTTGCCAAACCACAACCAAAACTATTCCTGCCAAGCCTAAAGAACACCTAGGGCTTCATCTGTGATTCTATAAAGGTTCCATCACTGTCATTACTTCCCAGAAACCTACAACCTCCAGATGGGTTCCTAGGCCAGATAAGTCCTGAACCCTCTCCAAAACATCAACTAGTTCCATCCCCCTATCCCATATTACCAACAGTCCTTTCTAACATGAAGTTAAAATGGGCAAAGCCCAAATAACCTTAAGGATTGGGAGAAGGGATCAAAGGAGAAGGAGGAGTTATACCAGAGAACACGGGATTGAACAAATGAATATGACAACTGCATTATTATACTGATATTTCTTTTAGTCTCCTGTGTCTTGGAGCAGCTACAAGGAAAACCCTAAAATTCTGGAATCCATACCAAACTCTGAAATCTGTTCTTTAACTACCTGTTATAACATACTTTGAAATTTATGGCTTTTCTGTATATATGTTATATTTAACAATAAAAAAATGAAATCAATTTTACATCATATCTATAGGTGGCATGATATAATTATGAAGCCAGGTTTGCATTACAGGAGAGTAGACAATGAAGCCTAGAGTGGAATTAACATAAGTGGGCATTTACCAGGGACTGGCTATGCTTCAGACTCCCGGCCTGCATTTTTTTGCTTGGTCCCGACACCTTCTGAGTTGGGAGCTACTCTCCCTGTTCCAATGATGAAGAAGCTGAGGTTCAGAGTGGCCAAGTAACTTGCCCAAGGTCCTCAAGCTAATACGTGATAAAGCTGGGATTCAAATACTTCTCTGACTTGAAAGCCTATGCTCCTCCCAAGACCAGCTCCCTAGGACTGTTTTCAAACCTGAGTGCTTCAAGATCTGAAGAGGGTGCAAAATTAAGCAGAAATAAGAAAGTAAATACCATGGCAAAATAAAGAAAAATTCATTTTACCTACAATGAAAGTACTGAGTGTGTTTCCTGTTTGTTGTAATTATATATTCGAGGAGTTGGATGAGCAGAAAGCAGGGAACTTGGGGCCTCTCTGAGTTTACAGCCCAGGGCACAAGGTATAGGAAGCCCTTGCAAGTCAGTGGGAGGTCTGGAGCTGCAGTACCCAGGACCCCCTCCCATGTGGGCCACCAAGCACCCACCCAGGGTTTAGACTGCACAGGAGAAGGGAGGCCAGCCTTCTCCTGGGCAGGGCAGATAGGGGCAGAACCCAAGCCCACTATGGAGGGCAGCCTCCCCAAGGCCCCTGCATTTGCTAGCCACCCCTTCTCAGCCCTTCCCACGAGGCCCTGCTGTAAATTCCTCATCCCACCTGCAGCTTCCAGACACCTGCCCCCTGCCCCAACCCTTTTACTTCACATGGTTCCCTCCTTTCTGCTCCTACGACCCCACCCCTGTCCAAAACCATCATCTCAGGCCTGGGCAGTACCACAGGCCAAGATTCACCTTCTATCCCCATCCATCCTATACACTCCCTCTTCAATACCACTGGCTCCCCATTTAGGTCCAAACTCCTTAGAACAGAACCCTCTCCTCTTGTTCCCCATCCCCGAGCCCTGAAGCAAGCTCTTCTTCTCCTGCCCTGGTTTAACAAACTATCCCCCAACCTGAAATGTCTATCTCGGTTCACATGCTGTCGCCAAATCCTAAGCAGTCTGACCCATGGCTGCTTCCCTTCCCTGACACGTCACATAACCATGCATGGCCCCATACTCTGCTTTATATTCCATTATTCTGTCCAAATTGATTCTGAGTTCCCTGAGAACCAGCATTATGCCTTATACCTCCAATATCACCTACTGTGCCATCCAGAAGCAGAACTGCAGCTGGAGCAGGTAATCGATACGATTTTTTGAACAGCACTCAGAATAATCTGTACACATAGCTGGCCACCTATTCTTCCTGGGCCTTGGGCATAAACACCAAGATTTTTCATGGGAAGAGCCTTTGTGACTACCACAGCTTAAAAGTGTTCTCTTATGAATTCTGCAGGATAACAAAAATCCTAGCTTACAAAAAAAAAGGAAGATTCTTACTTCAGTGCTAGGTACCCAAACCTCCTTGAGAGCAAACACATTCTGTGGACTATTGTTTACTGTGATTTTCTACTGTTTGCAATTTAAGTTTAAACTAACGTTTGACCCTTGGGCAAATAAATGTTACGAAAGTACACATTTTGCAGCTTGAAAAAAAATCATGATATAAGGGGGGTGGGGGAGGCACTACCACAAACTCATGAAAGTTGGCTGGAGACCAAGTTTAACTGTATTTCTAAAACAGAGAGAGAAAGAAGAGGGAAAAGGACAGCTAGAAAAAGACAGAAGAGAAGATACAGAGTGTGCTAGATGAGTTTTCTGAGCCCAGCCTTCTCCTCCCTTCTGGCAGTGACTGTGTTCCCTGCAGGCGGGAAGCAAGCCTTGGTTATCTATGTAGGCTTAGCACCCAGCACAATTCCTGGTATTGGGAAACCAAAACTTTTCAAGTGGAAGAATGAATGCAGAAGCCAGCACAGGAGTGAGTAAACAAAGGAAGTAACAGAAGAACCAAGCATCTGGAGCAGCTTACCTGCCAACACTTAAGGAACTCATGCAGAAGAAGCTTTTCGTGTTTAAAGGGAAGTTCTGCCAGCCTGGCTGGCCGTGCTGGACGGCACGTTTAAGAGAGGGCAGGGCGCGCGTTGCCTTACCTGGCGCACAGGCACTTTCTGCGGGGTGTTCTGGGGAGAGGGGTGGAGCTGTGCCCAGGGCTGGTGGTGAGGGTGCGGCGGCGGGGAGGGCTGGTGGTGCAAGCTCCCGGGGTGGGGCTGCATTGCAGGGCAGGTGGGCAGTGGCTGGAAGGGCGGCTGCTGTCCAGGGAGAAGCCGCTCCGGGATTGCCTGTGGCTCGGCGAGGGTGACTCCTGGACAGCCGTTGGGCCTCATGTGCCCCGGCAACTCCCTCGGCGCCGAAGACATGCCCATGAATGGACGCGACTGCTGCAGATTTCGGGGGCCCATATTCCTCTGTCCAATTCCCATGGCACCGGGGGGCTGGTGAGGCGGCTGAGGGTGGGGGATATTTGGATAACTGCCAACTTCCATTGGTATTCCAGCACTTCCAGGCCTGACCTGCGGAGGAGGGGTGCCTGCTGGGTTACTCATTGCTTTCATGGGTGACATGGGAGGTGGAGAGGCATAAGTTCCCTGAGGCTGTGAAGGATGCATAGTTTGTGTGTTCATTTGGTTAAGTGAGCCGCTGGGGTGGATGGGCTGCTGGTGCATTAGTCCTTGACCACTGTTTGATGGAAATCCTACAGCATTGGGGTATCTTGGTACGGACTGATTCATTGGGGTATTATTTGTAAGGCCTAAATTTTGATTCATCCCTGTATTGTTAACTAATCCCTGATTTAGGTTACTGTAAGGATATCGAGAATACTGCCCTGAGTTGTTTATAGTAGGTGAGGGGACCGTCTGGCTCCGAGAACTAAAGTTAAGGGTTTGTGGCCTAACGGCCCCCTGTTGAGGAGGATTCGGGGAGAATCTGGGGCTGTGGGCCACCGATTCTCCGTGGAGAGCAGTCGGCGGGTGGTGGTGGAACTGCTGCACTGAGTGGCGCAGGGACGGCGCCAGGCCCGGGCTCTGCTGGGGAACGTGCGGCAGGTGGCCGGGTCCTGAGGTGGCAATGAAGGGGTTCCCTTGACCGAGGCCCTCCTGGCCTTGGGAAAACTGGCCCATCCTCTGCGGCGGCTGGCCGTGCTGCTGCAGCGAGAAGTCCCCGCGCGCCATGTAGCTCCCCATCTGCTGCATGTGCTGGGGGTGGCCCTGAGCGGGGGGGCCCGACGGGGCCGGCTGTGGGGGCTGCGGGGGCGGCTGCTGGTAGGGGGCCCGAATCTGGTCAGGCAGCTGGACAGCCCGAGGGCCCCACATGGAGCCGCTGTCCACAAAAGACTGCCCGTGCCTCTCGCTCTGCATCCCGGGGTACACCCCCATCTGAGCGCCGCCGCTGCTGCTGTGTGGGACCTGAGGGACGGGCTGGGTGTGGTACTGCGAGTGAGGGGATGCCAGCCCGTTTCCGGGGCTGCCGCCCATCATCCTGCCAGGCTGATCCAGCAGGTGCATCTTCTGCTGCTCGTACTGATTATAGTGGTCAAAGTGGGTCAGCTTGGATTGGCTCTGGTTAGTGGAGGGGTGGTGAAGGGATGACTGCAAGGAGGCAAAGCCTTGGTCCATCGGCATTTGCTGACCCATGGGATTGACTGGATTTTCAGGATAACCACATTCGCCAAGGCCTTCGAGGCCTTCACTGAAAATATTCCCATCCTCGCCAAAGAGACTCATCATTCCTGGATCCGCCATGGTCTGCCAGCACGGAGCTCCTGCCGGCTGCAGCTCCGGGGCGGGTCTGTGCTCCCCGTCACCGAGGTGCTGTCCTCAAAGCCTGTAATCCTCGGCTAATCTTCTTCGTGTCATTCCATATTTCCTTAATTCTCCTGGACCCTGCAGTGTCAGGCAAAGTCTGGATCTAGGTCCTGCAAGGGAGTGGGAGGTGGGGAGAAAGGAAGAAGAAAACAAAAGCGTTAGAAACAAATGCTAAAAAAAAAAAAAAAAAACGGCCAAGGTTTACACATCTGAATTTGGTTTTCATCAAAGAATCCTAACCTGGCCCCCTCGCTGGGCTGTATTTTATAAATCTAGTTCGCTTTAAGAGAAACTCATTAGTTTCTGCCAGAAGCATTATTATGATCAGTTACTTAGAAAGCAAGCAAAACACTAACCTTAACCTTAAATTAATCCATTCACTACACTTCCTAGCGTTCCATTCTCAGATGGAACAGAACAAAAGAACGCAATGTGAAGCGGCGGCAGCTGCCACAGCAGGCAGGCAGATGCACGGATACAGCCGGCCCGTCCATCTGCCCAACTGCGGCCCTGGAAGTGCCCCGGCTTCCAGCAGCACGGCCTCAACCTAGGTCCCCCGAGTGGCCTGTGAAAAGCTCAGACTGGTTAAATCGACTGGAGGATTATACAAATAACAAAATCCGTTATTTCATATAAATGAGATATGTACAGCCTACATGCAACTTCGCGGCAGGGACTGAGAATTCTAACCGGAGCGTGTGCAGAACACGAGAAGCAAAGGAGAATGTCGTCAGTTCATCGTTCCATCGCCTGTCACAGCGGAAATGTATACAGGACTTGGGAAGGGACTGGAGGGAAAGTTTCATTCTATGGTGGGGTGTGTATGTGTGTATGTGCACGCGCCAATTTCACCCACAACGTTCCCCACGGGAGCCAAGTTTGTGTGCTGGGGGCAGAGTCCCCATCCATCAGAGAACAGCACCCCGTGACCCTCAGGAGAGAGCAGCAGCAGGAAGAGTTTATACAGGGCAACCATTCTCAAGAGTGGAGAGCAGAAAGCTCTCCCCGGATTTAATCAAAAGTGAAAATCATGGGCGGGCCGCGGTGGCTCAGCGGGCAAAGTGCTTGCCTGCTATGCCGGAGGACCTCGGTTCGATTCCCGGCCCCAGCCCATGTAACAAAAACGGAGAAACAGAATACAATAAAAACAAGAAAATGTTTAAAAATGTTTCCCTTTCTTCCTTCCTTCTATCCTTCCTTCCTTCTCTCTGTCTTTCCTTTAAAAAAAAAAAAAAAAAAAAAAAAAAAAAGTGAAAATCATTTCAACAGAAGAAAGTTCAACACATCCACGCAGCCGTCACATTGCCTTAAACCCTTTTCAATCAGGGCGGGACTTAAGCAAGCAGGGAGAAAAGGTGATGCACATGGGCCTCTGAGTCTGCGGCACATCACATACATCGTTTCTGGGACTCCACCTTTTACTGAAACAGTTCCTAGCAGATTTCATGTCAGATTAAAATAATCCAAAGAATGCTTCCATCATCAAAATAGGTCAGTGTTTCTGTTGAGTGCTAATTAAATCAACAACCTAATACAGAACTAATTCACATAGAGGGAAAAAAATGACTGAAATCTTAAATATCTTTGGAATTTAACTCAGGTTTTTTTTTTTTCTGTTCTCTTTTACATGCACATTAAGCACTGTGTGAAGACTGGCCCACTTGCAAAAACAGTATCTTGTTGAAGAATTTCTGAAGTGATGTTATAAACAGGCTCAGTCATAAATTCTCCTTACACACTTCTCCATGAGCATGTGCAGAATGAATGAACAATGGGGCCATCCGACGCTGCAGAGAACACACCCGCTAGATGGATGAAAATTCAGTTTGTGCTTGCCCTTTTCTAGCATATTCCTAACAAGGGGAGGATTCTGCTTACAGAGAATGTAAACAACATTCCTGTTCGCTGTCAGAAGCACAGGCAGAGAACCAGAGAGGGCCTCCAGGTCTGCAGTTTCCAGGTGACAGCTGTCTACTGAAGCCAAAGGTCTCCTCACTCAGCTGCTAACTGCTATGAATTTTCTGATCCAGTTTCTCCCCAAACAAGAGGTCAAATGGGTGAAAACAAGGTGAGCATGAAAGCAGTTTTGTGTGAAAACATGCTGCTTTGCTACACTCCTACTTTAAAATCCAGAATAAAGAGAAGTAGAAGTCGCTAGCGCCAAATCCAACAAATATTTCCAAATTGAATATACTCCTAAAAAGCCTAAGCAGTCAGGACTCATTTATTTAAGGCCCATTCTAGCTTTCAAGGAAGCAGAGACTGGAATGGACTTGATAATAGATTAAACCGGCCATGCCAACTAGCCACTTACCAAAATAACCTTACAAATTAGCTTGAGGAAAATAATGTCTACTTAGATGTCCTTGATGTCCTTGTTTTATACGATAACAGTTTCATCCTACAAGGCTCACCGAGTGGCACAGAGGAAAGCAGCTGGCTGCCTGGGGGTCCCGGGAGTGCTCGGGAAGCGGTGCCTGGAGCACAGCATGGCCGGGGCTCCGCATGACCCACCTGCCAGAAGCCAACTGGCCCCAGCGGCCCAAGCACGGCCCGCTGGGAGAAGTGGCAATGGAGTCGGTTCTTATTTCCTACCAGCTTAATGCTGAGCAGAAGCAGAAGGCAGAGGTGGGAGAAGCTGCCCACAGGCAAGGGAAGGGACAAAACAGAAAACTAGCTGAGAATAATCGTCTCTGACACTTGGATTTTGTTCCTCTTCCTTCAGGTTCCCGAGCCCTTCCCACTAAAAACCCCCTCCCCAACGGGAGGAAAATGACAGCAGGGAGGCAGCCCACATGCCGTGGCACTGAGCGAGCACGCCACCCACCTCACTGCTACCACGTGCAAGTGATCCCGGGGCGAGATGGGGAAAAGCTGTGGCTTTTGGCTGTCATTAGCACCCACTCACGTGCTGGTGGCTGTCACTGCTCCCCTGCCCCTTTCCTGACCTCAAGACACAGCTGACAACTTTGCCAGGAATCCATCCGGAAGTTGCATTACATATTTCTGATTTGGGCTAAACTAATTAATTTATTTGGGTATTAATTTCACCAAGAGCATCTGAGCACTCACTTTCCCAAGTCACAGCTGCAACATGTAATTTTGTGTTTCTGTAAGAAAGATAATTTAAAGATAATTTAAAGCTTTTTTGAAAGCTTCTCCCTTTTCTACATTCAATATATATACGTTTTCCATGTCTAGATCAGCACCGTTCGAGAGATATCACCTGAGCCACAAATGGGAGCCACTGTGTAACTGAAAAATCTTCTAGTGGCCGTGGCCACGTTTAAAAAGGAACCCAAGCAACATGGGAGATGACTCCCAGGGATGAATCCAGACCTGGCATGGTGGGATCAACAATTCCATCCTGACCAAAAGGGGGAAAAGAAGTGTAATTACACTTTATTAATTAATAAAGTATCAGTGGCAGAGAGAGTTCAAATACAGTCGAGAGGCTACTCTGGAGGTTGCTCTTATACAAGCTTCAGTTAGACATTGTTACCTATCATAACCTGCCAACCCCCAAACAGGACCATTCTAGCCAACCTTAAAGAACACCTGGGGCAATTTACAAGATTCCACAAGGGTTCCGTGCAGTAGAGTAACTTTCCAGAAACCTACAAACTCCAGATGGGTTCCTGGTCCAGATGAATCCTGAAACCTAGCCCAGCCTCTCCAGAACATCAGAGAGTTCCTTCCCCATATTAGTGACAGACCCTTCCCATGTGAAAAAGTTAGAATGGTCATAGACCAAACACCCGTATAGAGAGGGATGGGAAGATCAAAGGTGATGGTGGAGTTATACAGAGAAGATAGGTTTTAATAAATGAATATGAATGGTGAATCATTAAACTGATATCTCTTTTAGTCTCCAGCATTTTAGAGTAGCTAGAAGTAAAAACCTAAAATTGTGGAATTGTAACCAATGTCAAACTCTGAAATATGTTCTACAACTACATGTGGTGCAGTGCTTTGAAATTTACAGCTTTTTTGTATGTCATTTTTTTTGTATATATGTTATTTTTCACACAAAAAAAGAAGGAAAAAAGTCAATTGTGATGGTAAAAAAATATTTAAGCTCTCTTACCTCCTATATTTTGAAGCACCTAGGAAGAAAAATATGAGAGGCTCATATGGTAGCCCATGACAAACCCTGGGATCTGTCCTATAACTACTTATTGAAGAGTACTTTGAAAACTATTGCTTTATTTCTTTGCTTTGTATATATGTATACTATACAATAAAAAAAAGTTTAAAAAAAAGTAACCCAAAAAAGAAAATCAATTTAATAATGTTTTCCTTTACACCAGTATATCTAAAATATTATCATTTGGACATACAACAAAAATTCCTGAGATAATTTAAATTGTTTGGTGGTAAATTTTCAAAACCTGGCACAGTACATCACAATTTGGATTAGCCACACTTTTTTTTTTCTTTTAAGGTATATGGTCCAGGAATTGAACCCAGGTCTCCTGCATGGAAGGCAAGCATTCTACCACAGCACCACCCACATAACCACTGATTAGTCACATTTTAATTGAAACGGATACATATGACTCGTGGTTAATCTATTGGGCAACCCAGTTATAAATTGTTTAAAAGAAGAAATAAACTCTCTAAATCCAACTCTGCAAGTAAAATCATTGCCTTCCCCCCTAGGAAGAATATGACATCCATAGGTGAAAAGTCTCCCTGGCAGCGTAGGAGGTGACTCCCAGGAAGGAGCCTGGCCCTGGCACCATGGGATTAACAATGCCATCCTGACCAAAAGGGGGAACAGAAGTGTAACAAATAAGGTATGCGGCAGAGAGAGTTCAAATAGAGTCAAGAGGCTAATCTGGAGGTTGCTCCTATGCAAACTCCAATTAGACATTTCTACCTATCATAACTTACCAACCCCCAACCAAAATCATTCCAGTCAATCCTAAAGAATACCTAGGGCAATATATAAGATTCTACAAAGGTTCCATGCACTAGGATAACTTTCCAAAAACTTACCACCTCCAGATAGGCCCTGAAACCTGGAAGGCCCAGCCTTTCCAGAACATGAGCTAGTTTCATCTCCCTATCCCTTATTACTGACAGCCCCTTCCAACATGAAAAAGTTAGAATGGGCATAGCCCAAATATCCTTAAAGTGTGGGAGAAAGAGCAAAGGTGATGGTAGAATTATACAGAGAAGGTAGCGTTTAACAAATGAGTATGACTACTGAATCATTATATTGATATTTCTTTAGTCCCCAATATATTAGAGCAGCTAGAAGTAAAAAACCTAAAATGTTGAAATTATAACGCATACCAAACTGTGAAATCTGTTCTACAACTAACTGTTGCACTGTGCATTGAAATTTACTGCTTTTTTGTATATATGCTATTTTTCAAAAAAAAGTGATGATAAAATATACGTACATATATATATATTTCTTCTAGCCTCCAATGTTCTCGAGCAGCTAGAAGGAAAAATCTGAGATGATGGTATGGTAGCCCAAGACAAACTCTGGGAACTGTCCTGTTACTACCTGTTGAAAAGTGCTTTGAAAACTACTGCTTTTTTCTTTCTTTGCTTTGTATATATGTTATATTGTACATTAAAAAATAGTTAAAAAAAAAAAAGAAGAAACAGAAATACAAGTTAGCAGGGGCATCAAATAATTCTCGTAATTATCATCTGGCTAATAAATATTCAAGCTATATTTGCACTTGATTTGGCTTTAAATCAAAATTAAATCTCAAATCATGTTCCTTCATTCAAAATAAACTTCCTGAGCCCCTTATGATCCAGGCAGCAGAGAGGGTGTGGAGATAAGTCACTGAACTCAGACAAGCAAAATTCCCTCTTGTCCTCATGGAGCGAACAATCTTCTGTATTATCACTGAAAACGATGAACTTTTAAATAAGAACCGAGATTCAGGGGTTATTGTTTAAAAATTTAGGATACCATTTGATATAATATTCATTGATAATTCATTATGACAAGTGTTTTAACTATGTGTGATGATATATAGTAAACAGTATTATAAACAATAAGTGTACTATACAGTAAATGAAGACGTAATAATTTAGGTTTCCACTACAGCACTCCATTGGCGATTATTTCCAGAAATGAGAAGAACAGTAGTTCAGAAGATGCATCTGTTTGGGGAGTGGGAAAGAGGCACTTCGAGGCTTCTCAATTAACAAATTCTCCAAGCTATAGAGATGGACCATGAAAGCAATTACAAAAACCTTAGACCTGGCAAGCACTTTGGAGACTATCTAATCCAAACCCCTTTTCATTTAACAGACAAGAAAACCCTTTTATAGACTGAGTGGAGTAAACACTGGTACAAAGTACATTCATGAGAAACAATTTCCAGAGATGAAAGAGAAAAGTATATGTAGATTAAATGGCAGTTTATTATTAAGAACTAAAGTAAAAGTTCAAGCTGGGTCCATTTTATTCAGAGATAAGTCACTGAAACAATGGGTTAGCACACCAAATAGAAGAAAGTTTCCATTCAAATTTTTTTTAGATTATTCTATATATAACTTTTAGGAAGCAAGCACATAGCAGCAAACGGAGGCTACTGACTCCAGTTATTGGGAAACAGCAGGAGGAAAATGGATGCACACAAATGAACGGCACAAAGAGAACCAGAGATATCTGAAAGCAAAGGGCACGGGACAAAATAAGCAGTTTTAAACTAGATAATAATTTTAAGCAAATTTCGAACCTCCTGAAGCGTAAATCAACCATTCTTTATTACGCTGTTCTCAGAGCAGGGTGGAATTTTTGTAGCTGACTGTTAACCTGGTCTCATGGTGACACGCAGCCTTTTTTTGTTTCAGGTGTGGACTGGAAATTTAGGGAGGAAAAAGGTGGACACAAAAGACCTTTCACATGCAAAATTTTTCCTCTAGCTCAACCTCTTTTCACCCAATTGGGTAGGTAAAATGGCATCCAAAAGAAACGTCTTCCATAAATATCCAGCCACGTGGGAAGTAACAGGGAGCTTGCCTATCACGTTCTGAAGACCAGCTTGATTTTTAACCCTTCTCCTGCAGCTCCGCTCGGGTCCTTTCCTCCGAAGACATGCGGTGGACATGACTCGGATGATGCCTGCCCGGGCGGGGCGAAGCCATGGGGCCTGGGTCAGCACACACCACCGCGCGTCCAGCTCCACCTGGGAGAACCCTTTCGCCCACCGCGCGGCCAGACCGTACCGAGAGGAAAGGACCCACAAGCTGACGGGTGAATTCGGTGTGGGTGAACACGCGGACCGTTAAGGCGCCAGCTCTGCTGAGCTCAGAGCGATACGAGTACCTGGCTAGACCACGGAGCGCGCGGACGGCCAACCCTTCCTCCATCCCGGCAGCCGCTTGGGGAAGAGGAAAGCCAGGAGGAGGCTCCTACCCGGCCGGCAGGGCCCCAGATAAAGAAGCAGGAAGTGCCTCGAGTTACCGCGTGAGCCAGAGGCCGCCCTGCAGGCCCTGGCCTGAGCACAGTCTTCCCCCAACCAGAAAGCGGGGGCGGTGCTCAACGGCCAGTCCAGCACGGACGCCACCGCGCGCAGGTCGCGATGTAAATTAAACGAGACAAAACTCGAGTGCTCAACGGGCCAGTCCAGCACGGACGCCACCGCGCACAGGTCGCGATGCAAATTAAACGAGACGAAACTCGAGTGCTCAACGGGCCAGTCCAGCACGGACGCCACCGCGCACAGGTCGCGATGTAAATTAAACGAGACGAAACTCGAGTGCTCAACGGGCCAGTCCAGCACGGACGCCACCGCGCACAAGTCGCGATGCAAATTAAACGAGACGAAACTAGAGTGCTCAACGGGCCAGTCCAGCACGGACGCCACCGCGCACAGGTCGCGATGCAAATTAAACGAGACAAACCTCAAGTGCTCAACGGGCCAGTCCACCACGGAGGCCACCACGCACAGGTCGCGATGTAAATTAAACGAAATAAAACTGCAGATGCAGTTCCTCCGTCGCACCAGCCGCATTTCCAGGGCTCGGCAGCCACCTGAGGCTACTATCCCGGACAAAGTGGATACAGAACATCCCCCTTCACGATGGGAAATTCCATCAATAAATATCTCTCCTTAGACAGAGACCACAGGAAATAGGAGCAATCCTCTCCCATGAGAAGTATTTTCTCCTGCCTAGAAATGAGAATTCCCTTAAAGCCTTTTTTTAATCAAGTCCGTAACTGCCCCTTTGTCATGAGATTTATGACATTCCTCCCAAATATCATATGCTCATGTTATTAATTACATTTTCAACCTATAAAATGTCTTCTTTATGTAGTATGTGACTTGTATTCCTATTTCTTAATACTGTTCACGATATTAGGAATAATTATCAACTATATACAATTCAAATTAATTAGGAATAATTAATTCCATAAACCGTTTCATTTTATAATTGCTATATTGTTTTTGCCCTTTAATAAAGTATTAGCAGTCTTCATTTTCACAACCAAAAAGAACTACATAGGAATGGCAAAGTCACTATTTTTTACTGTGGGGAAAAAAAGATGTAAAAATAAAAAGAGGAAAGTGGAAAGGAAAAAAAAAGGATGCAAAGTCCTTCAGGAGGTCTGTTAGTCCAGGCACCAAGCTAAAAATAAAGCCAGAAAAAAGTAATAAGAGTTGCATTTATATTCTGTAATCTCATAATGGCTCTAATATATTTTTTTAAACTCCCCCCAAAAACAAATTCCATTTGGCTTTCATTTCTATCACTAAGTACTCTCCAATTTTGCTGGTATTAATTGAAAACAGTATTTTTATCGGGAAAACTATGCCCAAGTAGAATGGTCTAGGGTGGCCCAGCCTTCCCCAGGCAGCTGGTCGGTCTCCACAGGCTGCCTCTGGCCTTTCTGAAGACTGGGCAAAAGCTGGCATCCCTTCCAACCACCCACCAGCTCTGTATGCACCATTCATTCATTAAAAAAAAACACTCAGTGAGTGGGGTGTTCCGTGGTTTGCAAAACCCAGGTGGCCCCGCACCAACTACTTGCCCACATTCAGGCAGTGCCCACACGTGCTGATTCTACCCCCTCCTCTCAGGCAGCTTCCCGAGATACCCACCAGCCTTCACAGTTTCCTGAAGAACAGATCGTGCCAGGTCTGCCTGGCTCTCCAGAGTCCAGTTCCACACGTTCTCCCTGGTCACTAAACCACCCTCCAAGCACAAACCGGATCACGTGTCTCTTCTGATTCGGATATGGGTCTTCCTATAGATTTCAGTATCAAGTTCAGGGGCTTCACTTTGTACCTGGAGCCCTTCGATGGCCCAGACCACCTTCCTTCTGCCCCAGGAGGCACTCACTGAAGCGAAGATGACCTTCTCCGCCTGCC
This sequence comes from Tamandua tetradactyla, assembly GCF_023851605.1. Classification (NCBI taxonomy): domain Eukaryota; kingdom Metazoa; phylum Chordata; class Mammalia; order Pilosa; family Myrmecophagidae; genus Tamandua; species Tamandua tetradactyla. Next base: position 104,050,864 of record NC_135332.1, on the reverse strand, counting down.
TAGGTGCCTTTCCTTGTCCACACCTGCTGCCTGGCCTTACCCCTCTCACTGGCCTTACATGACACCCCCACCCACCCTCCCCCTGCATAGGGTCTGGCTGCTTTTTCATCTCTTTCAGTACCCACCACCTAGGGCTGCCCCCTCGGCCCCCCGCCTCCCCTCCTGAGGCTGACGCCAGGGGCATCCTTCCCCAGTGTCACTACCACACCAGAGGCCAGAGCCACAGAAGCCCAAACACAATCTACTTTTCGTGTTTGCTTGCTGGCTTCTCTCTTGAGAGAACAGTCTTGGTATCTGAAGTGGGTTCCTGAGTCAGGGACTCTGGTGTTCCCTGGAAGCCAGTGAGAGATGTAGAATTTCACCCAGCCCAGACCCACGGAACCAGCGTCTGCATCTTAAGAAACAGGGCCCAGGTGACTCCTGTCCAGGTGGCAGCTATGGAGCCCTGCTCTTAAGCCTGAGAGCCTAGAGAGTGGGGCACATCACCCAGCATGGGCTGACCATTCAGTTACTATAGGAAGGAATAATCAACAGCATATGGCACCATCCCAAGGGTTTACAAAGCAAATCATACAATGATACCTCATCTTATATGTAAAGAAAGTTAGCTTGGCATTCATTACTGACAAAGAAGCAATGATGACACCATCCAACAAATTACACATAGCCGTTAGTCTATAATGGTTTAAAAATCTTAGTCTGTAATGGTTCACAAGGAGTGGGCATCTACAGGTCATTTAATTCTTAAGGTAAGACCATCTGCTTTGCCCATCATTTTTGCAAAGACAACAAAAAAAATTAACATTAATATCTAATGCCATGTTACATAACACACTGTTTCACAGGTTTCTTGCAAAAATCTTTCAGTTATTTCCACATAACTTTGAGGAGTCTGGATAGCAAGAGCTGCCTTTCAGATAAAGATGATTTTTTTTTTAACATAATAGTGCCAGGGACTAATATGCTTCATTTCAAGGCACTACTGTGATAGCACACATTTAACAACTTCTACCATGTACAGGCTCACAGCGCTCAGCATTTCTTTTAATGGTCAAAAGGAGGAGCATATGCTCACAGGCATAAGTCGTGCCACTAAAGCACAAAATCATGGAAATCTCTGCCCTTTGGAACCTTTACACCCTGCAGTTCAACATTCAAATACTGTTGCCAGAAATTAACCCCTTCGAAGACTAAGCCCACCAAGAAGGCCAGCATGCTAAGCCTGTGCAAGCTGCAGGCAAACCTGCCATCCTGCCCAGAGTCCAGGAAATCCCAGCTAGCACATGCTCCTTCCTGAAAACAACATACAGTGATCCGGCAAGAGGCCGGCACATGCTTTAGTAACACCTTAAAATACTCAACATTTATTGCAGAAGATCAATGAGGACAAATATGTATCAAAATACTTATCTATCTATGTATCATAACCGCATATATGGAGATAAAAATACATTATCTTTTACTCCTGTCCTAGTTCATTTTACTATGGAGGAAGGGAAAGCAAAGAGCCAGAGCCAGAGAAAAATAAATGGAAAATTTAAAAATAAGTTGTTTGTGATGGGAAAATTTAAATTTCCTAATCAAATACATTTCCAAAAGATGTATTTCAACCCACCTGGCAAGGGTGCTTACATTGCAGACTGATGGAAAAGTAATATAAATTTTACAAAAATTGGTGGTCACTAGTATATCTGGATAGTGTGAAAACATCATGGGATTGTTGTGCTGTGCTTTGAAATTTATTGCTTTTTCATATATATGTTATTTTTCACACAAGAAAAGAAAAAAAGTCAATTGTGATGATAAGAAAATATTTATTCCTTCTAGCCTCCAATGTTCTGCAGAAGCTTAGAAGGAAAAATCTGAAATCATGGTATGGTAGCCCATGACAAACTCTGATTTGTCCTGTAACTACTTGTTGAAGAGTGCTTTGAAAACTATTGCTTTTTTCTTTCTCTACTTTGTCTGTATGTTATACAATACAATAAAAAAAGTTTAAAAAAAAAAAGACATAATAGAATTTTTAAACAAACACGATTTGGTTATTCCATGAAGGCCAACGGTTAGTTTAATAAAATATCACCATTAGAAAATCTTCTCACTCATTCTAGACTTATTTCTAGCTACTGACTCGACATGCCCCTCCCCCCTCCACTGAAGATGACGTCAAGTCTGCTAAAAGGGAGAGCAAAGTAGGAGGAAGCAGCAGGGGCTACACCAGCATCTGTGCCAGGAGATCGCTGGGTAACAGCAAATCCCACTGAAGCGAAGGGAGTCCGGAGGGAAGTGGAGTCTAGGGACCAGAGAGCAAGACAATACACTAAGGCACCAATAAGACACCAAACTCTGCTAAATGCCCTTGTCTAAAAACCATGTTTTTTTGCATGCATACTGCAGTTGCCACTGACTAACTGGATCTGGCAATTTCTACATTGTTCTGCACTTTGAAAGGATCTAGAAAAGGAGAAAAGATTATCCCTTTGATATTCCAGGGGTAGCTTAAAACTGCACCCAATCCTGCCTCATTTAAATCGCTCGTAGAGAAAGGGTGTAAACAGCGTTCTCTAGCAAACATTAACTATCAATATTCTTCACCTTAAAAAAGAGAGAAACCTTTGGCAACACTGTAGATGAAGATAATTTCCCCCTTCTCTTTGCTAGAGAGCATATGGGATGGGAGGGAACTTTATCCATCATGAATAAACCTGAGCTCCTAGCCGGGCTCTCTGTCATAGGACACCAAGGGCAGAGGTCACCACTGCAAGCTGCAGGGTTCTCTAAGGCCCGTGCTCGGTGAGGCACCCATAGTTCATGCAAAAGAGGAATACACAGGAATTATAATAATTTAAATTTCTATCAGGGAAGTGAGCAATATAAAACTGAAACAGAACCACAAAGGAGCTTTAAGAACGTTTTGTAGACGGTATTAGAGAAAATATTTTGGAAAACTGTATGGAATCACAAAAAGGCAAATCTATAGGGAAAAAAAGAAGGAAGAAGACAAATGTAACTTATTTGATGGCTACCACAATACATTTTTACTCCCAGTAAATTATATTTGGTGAACGAAAGGGAATTCAGGATGGAATATATAGTAAACACATTCACAGCCATTATCTCAATCATTTCAAACAAAGTTGGAAACATTTTTTTCTATACTTTTATCATAAAATGCAAGTAGGTCCTACAATGCCAGCAAAATCAAAACAATTGCATGCCACTAAATTTGCTTGGTATATCTTTTGGCCAAATTAAATGTCCTCATTCATATATGAATACCATAAAAGACCAAGGTTTTATCAACAAACTCTGTATATTTAATTTTTAATTTTCCTGCATCTTCAGCAAAGGCTCAATTTATCTCCTGGTCTTTCTACTCAATCCCCAGCAATCTCCTGGGTTTCCTTTGCCCAATGAGCTGTGCAATATGGGGGAAACTACTTTTATGAAATATCATTTATACTACTCTAAGTAAATTAATTCATAAGCTAAGTCAGTTTAAAAAAAAAAAACTGTAAGACAGTCTGAAACCAATTCTTTTTTTATTTCAATACCCCAGTACACTAATCTACATCATCAAAAGCTGAAGGAAATGACCTGCTTCTGTCTCACATTTTTCCCCTAAAAATCATTTGCTCACCCAATGGTTTATACATATAGAGTGTACAAGATTCCTGGCACTAAGGATATTATTCTAACTTGCTGGCAAACTGGATATTTCAGTCTGAAATAGGATTCCAATTATGCAGTTACACATTTCCATATAGTGTCCATAGCCATCATAGATCAATTTTAAACTCACCTTAAGCCAGCACGCAAAAGAGTTCATTATATAAGAAAAGATATATGAGGAATGAGATGCTTCAGGACTCTCATCCCACAGAACCTCTGAACAACCAGCAAGAAACATCTTTCTTGAAACTGCAGAAACAGTTAAAGGGCTGCAGTAACAGGGTGAGTGCCAAATTAAGAAAAAGCCCACTCAAAAGCAGTAGGCTCTGGGGCAGGCCACGGTGGCTCAGCAGGCAAAGTTCGCGCCTGCCATGCCAAAAACCCGCGTTCAATTCCCAGTGCCTGCCCATGCAAAAGAAAAAAAAAAACAAAGAAAAAAAGCGGTAGGCTCTGCTGGGTGGCCCCTTCCCCACCCCTCCCCAGCAAGCTACAGGGCTGGGCCCCGCTCCCAGTGAGGATCCCTGGTCCTGATTCTGAAGGGCGCAGTAACCCTCATGCACATACTGGGAGCATGTATGTCTGGCTCAACCTGTCTGGTGATGGCCTGAGGGACTCACCATCCCAGAACTTAGCTTTCCTACAGAATGCTGTGGGGGAGCAGTCAGGTCCTGCTGCCTGAGGCAAGGGATTGCTGGCTGTAGGACATTCAGTTCAGTTCCTGGAGCTGTGAAGAAACCATTTCCTAGGGAAGAGGGGACATTCATACACATGTAAACAGGGAATTCCTAGGGCCACATGCACATGCCCAAGACAAGACGCATGCACAGAAAACATCAGGGAGGCCCCTATGCTTGGGCCTAAGCTATTTTCTAAACTCATTGTATGGGCAAGCCCTGAAGGTGTTTTCTTCTTTTCCTTTTTTTTTTTTTTTTTTACTGTAAGCTCCTGGGTATTCAAGGAAAGTCTAGCTGGATATGTTTTAAGGAACAGATGCTTCAGAATCTAAATTCCAGCGATAACACATCAAAATATCAAAATACCCAGGTTTCAACAAAAGATTACAAAACACTCAAAGAAACAGGAAGCTATGGCCCAGGCAAAAGAGAAGAGCAAAGCATTAAAAATCATCAATGAGTAAGAAAACATGGGTAAACAACTAAAGGAAATCAAGAAAATAACTGTGAGGTCCCAGAAAGAAAAAAGAAGAAAGAAAGGGACAGAGAGAATATTCAAAAAATTAAAAAATTAATGTCTGAAAACTTCCCAAATTTAATGAAATACATGAATCAAGAGATCCAAGATGCTCAACAAACTCCAAACAAAATAAAAACAAACAGACCCATGCCATAAATGCCAAAGACACAGAAAATTCTGAATGCCACAAGAGAGGAGCAACATGCCTGTACAAGGGGGCCCCACCAGGGTGAAGTGTTAATTTCTCCTTGGAGGCAAAGAAGGCAGTGGGAAGACATAAAGTGCTGCCTGCAAAAAAAAAAAAAAAAAAAAAAAAAAAAATGCCAGCCTAGAATTCTATATCTGGTAAAACTGTGTTTCAAATCTGAGGAAGAGTTTAAGACATTCCCAGATAAAAAACGCTAAGGGAGCTCATCACCTCTAGATGGGCCATGTGAGAGATGCTAAAGAGAGTTGTGCAGGTCAAAGGGGAAAGGACAACAGACAATAAATCAAAGCCACATGAAAACATAAAGATCTCCAGTGTGGGTAAACACGGGGGTAAATATAAATGCCAAGGCTACTGTAATTTTGGTTTTGAACTCCACATTTTACTTCCTACAGGAACCTAAAAGGCAAATGCATAAAATAAAATCAGTGGCTTTGGACTCATAATGCATAAACACATAATTTGTGCCAAGAACTACATAAAGTGAGTGGCGGAGGGGTACAGGATCATATTTGTATGCTACTGAAGTTACACTGGTATCAAAGCAAATGAGATTGTTACAGATTTAGGGTGTTAAATTTAAGCCCCACTGTAACTGCAAAGAAAACATTGGAGAATATATAAGTTCATAGGGACAGAAATTAGAGTACAGGTTGCTCAGGGTGGGAAGTTACTGAATAATAGGGTGTAGGGTTTCTGTTTGGAGAGATGAGAAAGTTTTAAAAGCAGAAGGTGGTGAGGGTGCTACAATGTTGTATGATTAAGCCCACTGAATGGCATGCTTAGGAGTGTCTGAGCAGGGAAAGTTTATGCTGTATGTATGTTCCCGCAATTAATAAAAAAATGAAGACAAATAAAGAGCAACTAAAGAGACAATGACAGCTAAATGCAATTCATGATCCTGGATGGGATCTAACAAGGGAGGAGAAAACGCTCAAAGGAACATTATTGGGACATAAGAAAAAAAATGGAATACAGACAGTAAGCTTTCTATCAACGTTAAGTTTCCTGAACTGGATAACTGCACTTAAGGGTGAATATCCTTGTTTATATTTCAGGATCATTTTCCAACAACATAATATACAGTTCTAAAACGTGATTTTAATGGTACACATTATAACTGCATTCAATAAAAACAAAAATACCCTAACTGATTTTTACAAAAAGATATGGCGAGATGATGAGCTACTACCAGAGACGACATTTGTTTTGCATAATGAAGATGACCAAATTTGTTTAAGGCTACCTATGAAGGCATATAATTTAATTTTGTGTTTGGTTTAATCAGAGAATATAAGAAGAACCAGACACCTACTGATGTTTCAAATAGGGAGTTTACTATGGCCTCAAGACTGTTGATCTCACCATCTTCCTGGTTTTAACAGAGTGTAACAACTTTATATCAACAGCTAATAAAATATGATCCAGATAAAGAAATCTAAATAATTATATTTCATTATGAACAGTATTTACATCATAGTTACTCTTACCCACATTTTAAGTTTCCTCTCTCATATCTATTACGTCTATGTTGCTAAACATACCAAAGTCAGGTCTTACACTTTGGGTCCATTTCTCAGAAATGATTTGGAAACAGCCTCAATTATTCCTATAAAACAATTCTAAAGATTATAAACAAAGGTCTCTTATTGATGCTACTCAGAGTTTTGCACCCTTACAGAGCAGCGGCTTTGACGACCATATCTTGGGTTTTTTAAAATAGCCTTAAGGATGCCAGGTGCAAATCAAAGTGGCTCATCTAATGGAATATTGTACTGCCTACACTACATCTCCCAACTGTGTCTTATATCTAGGAAGAACACACAGCTCAATTTTCTATTTCAAAATCATACACTCACTCTGTGCTCCACTCTAGTCATGTGTCAAGACCTTGTGGATTCAACTGCCAAGTTCCTTGGTGCTAAAGCTCAGCCATCCTCACATGGTGAGAGACCTATGTGTAAAGCTCTGAAATACCATTTGTTATTTGAGATTTTACATACATCATCAGTAGCCACATAATTTTTAATGGCTGCATAGACACTGGGTATGATCAAGTCTGATTCTTCTGTAGAATGAATTTAAATTTTCTGTTACTTTACTTTTGAAAGAATCTTTTCCATTTCTCCATATTTTTCTTCAATAAACAATGTCCTGTTTAAAGGTTCATTTGTGTACAGTCTGTATTTCTTTTATCACGCCCCACTGAGATGTCCCCGTTATCTCTCTACAAATGTGCCCAGTGTCCCCAGTTAGGGAAGCACATCAAGGGAGACCCTGCATTTTATATCCATCACTTTATATCCCCAGTGCTAGACCCAGTTTATGGCGAATAAGCTATTATATAACCTCTTACTAAATTTCTAACACCCCCACACATACAAAGACACAGACACATACACACACACCTCTAGCCACTAAAACAGAGCTGCATGGCCTTCTGAAAATTTTATTCAGACAAGGTAGGGAAAGGGTGTTGGGTAGAGGGTTAGAATTAAAGCATCGTCCATATCTACCACAATCCACTCACCAAGCATAGCTGATATGGTGCCCTTTAAAGGAGAAGAGCACACTGGTCAGCCTTTCCTAGCTTTACAACTGCCTGCTTGTGCAATGACCAGCTGCAGCCTTCACAGCCAGCTTTGACCGGAGCAAGTTACCCTGGGATGCTTCCAGAAAAAGGCCCCAAATTCCCCGTGATCACTTCTCCCTGCTTTACCTTCCACCTATCCTCTGGTAAGCACAAAAAAATAAATGCATTAAGTATATAAAGTCCAAATTTCTCTACATGCTATTTTCTCACCTCTTTTATTTGCTAACAATCCAGTATCTAGAATCATTTAATACTATAGCATTGTCTGGCACTTACTGACAATAAAACGCGGAAATAAACTTTGGCTAATAAAATTTTCCTAGTCCCTGAAGTTCACAGATTATACCTAAGCATTTCAGATGTTAGTCTAGGCTAAAATGCTGAAACATTTGAAAATGCTGAAACAATTGGTTCTTGATAAATCAAGTCATCCTTTAATAAAGCCCTTTTTCCAAATTACTATATAATTAAGTCTACATCCAAACATGCTTTGAGCTCTAGATTTGTTTTTAGTATGCCTTTTGGCCCTTCCTGTACTATCACTGCTGTGATGTCCTCCGGGAGTCTCTGGGGGAGATGAGAGTAGCACTTAGGGGAATTCACAGACACCCCTCCCAGCAGCCATTAACCGCATGTGGCTACTGAAATTTAATTAAAATAAAATGAAACAAATTCTGGTCCTCAGTCACACAAACCACATTTCAGGTGCTCAACAGCCAGATGTGACTAATAGCTACCAAATACTGAACACAGATATCTGGATACAGCAAGGACAGCACATTTTCATCATGATACAAGGTCAAAAGAGTGTGCTGGTCTCTAAAGGACTGTCTCAGCTGAGACCTAAAGAGAAAAGGAAAAGGGGACTGGAGGGGGAGGAGCTTAGGGAGATGGGAGCATCCATCCCTGAAGCTCAGGGAAGCAGAATACACACACATGTCTACAAATTTCTCAGCCCAGCTTATATGCAAGGCCAGGTCATAAAAGGTCCTCTAATTTATTTTGATTCATTGAGAAGTCACACCAAAATTTTCAGGCTATGCAACTTAGAGCCCCCCACTCAGCCCTTGGAAGCCACCAGAATGAAAGCACCTCCAGGTCTAGTTACCTATTTGCATCCACACCCATCTTCCTTATTTGCGTCAACTTATAAATGTGCAACTTAGAGAGTTGCACATTTCACAAAAAATCACTCACACTAAAATGTGAGTCATGGATCAGGAGAGGTAGGAAGGGTACACAAGACTGGGGCCAGGAACCCCAGAGAGAAGGCTCTTCCAGGTAAGAGACAACAGTGCAGCAAGGAGTGAGAGATACTCAGGAGGAGAACTACTCAACCATCTGACCTGGTTTCAGATGGGGCTGTGGAGGAGAAGGAAGGAGAATGCATGGCGACCAGCAGGATTCTGAGTCTGGGACACAAAAAGAAGCAGGGTTTCTTTGGGTTGGGAGAAGGGTGTGGAGAAAACCCATACATAGCTACTCAGTAAGCAGTAAATATAAACATGAAGAGCACAGGAGAGAAGGCTGAGCTGAAGATAAGGCTATTTAAATCAACAGCAGACGAAAGGAGAGCCATGTCCTGGAGGAGATGAGAGCACCCAGAGAACGTGTCTAGCGTAAGAAGAGAAAAGAACAAGGACTGAGTCCTAAATACCAACTCTTCAGAGCCAACCAGCGAGACAAGGAAGAGCGGAGAAAAAGCTGTAAGAAGAAAGGGATCAACAAGTCCCGATGCTATCGAGGAGGAAAGTCAGATGAGAAAAGTGTCCCACCAGACTTAATGAGCAGGATACTAGTAACTCTGCTAAGGGTAGTTTCCTTAAAGAAGTGGAGGCGGAAGCTCAAATGGTCAAGTTCAGGTGGTGAGGGCAGAGAAGGGCAACAGAGCCCAACGCCCATCACCCAGCCAAAAAGGTTAAAAGAAAACGGGCCGTTGCGGAAGTGGGTTGATGCAAATAAGGAAGATGGGTGTGGATGCAAATAGGTAACTAGACCTGGAGGTGCTTTCATTCTGGTGGCTTCCAAGGGCTGAGTGGGGAAGCCAGCGGAGGTGGTGAGGAGGAAGCTTTCACAGTCAGAGAGCACAGGACACCAGGGTAGGTCTGCCAGCCGGGCTCGGAACGACTCAGCCTCTCTAGGACTTCATTCATTTCCTCATTTGTACAACACAGATAAGACACCCCCCACACACAACGTCTAATTTATGGGGACAAAATTAAATGGTGGATATAAAGCACTTAACACGTTACGTGGCACATAATTAGAACCCAGAACAGACCATCAAGCATGTTCTGCTTCAGCATAAAACATTTAAGTATGTAAAATATGTCACCCAAGCACTTAAGCACTCTGGGTTTTGTTTCTCTGAGTGTTGAGAGGGAGGTGAGAAGCAGGTGAGACAGAATGGTACAGAGGCCTTCTAATCTCAGACACAAAGCAAACTGGCTTCTCAATCAGAAATACACAAAACGCAGCCGTCCTCTTCTGGAATCCATGCTTCTAGTGATCGAAATGTAACCAAAATTTCAAGCAGCACTGATAATTGACAAGTAAAAAGTGCTTATATATATTGCAATATGAACTACAGTTAGCAGTAATATTTTAATATTCCTTCACCAACAGTAACAAATGTACCGTACCAATGCTAAGGGTATGGGATATTTTGGTGGTGTTTTTTTTTTTTTGGAGTAATGAAAATGTTCTAAAATTGGTTATGGTGATGAATGCACAACTGTGATGATACTATAAGCCAGTGATTGAAGGCTTTGGATGGATTGTATGGAGTGTGGTATATGAATAAAACTGAAAAAAAAAAAGGATGCTAACATACAGATAAATCAAAAGCACATATGTTAGGTAAATAATCCAGTGACGCTTCAGTTTTAAGTGTAAAATTACCAGGAGCTAGAAGTAATTCCAAACAAACCACCCACCCCGAAAGATAAATTAGCCCCTGGGTTTTCTTTTTCTTTTAAATGCAATTTTATTGAGATATAGTCACACGCCATACGAATCATCAAAGTATGCAATCACTGGCTCACAGTATCATCACATAGTTGTGTGCCAACTATCAATGATAGCCGATCAACTTTTAAACATTTTCATCACTCCCAAGAAGAAATAAACATTAAGAAAAAAGTCCTCCTAAACCCCTTAATCCGCCCCCATTATTGACCTCCAGCATTGGTGAGATACTTTGTTAACTGCTGATGAAAGATCATTAAAATATTACTGTTAACATAGCAGCTCCTGGGTTTTGTAGTAAACATTGTGCATGTCTCACACCGACTGTCGTAAACCATCACTTCTTAGAACAGGTTCCTTGTGATCCACGACGTCCCTCGCCTCAGCGCAGCCAGAGAACACCTCGCAGGTCCAGAGAAGGGCTCCGCTCCTCCCAGGACCTTCCTGACGACAGGAGGGCTGGGCCAACACCAGAGCCACCGGAAGGGATTTTCTGCAGACTGGGGCCTCGCACACACGCGGCAGCACAACCCCTCCCTCCGACAACCCCTCCCTCCAGCCGGCAAAGCTGCTCCCTGGTACAGAACCAAACTCTCCCACTATCCTAACAATTTACAGCTCCGAATTTACCTAAAGGGCATCCTATAAACACTGGACTAGGAGCTGGATGCTGGCCATTTTCTTTCCATTTTCCCTTTGTTTGCTGAATCAGTGCAGGAGAAGAGTGACCCCCTCCAATTTCCTTTCCAGTAATAAAGTAGGTGCATATCAACTGGCCTCTTCAGGGATGCCAAGGAAGATTTTATTTCAAATTCCTATAAAAATATGCTTAGTAGTGATATAAAAGGTAGATCAAAATGTATATTCTCCGCTATGACTAATCCAAAAGGTCTAACTGGGGATGTTCCGACCTCCGAATTCCCAACTATTTGCTCTCTCAAGAAACTAGAGCTTTCTTCCCACTGTCCTTGACCCTGACTTCCACGACTTGAAAACCTCGCAGACCAAATGGCAGATGCTGCCTCCATCACACCTCCTACCCTACAACCCGCTTCTCCACCCCTGGAGCCTGCCCTTGGCACTGGTGGGGCTTCAGGGCCCAGTCTGCCCTGCCACCATCCCTGGCGCTCGCTGAGCGACCTGTCCCCCACTGGGGTCTGCACTAGGCACTGGCGGGGCTTCGGGGTACAGCCTGCCCAGCCGCCGTCCCCCAGGGCCCCTGCTACCACACTGGTGCCTCGCCCAGGGCTGGACTCCTGGGGGATCGCCTGTTCTTACCACAGTGGCTAGGATAAAGCAGGCGCAGGAGCTTGTTTGTTGAGGGAATAAAAGATAAGAGTTCTTTTCAATAAATAATCCACAAAAATTGGCGTTTCTAGTTCTGGAGTGGAAAGGCTAACTGGAAGGGCCTGAATCCTGCATTGGCACATGCTGTCATTTGGTTTTGGACTCTTCCTAGAGCACATCTGCCCTCAATTTTACATCTTTAATAGCCCTGGGTAGACCCCATTTCAACACAAGTTTATGATTTAACATCAGCATGTTCTCATCTCTATCTTTTATTGCCCGGTGTCAAAAATTAAGTTTATAGAAGTTCAACAGTTTATTTATAAAATCATCACCTCTCATCAGGGATTAATGATGTCCTAAGCGTGACAGTCTCTTCAACACTTTAGAAGATCTTAAGATGGTCATGGGGGAAAAAAAGAAAAAAAATAACTAACTGCCACAGGCGGGGGAGGGGCGGACAGGAAGAGCACATCTAGAAAGTCAAAAACCAGTTGTGCAGCCAGCTAGATCTGGCTCGAATGCTATCTCTACCTCAGGCAAATGAGAGCAGCTCTCTAAACTTCAGCTTCCTCCCGTATGAAGACCAGCACACAGTCACCTCCCTCCAAGAGCTGCTGAGAAGTGATCCCATTCAGTTTTCACACGTGGCTGTAAATAAACCGCCTTGAGCACTGTAGACAGTTGGTAAATGGTAGCTGTTCTCCCAGCGGCTCTGCACCAACTCGCACCCCACGCCATCTAACTTTTCTTGCTCCCCAGTGTCACCTACACAGCACAATGCACCTCTCATAGGAGCTGAGAGTAGGAAACTCCAATGCAGTTCCACCAGGTTCAGACCTCTTCTGCGGTATTAAAAATGAAAAGCTCCTTTTAAAAATCACAAGCCCAAGAAGCTTGCTGCCTGGCTAAGGCAGAGACGGGCCTGGAGGAAAGGGACAGCAAGGCTGCAGAGCAGCCAGTTGTCCGATTTAGGGAGACAATTCTGCTCTCATGGCTCTAGGTCCGTGAATCCCAGAAAGGAGAGCTAAGAGACTTAATCTAACAACCTTACAAGACAGAGAAGTGACACGCTTCGTTCAAGTTCACACAGCTGGGCAGAGGCAGAGGCCAGGACTTCTGGGCAAGGGTTTCTCCCAACTCTTGCTGGGTTCCGATAAATATCCTCAACTGTTGAAGAATGGGTCATCTTTGTCTTCACTTAGACAACTGGGTCTTCTCAGACTACCCAGGGGTATTTGTGTGTAGCTGGGAAAATGTTAGCAGGCATCTGATGCAAGGTGATTTTAAACAGCACACAACCTATGGAGTAAGCTCAAGTCATGACTTGAAGTAATTCCACAAGACAAAGTATAAAAACATTCTGGAAAAAAAAAAAAACTCTGACCTCTGGTGCTACCATTAAACTCAGTGCACTATCTCCCAAGGTCACTCCAGTGAAGGAAACAGCATTCAATTTACATAATTTCTGGTGTATTTCACGTTAAGTCAGCTATGTCATAACTTTTCTCTTCTAACCAGCAGAGTACTTACTTCCCCAAAATGTCACTGAGCAACCTTCTATACACAAGGAAGTTTGCCCTCTCTCTATGTCATTATTCCTAAACATTCGCAGCCCTTCCAGATGGTGGTTAAATGGCACAAGCCATTTGATTCAAGGTCAATGGACAAATAAAATGTTTTAGGGGCCAGGATAGAAAACCTGGTGCCTATTTTGATTAAACTATTACCAATTTTTAGTTAATTTCTAAGCTATAGCTCTAACATATAAAATAAATTTTCTTAAATAACCAAGGTAAGGACCAAAACATCTTTGTGCCAAAAATGTTTTATTTTCCAAAATCATATAATACAAACCATGCAGATGACAGGTGATTAAAACAAAGTAAAAGCCAACTACAGATTACACTGGTAAATACACAAACAATCAGCAGTGAAGGAAAAGGCTAGCTGCAAAGGTTTCCCTGTAGTCCGATGTTTGGATACAAAACCACTGCAGCAATGCTCTAAGTGGTTCTCAAAGTGTGTGCCTTGGGTTCCTAAGGCAATTTCAAGGGTTTCATAAGATTAATGCTACTTTCATAATAGTACTAAGACATTCTTTGTCTTTTTCTTTGTGTGAACAGTTACACTATGCAAAAGTAATGGTAGGTAAAACTGCTGTCACCTTTGCCATCAGAAATCCAATGTCCTAGCAGTCATTGTATTCTTTATTGTTAAGCACTCAGGTGGAGGGTAAGGGGAGTGGGGGAGGTTGGGGGAGGCAGTGTCACTTACCAGTGTCCTTGATGAAATTCTCAAGGAAAAGCACTTATGTGATTGAGCTGCAAGCTTTAACACGGAACACCATTTTTATTTGGGAAAAAAAATAAATAACCGACCAACTCTGGTCATTAAGACTTGAGTATCTGGCAGGTATTTTCTCAAAAATGAACAAAACAAGTATTTCTCCAAGAGAAATAATTGACAGTTTTATTGCCAACGATAAAATGCAGGCTTTCAAGGGAAAATCAGAATTTGGGAAATCTGTATCTACCACCGTTAACTTGACAGGTGGTACTTAAAAGACTTTTCTGATTAGATGGGTGGTGGTATTAACAAATGAGATTTTTAAATATATTATATAATAAAACGTGTCAGCATTTGAAAGATTTATGTAACTAATTGAACCCAATTACCTATGCATGATATTACAACACCACGCATGATGAGAGTCCCCAAAAGTGCAAGATACACCAATGGATTTTAATGAAATCAAATACAAAAATGTCACTGATCTGATTTCAAATTCCACAATGCAACTAACCTTTCTTAAACTATCCCCTGCAGAGTTCTGATATAGTTGTAAACTATTTGAGAAGGCTACCAAATATTCCTCTTTCTAACTATATATTTGTGAGAGGCCAGATTTTCTTCATGGTCTTTAACCAAAACGACACATCACCACTGAAAGCAGAGGCAGATATGAGAATCCAGCTGTTTTCTCTTATGGCAGGCATTAAAGAAAGCCACAAAAATATAAAATAATGCCATTCATTCTCACTGAACATTTTTCGCTTTGGAAAATAATTATTTTTCATAAAAATTATGTTATTCAAATTAAAATGTAATGGATTTATTGCTATTTTATGAATTCAATATATTTAAATGTCTCCATTTAATTTCAATTTCTAACGTAGTAAATACTGTAGATATAACTCACATAGATAAGGACTGTTGAACTGTTCGGGGTTCTCAAAAGTGTAAAGGGGTGGGTTGGCCATGGTGGCTCAGTGGCAGAGTTCTCGCCTGCCATGCCGGAGACCTGGGTTCGATTCCTGATGCCCGCCCATGTAAAAAAAAAAAAAAAATAGTGTAAAAGGGTGCTAAGACAACAAAGTTTGAGAATTACAGCTGTAAATGATTAGCTTCCTTATAATTAGTCAATAGCATGGCTGAAAATATACCTATATACCTATAATTACCCATATATTTAAAACTTTTACGTCATAAAGCACTTTAAACATAGTAAAAACATAAAGACCTTTAAACATAGTACCCTGGACATGAAAAGCATGGCCACAAATCTTATTCATGTAGGAGAACTAGAAACTCAGTAACTCCAATGTCACCATCACAAAAAAAGCCACAAACATCCTTGACAAGGAAGAGCTAGAGTAAGGAGCCAGATGCTATAATAAGGACTACAGGAATAAATGCCTGGCTTTCAAGGGGAGCCGGGATGGGGGATGTTGAGAAGAGAAGTGAGTAACTGGTAAAGAGAAAGCCCCAACAGCCAGCAAATCAGATAACCAGGCAGCATCCAGGGAAGATAGGGGAGGAAGGCCTTACTTTTGCTTCGTAGTTTACAATTAAAATACTTTGGCATTCATTCATTTGTTCTCTTTTTGCAAGAATGCTGTGTTCCCCTACCCGCACCAACTATTTTATATCAAGATTGCAGGAGGACCCAAGAGCATTTATTTATGAATCTTGCTTCAATAGCCCCATGAGATAAACGGCACAAACAGTATTCCCATTTTACAGATGGTGAAACTGTGGCTCCGAGAGCTGAAGCAACTTCCATTGCTGAATGGAAATGCCAGACTCCTACCCAAGTCTGCCCACCTCTTGTTTGAGATCTCTTTGAAACCAGCTAGAGCGGAGTTCTCCAACTGTGCTCCTACACCAGCACCACAAATCACGAGGGAGCTAGTAGCAAGACCTACACAGAGCTACTAAATCCAAAATCCTAGGAGTGAGCCCCAGCCATCTGTGCTCTGACAAGTGCTCCAGGATGCACTAAGCACTGGCCTAGAAACGATGATGCAGAGGTCAGGTCCCTCCCTAAAGCCAATGCTGCTGGTCCAGACCTCACCCACAGAACCAGCAGCATAAAGAAACAAAGAGAAGCTGTCAAGACCCAAAGCAACTGAAAGGAGCTCATGGTAACTGAAGTAGGGAAGAGAGGAAGGAAAGAGAGTAATTTATCACACCGGTACCCAACGATGATGGTGGCAGACACTGGGTATTTCCTCCTGTGCCGGCCCGTGCTAAGACTTCAGACACACTATTCATGTAATCCTTGATATCCCGCCATGGGAACAGAAACTGAGGGTGTGAAGGTGAGCAGCCTGTCAACAGAGGCCTTACTGGCAGGAGGCAAAGACGGGAATATACCAATAGACCGCATCCTCTCCTCTATACCGGAAGAGCACAAGGGACATGTCCATTCTGCAGTCACAGGCGAGACGACAGGAGCTAGGGGTGGGCAATGTAATCCTCAAGAGGACAGGCTGAAAGGAAATACGAAAAGACTGGAAAGCACACATGGGAAGATACCCAGGGCCTCTGGTACCTATCAAGTTGGTAAAGACCAAAAATATCCAGAGAGGTCAAGTTAGGAAAAATGTAGCACTTCTGGGGGAAGTGACGTAGGAGGACAGGTCATATTTAAAGGAACATATTCTGTGACCCCTATAACATTCCCTTCTTAAGAACTTCTCCTAAAGGTGCTCAGAGACGTATGAAAAAGGCTAATCTTTACCACAGCACTGTTTTCGATAGTGAAACACTGGAAATGACCTAAATATCTACTGAAGAGGGGGGTGGAGATGAATGAAGTTACATGGATATGATGTGGTCATTTCAGATCTGAAAAGATACGTTAGAGCACTATGTATGGATACAAAAATATCAGCCCCAAAATCTGAAAAAAGGAAGTCGCATAGGTGTAGTATGTTCACACTGTGAAAACTCGCCTCCCACTAAAAAGCCTATGAGGATAAATAACGTACTGCATCTATCAGGTGTGGGGGTCTGCATTTTCTACTATGGCTTAAATATTTTAGAGTAAGCATTATGACTTATAATCAGAAAGATATTAGAATATAACCGATCACAATTTCTTTCTCTATGTCAAACAGATGGAACTCCCATGCAAGCTCTGATGCTGCGAGCTGTGCTGCCCTGGCTGGGCCCTGAGTGCCGCAAAGCCTCAGTTTTCTCCAGGTAAGGGGGCACGGCCATGGGGTCAGGGTACATGGTGCCAGCCCGTGGGAAGGACACTCCTGCCCAGCAGTGTCCGAGTTGCACTCACACACCAGTCTCTTCCCAGGACACCCAGAGTGCCCAGTACAACGAGTTGATCAACCAATTATTGATAGTCGAGACAAACTGTAGCTAACATATTTAATCAGTTCTAGTTATAGAAAAATGGGTCAGTCTGAGACTGATATATATTTCGCTTTGAAGGAAATTTTGAAAAAATATAAATCTTTGAACCTTCACATGCTCCAAATATTTGAAAGGTATAAAAACAATCTCCCTATCTAAAATCTCTGAACAATTGTGGAAGTTCAAAATGAAAGATGTCCCCAAATTTTCCATTGTTCTGCTTTGATTTCAGTCCATTCATCTGAAATCATAATTCAGAGTTAACTAAATCAAAGGAAATCTGTCATCTCCAAAGCTCCCCCTCCACCAATTGGCACATTCCTTCCCATTTCTCAGTGTTATGCAGCACTCGAGTTGACAATCCAAATTTTAAGATGCCGTCCATGGACATAAGGTCAAACTTAGATCTTAGATATATCAATTTCCTACCTGCACACACTACAGTTTAGTGACTTAACCACTAGAGGGGCAGCAGGACCAAATGGAAAGTAGCAGTGAAGAAAGTGGGGGCAGCCTACCATGCCACCATCAAGGTCCGTGTACACTGGACCATAGTCACTGCCTCTCTAGAGAAACAAAGTATACAGTGCTGATCGACGCACTGAAATAACAGACATCAAGGAATGGAGCTCTAAGAAAAATTCTATACAATGGTATTGCCAAATCTAATAACGAACAGTGTTGAGGTTATAACCAGCAATAAGTACCTAAATGAAAGCACCACAGTAATACAATTCCCTTTATTTACAAGGAAGCAAATCATTATAATTCTAACTTTGCAATAAACAAAAGTTGTGAACAGAATTCTAATAATTTCATACATTAAGACAGATATATGACTCAGACTTGTACATTGAAAACTATGAAATGTTGCAGACAGAAATAAAAGACCTAAATAAAAAGAAAGATATCCCATGTCCATGGATCAGAAGACAGTATTGTTAAGATGTCAATTCTATCCAAAGCAATTTCCAGGCACAGTGTAATCCCGACCAAAATTCTAGTAGCCTTTCTTACAGAACAAAACAAAATTGAAAAGAAGACCAAAGTTGAAGGACTCACACTTCCCAATTTCAAAATTTACTAGAAAAGCTACTAGTAATCAAAGCAGGGTAGTACTGGCATAAGGACAGACAAATACACCAAAAGGATAGAATTCATAGTTCAGAAATACAGCCAAACATCTATGGCTAATTGATTTTCAACAAAAGTGCCAAGCTCACATGATGAATAATCTCTTCAACAAATGGTGTTGGGAAAACTGGATATTCATATGCAAAAGAATGAAATGAGACCCCTACCTCTCACACCACAAACAAAAATGAATTCAAGATTCGTCAATGATGTAATTATAATAGCCAACGCCAGAAAATCCTTAGAAGAAAACACAGGGAGAAATCTTCAGGACTTTGTATTAGGCAATGGATTCCTAGATGTGATACCAAAAGCAAAAGCAACAAAAGAAAAAAAAAAACAGATAAATTAGAATTTGTCAAAATTAAAAACTTTTGTGTATCAATGGGGATTATCAGGAAAATGAGAAGACAACCTATGTAATGGGAGAAAATATTTGGAAATGATGTATCTAACTACAATTTAATAATTTAAAGATTATTTAAAGAACCACTACAACTCAAGTAACAAAAAGACAAACAATCCAGTTTAAAAATGGGCAAAGGATTCAAATAGATAGCTATTAAAATGGCCAGCCAATAAGCAGGTGAAAAGATACTCAACATCATTAGCCATTAGGAAAACGCAAATCAAGACCATGAAATAGCACTTCACACCCACTAGGACAGCTATTATAAAAACAAAACAGAAAACAACAAGTGCTGGCTAGGATGTTGACACACAGAAACTCTCATACATTGTTGGTGGCACAGCCACCAACACAGCCACTGTGGAAAACAGTTTTGGCCATTCCTCAAAAAGCTAAATAGAATTACCATATAACATAGCAATCGCACTTATAAGTATATGCCCAAAAGAATTGAAAACAGGGACTCATACTTGTATGCCAAAATTCAGAGCAGCATTATTCACAATAGCCAAAAGGTGGAAGCAATTGAGGTATCCATCAACAGATGAACAGATAAAAAAATTTGATAGGTACATAATGTTGAATATTATTCAGCCATAAAAAGGAATGAAGTTCGGATACATGCTACCACATGGTTGAACCCTGAAGACACCATGTTGAAAGAAATAAGCCAGACACAAAACGACAAATGTATGATTTCACTTATATGAAATACCTAGAATAAGCAAATTCATAGAGACAGAACACCGATTACAGAGGCTAGGGAAAATGGGATATTATTGCTCAATGAGCACAGAGTTTCTGTTGGGGTGATGAAATATTTTTGGTAATGGATGGTCGTGACGGTAGCACAGTATTGTGAATATAATTAATATCGCTAAATTGTACACATGAAAGTGATTAAAGTGAGAAATTTTGTGTTGTACATGTGTTATCATGATAAACAAGAAAAAAGTGATGCCACACAAAATGCAATGTGGTCCTGAATTGAATCCTGGGGTAGTAAATGGACATGAGTGGAAAAACTGGCAAAATCCAAATAAAGCCTGCAGTTTAGTTCACTGTAATGCAATAACATTAATTTCCTAGTTTTGACAAATGTCACATGGCCAGTTAATACGTTTAGACCAGGAAAAACTGGGTGATGGGTAGATAGGAAAACTCTGTACTATCTTTGTAACTTTTCTGTAGGTCTAAATTTACTGCAAAATAGTTTTTTTATTAACACATACACAGAAGGACTCACTTTTTAAAAAAGGCTCAAAAATGAGAGAAGGAACATTCCAAGGTTGGAGTAGGAAGATCAGGAAACGGTGGAGAAGTTAAGATCAGCCACCCTCCCCCAATATGAGACCCTGAGGAAGGACACACCAATGCCATGCATTATTTCAGCAACAAAAAAAACCAAAAGGCTAAATCTAAATCCAAACATGAGCAAGAAACAGAATTCACTAATTAGGTTGCTAATTTGACTACCTCAAAGAGAAAAGATGTCTTCAATTCCTGAAAGCCACAGCATTCTAACATTTGCCATCTTTCTTGTAACATTTCGTAGTTATAGGGTCCCCCCAAAATGCACACTACAAAGAAGAGAGCAAAAGACTTTTTTCCCTCCAATGATTAGCTTCCATATACTTTCAAGCAACAGATATTTTTCAAGGACCTGCCACATGTGAAACACTGTTCTAGGCACTGTGGATACATCAGTAAACCTCACAGGTAATTCCCTGCTTCACGGAGCTTAATTAAATCTAGTGAGGATGGAATATATCAATTAAATAAGTAAAACAGAAGTAAACAAGAGGTAAGTGCAGGAGGAAGATCACAGCTGTGAAAGGAGGTGGAAGTGCTGGCGAAAGGGGCTGCAGCATGAAATGGGGTGCTGAGGAGGGGACTTCATGGAGACGAGGACCTTGGGGAGGCTCCAGAGGAAGCTTCAGAGAAGCCAGCTCCAGAAGGAGGAGAGAGGACTGCAGAGCCGGGACCCAGGGGAGCCCTGGAGACAATGCTGGGGTAGAGGGCACAGGGACCACCGGCATTCCAGAGGGCTGGGCTGTAACTGGGGGAGAAGGGGGCACTGGAATGTTTCCAGCAGAAGAGGGACACGATTGGGTTTAGGGTTTGACACAGGACTCTGGCTGCTATGCTGAAAACAGACTGAGGGAGCAGGGGCAGAAGCAGTTGTTGAGAAGCCACTGCACTCCCACAGGCAAGAAGTGACGACCGCTGGGGACAGGGTGGTGGGAGCAGAGGTTCTGTATTTAAGTTTTGAGGGTAGAGCCCAAAAGATTTGAGGACAGAGTTGGTGTAGCACGTGAGACATGGAACATTCCAAGGTTGGAATAGAAAGTCCAGGAAATGGTGGAGAAGTTAAGATTAGCCTGGAGAATGTTGTGAAGTATTTTAACACCTGCCACCATTGGCAATGCACAGTCCTGTGCAGTAGGCTGTGAAGGTACAGGGTTAACTCCTTTTATAAATGAAGGAAGGGTGGTTCAGTGGTTAGAATGCTCGCCTTCCATGCAGGAGACCTGGGTTCGATTCCCGGACCACACACCCAGAAAAAAAAAAACAAATAAATGAAGGAAGGAAGCTTGAATCTGAAGTTTAGTGTCTGTCTATTATATATAGTGGTATTAGAAACAAATAAGAATCTAAATTTAAATTTCCTATACCTGTATTTAGGGTTTCCCCATTATATCCCATGCCTATATTCTGTGTTTTTCTTTTTCTCTACGTAAAGTGTTACCATACACACAAAAAGGAAAAATCTTGTTCTAGGCAGCTTCAAAAGGTTAGCTGTGTTCTAGAAGAAAAACATGAAATTGTGGAATTATAGCCCATATCAAACTCTGAAATCTGTTCTACAACTAATTGTTGCGATATACTTTGAAATTTGTTGCTTTTTTGTATATATGTTATTTTTCACACACACACACACACACAAAAGTAGAAGTATAACAGAAAAGATAGGATTTAACAAATGAATATGACTACTAACTCATTATATTGATATATTTTTTTTTTGGTCTCCAGTGTCTTGGAGCACAGCTAGAAGAAAAAAGGCAAAATTGTGGAACTGTAACCCATACCAAACTTTAAAATCTGCTCTATAGCTACTTGTTAAAATGTACTTGGAAATTTATCGGTTTTTTGGTATGTATGTATGTATGTATATACACATATTTCACATACACAAAAAAAAGTTAGCTGTGTCAAAACAAAGAAGACAGCCCCCCAGGGAGGGACCTTTAGTGGACAAGGCTCTCTCACTGTGAGCCCAGCTGCCCCCAAAGGTAGGGAAGTCCCTGTCAACCAACAGACGCTGGGTGCAGGTGAGGCCCTGTGTGCACTGGCGAGTCCCCTGGCTGAGCTGGAGGCTGCAGAGATGCTGAGCTGATTCTCTCTGGGAGACCACCCAATAGGAAGGGCAGCAATGGCTCACCCAGCCCTACTAACCAAACACACTGCGGTCTAGCCCAGGAGGCCAGCTCTTCATGCACACCTCTCGGTGGAAGCAAATTGTGTCAGTGTTGCTGCGGTGGATTTTTAACATTCCCTGTAAAATTCTAACCTTTTTCTCTGGTCAGTTTCGCCGTGATCACAGGAGACACATGTTTAGCTATCCCATCAATCGGGAAAACCAGTGCTTCAGACAAAATATTTCTCTCTCCAGCTCTCAGTCCCTGCCGGCAGAACAGTCTCTGCGGTGTTCCCTGCCCCACTTGCCCTGTCCAGCTGGTTCAGTCCTTCCGTCTGCTCACACACCTGGCAGACATCTAAGAGGGCTCAGCACATAGCTGGCACTGGAACAGTGCAGGCAGACACGGAACAGGCAGTTGCAGGTACACTACCAGGAGCCCACCTGATAGGGGTCTGACCAGAGCTATAGTCCGGGAAGGTCTTTCTGAGCGACAAGAGAACCGAAGGAAGTGCAGGAGGCAGCCAGGTGAGGGAAGACAGGTGAACAGGGCTGCAGCCCAGTGAGTGGCCACCAAAGCGATCACCGAGGCAAGAGAACATGGCGCACACAAGGCTGTGAGCAAAGGGCACTGTCGCTATCCATGGGTAATGCTGGCAGGCGTGGGCCAGGGTCCTGGGGGAGCTGGAGGGGTGAGATAGACAGTGAAGTTTTGACTGTGCCAAGACAACAAGAAGCCAATGCAGGGTACTAAATGAGGAGTGACAAGATCAGAGACATAGTTGTTTTTTTTTTTTTTGAAAAGTCACTCTGGTTTCAGCATGATGCTTACTTCCTGATTTCTTCCCCTAGAGTGTGTGTTGGTTTGTCCCATACAGCAATCACTTAGAAGAACTCCTAATCACTTTCTCCACCTCCCCAAAGCCTCTACCCTCTAAGTGCTTGTTACACCAACATCCAAAGAGAATGTTACTTCCTAAATAAAATAATGTTTTGATCCTGCCATTCATTCACATTTCAGAATTCTGTAATTGCTCCTAAAATCAAATTAAGCCTACTGATCCTACCTGCCCAACTACCTATCACCCAGTCCATGCTAGTAAAGAAAATATGCCTTACTATTCTAGAAAAGAAAATATACTTATTACCTTGCAATTTTAAAAAAAAACTTTCTAAAATGTCCACACATGCTTCTGCAGTCATTTAATTTGGAAAGAGTCTTTTTCTTTTAGTGCTATATACTGAAATATGCAAAAAAAAAAAAAAAAGTAATATGATGTCTTGGATTTGCTTCTAAATAATACAGAAGATAGAGAAGCCAGTGAGTGGACAAATGAAATAAGACTGGCCATGGGTTCATGAATCCGGGTAGAAGGTACAACATGGCTGATTCTATTCTGTTTACTTTTGCATCTGATAGAAATGGCCCATGATTTGGGCATCAGAAGCATCTCAGAGTCTTTTAACTCCATCTATTTTTATTTTTATTTATTTATTTATTTTAACATGGGCAGGCACCGGGAATCGAACCCAGGTCCTCTGGCATGGCAGGCAAGCATTCTTGCCTGCTGAGCCACCGTGGCCCGCCCTAAACTCCATATAAATTCATTTTTTTTCTCCTGGTACTTTTCTCCATAAAAATGATGCTGCTCAAAATGACACCTAACGTGCCCAAGGAGATGAGGCTGTGGCAATTCCATCAGTGAATGTTCTTTAAGAGAAAATCATGAGTTCAGAGCAAGTTATTCAACAAAACATTTGTAATTATTTTTAAAAAACAGTCCTGCCTAAACATCTTCCTCCCACGAAGTTATTTTAGTCAAACAGTTCAACTTGGCATTTGCAGCTTTTAAAAGCTACAGCTGATTTGTGTTAACAGGTATTTATGCATTTCCAAACAGCCCTCTTAAATAGCAACCACAAATCTTCTACTTCATTGTTAATTCATCGATAAAAGAAAAATGCTCAATAAATGTAATGTATTGAATTTCAAGCTTGAAATTGACATGGAAGGTTCTCTAGCTTACTGGCCATTGGATGCTTCTGTCTTTAGAGTAATGCATATATTTTAATCCATGAAGGTTTAACAGAGTATTTAATGCTGCATAATAAATGCTACATTCAGGAGGAAAAGCAAAGGGCAAAAGCGTCCTCCATCTGCAAAGGAAGAACCAATTACTAGTGCCCCCCTAATATCTCACCCCAAATAATTATCACTTTTCGAAATAAAATTACACTAATATCTCTAAGTCACGTTATAGTTCTATTGTAGGCAATTAGAGGCTGCAGAGAAATTTCGTGTTCAGCATCTTTCGGCCAGCGTGTTTCACCGACTGGGTTCAGTTTGGTGGCTCTTCCTGATAATTAGTGCAAGGGATAACACCATTTCCACTCCTTGCTCAACATTTAAAGTCAAAGTCATCAAATAACGAAAGATTTCATTACCACCCTGTACTGACAGAGACCAATATTAATTATTATTTGAATTAACCTCTGAGCCATGGTTTTCATCAGTACTCAGAAAAGACAGGGACAATTTCTAATTACATGCCACCCTCATTATAAGTCATGAGGCCGCAAAGCTGTATCTGATGAGGCTGCTTTGCCTTGCCTTGGAACTCTTTTGGACTCCATTATAAACCTTCTCAGATCATCCACATGGAAACAGAATTGTGCAGGCCACGGAGATTCTTTCTCCAGGAGTTACAATTATTTCCCCCCCTTTAAAACTGTGGTGCTGGACTGCACAGAAGTCTTTTAGCAACAGTCCTTAATACGTGGTCACCAGTTATTCTGTGTTGTTTTACTCTAAAGCTGAACAGTACAGCCTGTTATTAGTTTCCCTTAACATGACTTTGGAGCTACTAATAAGTAGAGCAGAACTGAAGGGAATACTGGACTATTACACAGAACTTTTTAACAGGATCTTAATTGGTTCTATTTTATTTAGAGTAAAAGTAAGTTATGACATGACAGGGGATAATGTAACAGCAGCAAGGAGTAAAAAGTGACATAACAGTTTTATTTCTCTCTTTCAACCCCATCCCGGTCCTAGTCTCCAAAGTTAATCAACTTTAAAAAGCTTCTTATGTGCCTTTCCTGCCTACGTAAGTGTGTGCCAGGTGTATGTGCACAACCTAGGCTTTCCCAACCTGCTTTTAAGCAGGAACCTGGGAGGTGGGGGCACCGGCACCCACCGCCATCTCGGCTGGGGCCCTCCCACAGGAGGCCTCTGTACTGCACTCTTGCATCCACACTGTGGGGTCTTCATACACATTGCATACGATTCTTAGAAAAATGTGCTGCCTTTAAGTCCAAAAGGCTTCAGGCTCATCACCCATGACACAAATATTCACATTTAAAACGCCTCAAGATTAATGATTTAGGTATGGCATTAGGTGAACCGTAACACAATGTCTAAATACAGGGAAGGGCAGATTGAAAAAACAGATCTATGACCCAACAACAACAAAAGACACTGCGTTTCTGAATCATGATTAGAACTGGATTTTAAACGTATCAAATTCAATTGGGGGTGCACGGGTGGTTCACTGGTAGAATGCTCACCTTCCACGCGGGAGACCCGGGTTCGATTCCTGGACCATGCAACCCCCCCCCCCAAAAAAATTCACTTGTGTGTTAGAATGGCAATTTACCATCAGTTAGTGCAATTGGGACAGCAAAGAAAGGAAAGATGCTCATTTTCCCACAAGCAAGGAGAAAGAAATAAATGGTATATTTTGAATGAATGCCCCCTTGTGCAACTTACTCAGTATATGAGTACACACAGGAACATCAAGGCCCCTGTTCTCCATCAGGTTAACAGCTAGAGAACGAATGTTGTTTTGTGTGACTGAAAAGAACACTGCTGCTGGAACTGACACCGCCAGCAAAACAAAGGAAAAGAAAAAAATGTAAAGTCTGCACAAGAATTCTAATGAATTAAGAGCATGTATTCCAACACCTAAAATTTTGTTCAAGGAGTTGCCCACCCCATCCCATCCCCACTTATGTATAGAAAATAACTTTTTAGATAAGGAAATGTAAAGAAGAAACTGGTGTTTGGAGAATTCTTTCCCTAAAAACGGAGGAAAGTTTTATAATCACTCCAAGAACAGGTATCATAAACAACTTCACTAAAGAAATTAAAACCTGAGATTTGAAAGAATACCCAAACTACTCTTAAGAAGCAGCCTATACCCAGTGCATGGGTGGTTTAGTGATAGAATGCTCGCCTGCCCTGCAGGAGACCTGGGTTCAATTCTCTGCCCATAGACCGTCCTCCCCCCCCATCCCCCCAAAAAGCAACCTATATTTGTGAATCTCTGCTCTTAAATACCCACTATTAATAATAACTATAAAGGCCTGATTTATGCAAATGACCATATTAAAAGACACATTCTAAACTGCTCTGTAGGAGAATCGCAATTTTTAAATATCCCTTTCTATCATCACTTCTACAGAGAACAATAAATTGTAACTAAAGTTTCCTTTCACCCTTAAATACAGTTTCAATTTCTATTAAGATACTTAAAAAAGCACAGAGGATGTCAGACACTGTGCTAGCTGCACAGGTAGGTCCCGGAATACAGAGGAAACAAGGTATCCTTGATGAACTCAGAGTCAGAAGGGAAGCCATTAGGCCAATGTGATTTAAGGCTGTGAAAACCTGGTTCAAAGGTAACAGCTTTTTACCAAACAACAGAGCTTTTACTTCAATTTAACCAAATGCAAACCTTCTACTATGGGCGGTTTGCTGGCTGCTAAGAGGATACAAAAATAATACAAGCTTCGGTGATTCTTATACTATATTTATCTTCCCCACCTTCCTCTAACACATGCTAACTTCTAGTCAAGTATACACAGGATTTGCCTTTCAGGGAATTCACCATTTTATCAAGTTAATCAAAATATGACAAGCCGCACAAATGTGCCTAGGTTAATTATTAGGTAACTTCTGATGTGACCATCTACTTTAGAAGTCAGATCTTAAACCTTGACAGCATAATTAGGAAAATATTAATCAAAAAATATATACTAAAATAGCCCCCAGATTGCCTTCAAGAAGTGTATTACGTACCAGAAGAAAACAGGAATGTAAATAAATCCGTGCACTACACTCTCCCAAATTCTGCAAAAGCAGCACGGTGCAGGAAGAGGGGGAGCACCAGGACGAAGCCTCCCAGAAGGAAGGGACACGTGAGGGTCAGGCGGGCGGGTCTTTGGCCTGGGCACCTGAGAGCTTGGTGCAGCGAGGCCCTGCACAGGCATGTGTCCTGAGAGCCCCATCTAGCAAGAGGACAGGTGCTCGAATAACTAGAAAGAGAAGACGAGCCAAGGGAAGGAAACTGCATTCAGCTGAAAAGAATCAGAAGTGGCCGTGCTCACGAGACAGACTTCGAAATAGGCTTTGAAGAGGAGGATGCTGCCAGGCAACGATGGGTGCAAGCGGATAGAAAGGGCCCTTGAAATAGGGAGAAACAGGTACAGAGACAGGGAAGAAGGAAACTACTGGGTGGGCTTGGCGATCATGAATAACCCAGGGAAGCCTGCCTGCGGGCTGTACTCAGGGGACAGTAGGTGTGATGGTCAGACAGCCGGGAGGGCGGTGAGAGCGGAAGGCTGTGAACGTCAGGGGGCAGCCGCCACGCCGCTCTCCAGGGGCGGACGCCGGGGCAGGCGTGCAGACTGATGAGGTGTGGGCCCTGAGAAGCCACCACGGATAATCGGCAGTGCTCAACTGTGTGTGAACGTGGTGGAAAGGGGAAGTTCAGAGTCATATGTGTCACCAGAGGGAAAGCCAGAGGTTAAAACACGGGACTGTACAACTCGGCAAATCTTGCGGTGGCTGATGACTGAGATTAACAGTCCAAATTTTAAAAATGTCTTCCATGGACTAGAACAAATGGACAGCATTCCTACAAGGAATTAATCACAGAGGGGTCTATGGGGGGGGAGCACCTATTGCAAACTATGGACTATAGTTAACAGTAATATCTTACTATTCTTTCACCAACAGTAACGAAAGTCCTGCACCCAGAGCAGGGGCCAGTGATGGGGGCAATGAGGGGCACGGTGTGTTTGGGTTTCTCTTGTTTCTGGTTTTTTCTTTTTCTTTTCTTTTCTTTCCCTGGAGCAATGAAAATGTTCTAAAATTGGCTGTGATGATGAATGCACAACTGTGTGATGATACTGTGAACCACTGACTGTAGACTTTGGGTGGATTATGTGCCATGTGACAATATCTCAATAAAATTATATTTTAAAAAAAAATCCCCATGGAGAGACAGAGAATCCATGTAAGAAGTCTTTGCAACAGTCCAGTTAAGAGGACTAGTCGATGCTGGAAGGTGGGAGGAAACCAAGACACACCACACCAGGGGTACACAGCCTGCAAAACTGGACAACTTTCCCAACAAGGGTTCAAAAGGGAGAGAAAGTTGAAGATGAAGTGGAGCCTGAACTCCTGGGTCACTGGAAGAACTAGATGCGGACAATCAGGGGGGAAAGCAGGATGTGATTTAGAGCATCCAACACCCCAATCCCAGCTCTCACCGTGCCCTGACCGTGCCCAGACCAGTGTGGACACTGTGGGGATTCCCTGATGCTAAATAAACCCAGGTGCATTCAAAACGCCCGCCTCGAGCTAATCTTCACATCTCCTCTCTTCCATCCAGACCAACCGCTTCCTGTTTCTCAAATACAACACTTTATTCCTTTCCTCTTCCTCTCCACTCCAACACCTGCTATCTCCGAGGATCATTCACTCTTTAAATCCTACACAACAGGGAATCCCTCCAAGGGCCTACACCCCCAACACTTTAACTGGCCATGTATTACAAATGTCTAAGATCTTAATGCTTTGACTGACTAGACACTTAGTGTTTGATTCCAATTTGGAAGGGCAGAGCACAATGCCTTGCCAAAGTAGACCGTCTATAGAGCCTGGTGAGTTCTCTCTCAATAGCTACCCAGCCCTGCTGATCAGTCCTTCAAAATTACTATTGAGATCCCTCGAAGAGGATTTTTATAAGAAGAGCAACATGCAAACTTTGTTCATTAGTCCAATCTATTAACCAGTAAATGAGATACTGGTTACATTAAGAGACATAGCAAAAGTTGTACCGTTTCACAAGGAAAAGGAGGTAAATCACGTTCTTAAATCTGGCAGGACTAGAGAATAGTCACTCAGGGACAATCAGTAGCAGAAAGAGCTGCCAATCGAGGAAGGCTGCTGGAGGTCCAAGCCCACGATATTTTAATTGAAATCACTATCAATAAAAGTAGTGTTGTCAGTATTTGTTATTTCAGCCTCTGTGGATGCAATATTAAAATGAGTAGGAACAAACAAGCTCCAAGACGCTGCTACACAATCTCAAGAGTTGTTTCTTATTACTATTCATCAGATCTTACAGATTTGGAGTGCCTATGCAGAATCCTAATATTAATATACATTTTAAAGGATCTTTAGTAAACAATGTTAAAATAACTTCTCTCTCCTTCATGAATGAAAACTCCAGCATGTAAACTTTTTAAAATGGCAAAATATTTTCACTGATAGGTTAAAAGCTTCTTAAATCATCAAACTATAGTTAAGTAACTATAGTTTTGTCCTTGTATTTTGAAGATAAATGTGTTCCTCTCTAATTTATCTTTTTATATGCTACAACTCTAATTCTTATTTTTTATTATGGCTTCAATAATAAGAGCAAAATGAGATGCACTATTAACAAGATGCTCAGTGCATGCAATTACAGAATAAGTGGTCCAGTGTCACCTGTCACCTTTTGGGATTTTGTTCTGTTTTGTTTTGACTTAAAATAACAAAAATTTATTGTCTCACACTTCTGGAGGCTACAAGTCCGAAATCCAGGAGCTTCTGAAGTTTGCAGGGTTCTGCCAGTGGCTTGCAGACATTCTGTAGTATAGCCATCACCTTTTGTTTTTATGTCACAAACTCTCAAGACAATGTGTTCACACACTGCTTGTATTATTATTATTATTACTATTATTTTACTATGGGCAAAATCCTAGTTAAATACAAAAATATCCCCTGGTACTATAAAAACCACTACTTTACCAAGCTTGCAAAAATATTAAATCCTATAAAAATGTGCCATACAAAATTATTCCTATCTCCTGAATGTTTTCAACGTAAGCAATTCATAATGGCTCAGCCATCTATTCCAAATTCGAACTTCATTATGAATGGCTGTGTATAGGCATAATTAGAAAACAAAATATTAATTAGAAAACTTGCTACAACACTAACAGCAAGCACATCAAATGAGCATAATCACCAGAGCATAAGAAAGTTTGTGTGTTCGGATTACTGTGTCTTTTTTGGAACTGCATAGCTAGGGTCCACTAAAAAGTAATATTAATAATAACTCACCCTTTCAGGATGCCCAGTGTGGAAGGGTACTTAATTCTGCTTTGAAATCACGAGACTTGCATTCAAGCCTGTCTCATTCATCTGCAATGTGTGTGGCCCTGCAAAAAGCCTGAATTTCCTCTATAAAATGCCACCTCTCCTGGATGGATTATGGTATCAACATGTGTTACAGTGCCTAGTAACAATAAAACATGGTACAAATGTGAGGCATTTTAGTATATAATTTCGATCAACACATAGGGATTGAAGTTAAGAATCATTATTCCATGTACCTGCCTCCCCCTCTGTTCTCGCTTCTACATCTGTCACCATTATATTCTAAATCTCAAAGAGTAGGAATCATGCATTTCTCTCTGCTGTCCATGCTGCAAATTGTTAGCATGATTTCTGTCATTTGCACTCGATGAAGGCTGTATTTATGGATATCTCACTGATCTTAAGATGGTAACGTTCAGGAAGTAGTCAGGAATGACTGAGTATGTATGATACGTTTATAGCATTTAACATTTTTGCAAATTTGGAAAAATAGTGAGTGATCTTTTAGAAGCAATTGTGCATGAATCCCAAGTCGCAAATCTCAACTTTTCAATTAGTCCAATTGCTTACTGAAACCAACAATTAGCAAATATCAATCAAACTGTGGCAGAAAAACTTCTTTGCCCTCAATGAGCTTACATTCTGGCTGGAGGGGGGGAGGCATAAACAAGCACCCTGACTTTCTACTTTGCTGGGAAAGGAGGGGCCCACCGGTCAGGCTCCCAGACTCAGGAGCACCCACTCCACCCACCCTCTGCCTCTGGGTGACCACAGAGTGGCCGGCTCTTCCCAGCTGAGGCCAGGCCCTCCAGGCCTGCGCCCCAGCTCCTCTCCCCTCTCGGGAGTCCTATGCCATCAGTCACCCTTCACTCTCCCAGACACCTCTCAGGTGCATCCTCCCCACCTCTCTGACACTTAATCAAAAATAAAAGGGGAAGAAAAAAACAGAATTCATCAGGCTTTGAGCAGAGGGGAGGAAGAAGCTGGCGAGCCTGTGCCTTGGTGACAGGCCTGGACCGCTAGACATATGAGTGACATATACAAGGCATAGGGGTATAAAAATCCAGCCGATATTCCACCAGCTAAGCCATGTGCCCTAAAGAAAGGGGTCCCTGTTACTAATTTGCATGGGCACCACCACGGGTCAGAGGGGTGGGGCCTATACATGTCAGTGTCCCTGCTGGCCGGCCACTCAGGCCAACCAGAAACCCAGGAGTCACCTAGGACCCCTCCTGCTCCTCACGGCTGCCCATGTCCAGCCATCACTAGGGGACCCATTCCCACTGGACACACGCCACATCAAGCCAGGCTTTCTCCATGTCCTGAACTGAGTCAAATCCCTTCCCTGCACAGGCAATAGCACCATGTAATTTTTTTTTTTTAAAACAATGTTGACAGTTGCACCCTTACATATTGTGTGATTCTCTGGCCTTGGGCCCCAGGTGTGGTTCTGCTGGCCCCTGTATTCCCAGCACTCAGCACGGTGCTCAGCCCACAGACACTCAATGATTGCTCTCTGGGGGATCGACGAATGAACAGGAGACAACTGATCTAATTCTACAGCCAATACCGTAGAAAAGGTGAGACGAAATACGTGATCAAGGAAGGAACAAGTGGAGCAGTCACAACTACAGACTTGGGCTGAGACAGGGTTACGCAGGGATTAACCTGGTAGAATGAAGTCAGGTACAGGAAGAGGTGAGCGTCAGGACGTGCTCCGGAGATGAGGCGGAACCTCGAGGGGCCAGGCTTGACAACTGGCCGATGTGGGGCAGAGTGCGGGAGCTTCGGGCCCGGACAAGCGGCCCGAGATGATACCAAGATGGCAGGACAGCTGGTAGGCGGCAGCAGGCAGGGCCAGCCTGAGGAAGGGGTGGGACAACGGGGAGTCCAGAGGACACTGAAAGACAGGATGGTGGCATCCATTTCACGATGCAGTGGAATAGAACCAGACCTGCGTGACTGAGGCTATGGAAGCACCATGAACTTCTTTTTTCCTTAGGGGGATGGGTGTAGAGAGGTTGTAGCTTCAACTGAAAGAGTTTTAACCAAACAGGACTTCGAGAACGTATCCTAACACGGTTTCTAAAACATAAGTAGTACAGTAGGAAAGTGAAAGCACAAATAACCTTCTGTCCTTGTTCTGTGTTTTTCCTTTGCTTCTTCCCACAACCCTCCCTTGATGGATGAAATTATAATGCCTTCTCCCCAGGTCTTCTCATTTCAGCCCTGTGAGCAGTCAGCTGGCCAAGGGCACTTTCCAGAACAAATAAGTGACGCGCATGTCGTGGGGAAGACTGGGGCGGCGATGGTCCTGCTGCGGTCACACCTCCCACGCCACCTGGCCATGTGACAGCTCGGGCCCAGGGAGCTGGGAGCAGACCTCAGGCATGCAGACCCACCGTGCGCCTGAAGCACTGGCCGGGGCCCGCCCTGGCCTGCAGAACATGGGACTGACCACAGATGCAGGAGGGAGGCCAGCTGAGACCTGTCCCAACTGCCAACCCACAGCACTGTGAGCTAAAGCGATGGCCTCTGTGCTCAGGTACTAACTTCAGGGCGGTTTGTTAACTGATAGGTTCCCTACGAGAAGCAAGCTAGGGGCCCCCTGAGAGTATAAGCAAATTCCTTGTCGCTTTCACATTCCATTCACCAGCAACGGAAAAGCTCTGATAGGGAGAGGGGTGGTATGAGATGTTGTTTTTAAGTTTACAACTAAAATCACAGCCACCACCTTCTCACAAGCTTGTCACCGCAGGGTCTTAATGTAAAATGCCGTTATTTATTAGAGGACTAAATAGACTCCATTTGCTCTACGAAGCTGGAATGTACAGCTAAGATGAAGAGGAAACCAAATATGTACTACAAGTAGCAAGGTGGGATACAGATACAATATCCATTTTTTCTAGTGAATTATCAGGAGGGACACCTAGTCTGAACAGGATATACCATTTGTAATTTTAAAATTCTCTGTCTCCCAGATCATGTATCTGCACATATGGAAAATTAGTATTAAGGCAGAGAAAAATAATAAATTAACATTTATTAAATGCTTACTGAGCTAGGTGCTTTACACACATACACACACACACACACATACACACACCCCACCTGGTACAATCCTCACAACTACCCCTGGAGTGTTATCTGTTTGTAGATGAGGAAACTGAAATCAAAGCAATTAACTCTCCCAAAACCACAAAAGGAAGGGGTAGAGGTGCTAGGATTCGAGACGTGGTTTTACTCATTGTAAACTTCGAATTCTTCCTCATTGTAAACTTCGAATTCTTCCTCGGATTCTGTCCTGCCTCGAAAACAATCTTGCCAAGGAGAAAATCTTCCTGCCAAGGCTGAGAGCAATGCACCAGGGACCCCAAAGATCAGTACAAGAAGCAGAAAACAGCCCAGGCATCGAGATAGAGAGCCACCATAGAAAAATTAAACCAGCCATAATGATGGGGGGAGGGGGCATGCTGCACCCATAAAAAGTGAAAGAGAAATTTCAAAACACCCCTAAGAGGTATCAAAAAAAGTTTCATGAGCGCACCTAGAGCTACTGCTAAACCAAATACCTTTCAAAGCCAGCCCAGTTTTTTCCTCACCCAATCCCACCTTTCCAGACAAAATTTCCTCTTTAAAAATTGTAAAAGATCCTTCCAAGGGAGAATTATTGTACTGAATACTGCCATCCTCTAGTGCAGAAGCTGCGGTACCACGAGCGCCCACCCTGAACGAATGCACGCGTGACGCCTCCACACCACAGTCTTCTGATAAGGAATTAAGACGTTATTTAGACTAGTAAATCCCATCCATTCCCGACCGGGTTTCCAAGTAGAACTATGCGGATAAGCAGGAAGAGGAAGAAAATTCTTGTAAAATTCCATGGACAGAGACTTACTTTGTGAAATAAAATGGACAGGCCGCATAGTAAGATATTGAGAATGTAAGACTTTATAGAGATGAACGAATCCATATGACTGAAAAGGGCTGGCTCTGGGAAACATAATCCTTCCCATTGTGAGTAGCATTTACTGAGTGCTTTATTGAGTACTTTATTGAGTATTAGGTACTATATAACCTTATACACATTTCACACATGCTCTCTCACATATATATCGTGACTAAACGATTGCTTTTGTTTATAAAGCTGTACTCACTGCGCCTCTTCTATTTTCCCTGCAATCTGCTGACTTGGTTGAAATAATACTACAGAGCTGTTCCTGTCTACTGAAGACACTCTAAATCAACTCAAGCTTATGGCTGTGTACATGAGTTCCCGCTCCATCAGGTTATTTTCCAGCCCAAACAAACATCATTTGTGAATCTCACCCTGCTCAAAAAACAAGACACAGTTCAAATGAGCAGTGTCCTGGCCTCTGAGACCAGCCCACCAGCTCTGCAGGGTACTGCATCCCAGGGCGGGGACAAGCCTACCAAGTGCAACACGGTCCTTATCGGTCTTTCCATCAGCCCCACCCATCCAATCCCCATGTACTGGGAGCTCGCGCCAGGCATCGGTCTCCCTTCAGGAACTGAAACTTAGAGACTTTAAGCTACTTTCCCAAGGTCACATGGTAAAGCGCAGCGTCTAAATTAGAACCAGGTTCTAACTCCAGAATCCATGCTCTTAACTGTTAGCTTATACTGCCTCCAATGGGTCTCAGAAGCAGATCCAGCTTTTGGTATGTGCAGACCACTTGATGAAATGCATGCTCAGCCAGCACCAGAGCTGGCAATATTTTTAAGTTTCTACAATTTAGTAGTCACTTGATGGTAGTAGTTACATGTAACCAACCTCATCATGTTGGACGAAATGCAGTCCTCTCTTAATTTTGTGGTGCCCATTACTTCGGGTTTAATGTTGTTTTTATCTGGTTTGGACAGGCATAGGTAGAACCTGGGGTTGCATCGGGTCAGTACACAGCACGGCATCAATTCACGAGTTCCATAATCTATTAGATAACCTGTATACCTGATGCAGAACAGTCATTGGCTGCTATGATGACTGCAAGATGATAAGCTTCTAGAAATGTCCTAGACATGATTTGTGAAGGTGAAAAGGTACAGATATGGTTGGAAAGAGCCTAAGGCGAGCAATCACCAAGTATCAAGTTAGTATTTGGTTTTATTCCTAATGATCTTTTGCAATTTGGCTATTTGGAATTTAGAATACTTCCATGGGAACAATCTGCAGCTATCAAACAATAACAACAACACAAGAAAGAAAGGGGAAAAGGCCCATCATTTAACCCATTATGTAGCTGAAAGAGTAGACTGAGAGGATGATCCCTCAAGTCTGTGGATTATGAAGTGGAAGAGCAGATAAAACTTAATTCAGTTACAGGCTACTTAAGGTCTTGTTCTAGTGCTTCCATCTTTCTATGCCCTCCCCACCCCATCCAACAACAGAGAGGAGTGAGCACGGATCCCAGAGCAAATATGTAAGAAGCAGCGCTCGCTACAGCAGACCAGACTACCCAAGTTTTTAAAAAAAAGTGAAATGAAATACAGCAGAATAAAATAGGGCCTATTACACAGCCCTGGTTCACACTCTAAGAAACTAGAAAACAAGCAGGTGAAACATCAATATTTATGAAGTTCTGACACACGCTACAATATGGATGAACCTTGAAGACATCATGTTGACTGAAATAAGTCACAAAGGGACAGGTATTGTATGATTCCTGTTACATGAAATAGCTAGATTATGCAAATTCATAGAGAAGAAAGTAGAGTACAGGTTATGGGGAGGAGGGGAAATGGAGATTAAATGCATAATGGGTACAGTGTTTCTGTTTGGGGTCATGGAGAAGTTGAGGCAATGGATGATGATAAGGGCAACAAAACACTGGGAATGTGATGAAACCCTTTGAATTGTATGGTTGGGGGTGACAGAGGGGGGAAGTTCATGTTTTCTGTATGTGTTTCCACAATTAGAAAGAGAGAGAGAATAAAGAGACAGTGACAACTATGGAGAAGAAAATGCCCAAAAGGACATTGGGTCATATGAAAAAATTGAAATAGAGAATGTAAGCTTTATATCAATTTTAAATCTCTTGAATTTGAAAACTGTTCTTAAGGTAGACATAAGTGAATATCCTTGTTCTTAGGAAAAGTACATGGAAAAATTAAGTGTTCAAGGAGGAAGATGTACACAACCTACTCTCAAATATTTAGAAAATAGATTACAAATAGGCGAAAAGATGGATGGATGGATGGATGTTTGAGCAGATGGATAGATAAGTAGAACAGTACAGCAAATGTGGAAAATGTTAAAAATTAGCGAATCTGGGTATCTGGGTGAAGGGAATGCTGGGGTTCTCTGTATGGGTTTAGCATTAATTTTGCAGCTGTGCTGTAGGATTGAAATTTAAAAAAAAAAAACACCTTTACTAAAAAATCATTTAACAGTTTTGAAATCATTTCAGCTCTTCTGGATGATCATATAATTCTTGGTGACATTAAAACAGTTGGTTATATTATATTAGATATATTTACCTAGGAGAGAAATCAGAGAAGTACCTGTCAATGTTGTAGAAAGCACAGCTTCGATACTTTCTTATAACCTAAATCCACATCGCCATGTTAGGAAATCTCTATTTAACCACATGATACAGGGGGAAATCCAAAAACTCTCACCAAGACATTACTAACGAAATGTTCTATAGGTAGTTGCCACAATCATACTTTCAATCTTTTCTTTAAAGATGTAAATAACTAATTGCTCTCAAGTTGCATAATGCTCGTTATAATGCTAAGAAAGGCATTATCTACCATCTTTATTTGAAACCTCCACAGTCATACTATTTAGACACCAAAGTTTTGCAAACCTTTGACATCTCTCACTTTCATGTTGTCTTTACTAACAGACAAAACAAGCCACAACGATATTAAATAATAGCTCGGATGATTGCATGCTTGGTATGTGTCAGATTTTGAGGAAGCTCCTATCATTAATCCTAGTCTATAAATGAGGAAACTGAGGCACTGAAGGTTAATTAACTTGCCCAGGCCCCGAGGCTAATAAGAATTGGAACTAAGCTTTGAACCCAGGTCTGAGCCGTTGCCTTTAAGCTTTATGCTATTCAACTTCTTCACACCTCTAATTATACATTTAAGGGATCCTTAAATTACAATCATTTCATCTGAAATTCTTCTTACAGCTATTGCAGGAGGAACCTTTGACGTCATTAAAACAGGCTCATGTTTAGGTC
The DNA here is from genome assembly GCF_023851605.1 of Tamandua tetradactyla. NCBI lineage: Eukaryota > Metazoa > Chordata > Mammalia > Pilosa > Myrmecophagidae > Tamandua > Tamandua tetradactyla. The sequence continues at coordinate 104,012,679 of NC_135332.1, read as the reverse complement.
TGGAGACATCTACCTGCCCTGTACTGGCATCACAGTAAGGCAAAATCATCCCAAATTATTCTAGACAAAAAAGATAACTGTTGGACCTTTTCTTGCTTTGTATCACTGAGCATTATGCTAGAATTTAAACACTTTATGAACGGGAACCATTCGTTTTACGACTGTTGCAAACTTTTAGCACTAGGTATCAGCCTCGTGTGCAAAGCTCAGAGCCTGCACTCAAATACTTCCTATTTGTCCAGTCAGGCTAAGCAGTGCACTCCTTGCTTTATTGTGAGTTTCATAGCTTTTGGCGTCGCTCTGCCTGAACGGTTTTGGTGACATCGCTTTCTGGTACCCCAAGTGTTGACAGCCGGCTAGCAAATTCTGTAACGAGCTGCCCACTGTCTGGTTATATTTGCTCCAGGAGCCACGTGCGGTCGTGAAACACCTGGCTCCCCAGGACACACGCTCACCACGCTAAGGACAAGCTGTCTCGGGGGGGGGGGGGCAGGTGGGATGAAGTAACCAGAGCTGGGAAATCTTTGAGCTAAAGGTTAGAGGCTTAAGTGCCCATTTCTGATGTCTTCAGATGATTTTCTTTTCAGTAAACAAAACTGAAAAATAAAAGTGACTGCAAATGGAAGGTGGTGTTTTTTTACTCTACAAGCATATTTCACCAATAACACGTTTTCCCTCATTTCAATACATCAGAAACAGGTCTATGCCTTACATCCTCAGAACTAATGAAGTACATTAATAATATACAGCTGCATATATTCTGGATTCTATGGCACATTATACTCTCTTAGGTCTTAATATCGCCATCAACCCAGTTATTCAAAATTAGAGAACAGTGTCAACAGTTCATCTCTTTTATGTCCTTATCTTCCTCTAATTGCCAAAACAGATGTAAAAAAAAGAATGTCTGTGAGCAAATGAAAGTTAACTTCAAGGAGACAAAGCTTTGAACAAATTTTATCGTAACTGCAAAGTTGTTACCCTCCTGTAAAGAAAATACAACCTGAAAGTTTGTTTCTCCAGGCTGTATGCAGTCCAAATGTGTTTCTTCGAAGGAAAGGCATATTTCCAAGGCGAAAGAGTTCCAGATGCTAACTTCTTCCCACTAGCCTACATCAACTTACTCCAAGACACAATAAGCCTTTTAAACTCAAGCTCTAAAATCTCAAGGGATTTATCCTCCACCTCCCAAATATCAAAATCATGCTCACATATTTAAACAATTAGGTGATACATACAGAAGCTAGCACTAAATAGGCCTGAAACTTGAGTGCTAAGTGTGCAATTACTATTAACTAATTTCAGAACTCATCTATAGAAACTTATCAAATGATTCTTGTTTACTTTCACTTCAGAAAACTAAAAAAAAAAAATTACTTTAAATTCAACTTACTGTAGAACAAAATTACTTTGAAATCAGTAAAATACACCAAATACTGTGAATTGATGAGGGAGGGAGGGAGGGAAGCAGAAGGGAAGGAGGGAGGGAGGAAGGAAGAGAAAGCACTAACAGGTGAAATGTAAAGTTGGTAGTGTTTATTTCAAAAATACAACTGGTAGTGGTCAATGAGAGGGAGGGGTAAGGGGCATGGTATGTATGAGTTTTTTCTTTTTTTTTTTATTTTTCTGGAGTGATGTAAATGTTCTGAGAAATGATCATGGTGATGAATATACAACTATGTGATGATATTGTGAGCCAATTGATTGCACACCAAGTATGGAACGTTCATATGTTAAGAATGTACGTGTTGTATGTTGAATGCTTTTATTAGTAAAAATTTAAATATATAGCTGGTTAAAAATCTTTAATTTTTTAAAAATTATTGTCTTATTATCTATACCACTGAAACACTGAATAACAAAGAGTTCTTCCTACCATAATTGATACCATAGAGAGGTTAAACATAGTTTTTCGTGATTATAAAAGCAACCTTCAGTTTAAAATTTAGACAATATAAAAATGAAAATAAAAATCACCTGCAAACCAAGTAACTAATATTTACTGAGGGCCAAGAATGCCCAAGTACTGTGCAGAGTGTTTTAGATGCATTATCACATTCATGAGGCCCATGAGATGAGTAAATATTATTATCCCCATGTGACAGTGGAAGAAACTGAGTCTCAGATAAATTAATTAACTTGCCTGTGGCCATACAGAAAATAAGCCACTCATCTGAAGATGTACAGGTAGTAAGGATTAAGACAGGGTTTTAAACCAGATCTAACTCTGCAATTCTTTTAACACAGCATGACGTATTTTCCTTAGTCTTTTCTTATGTTTACAATTTAAGGGCCATATTTAATATGAAGTTTTGTACTCTAGTCCTTTAAGCTTTCTATTTTTCAAAAACATGACTCATATCTGTATAATATTCTAATATATGGATATAGCATAAATTTAATCACTCTATTTTTCACTGTCAGAAAAAAAAAATTTGCTGTGGCTTCTTATTCATAATAGTTGACTAAATTTCAGGTTTTTCCTTAGGACAGATCACTGATACAACTGCGATAGCCACTTAAAACAGTCTTGATACATATATTACCTAATTTCTAAAACATGTGTACTTACTGAACTTCAGATAGCAGTGAGATCTCTGTGCAGCATCAAGAATATTTTTTTAATCTTTGCTAATTTGATAGGAAACAAGAGGTACCTCGCTTAAATTCGCAATTCTTTTATCACTCTGAAATTTGGAAATTTTCATTTTATTGGCAATTAGAGAGTTTTCTTTTTGTACGTTACCTATTCATATCCTTTACTGTTTTGCTATTCGGTTGCAACTGTTCCTCTATTGGATTCTATCATAAAATATGTTGATATATCTTTTTAATAGGCCCGTAAGCACGCATTAGAGCAGCTGAAGTTCCTTCTAATGTGAGAACACACACACTCAGAAGAAAGGTGAACTACAGTGAACCTGTGAAACTGTATCTTTATGGCCCCCTGACATCCACCCAAATTGTCACTGTGCTGTTTTGATTCTGGAAGAGTAATAGCAACATTTTACAGAATTGTGTTGTATTTCAACAGTACCCCATGTCGTAAGGCTATTTTTTATAAAGCAAACTCAAATCACTTCTGAAAACAGCTACAAAATATTTTTTGTTAGAACCTGGTGTTCTCTCTTTTTTTTTTTTTTTTTTGCATAGGCAGGCACTGGGAATCGAACCCGGGTCTCCAGCATGACAGGTGAGAATTCTGTCATTGAGCCACCATCTTACCACCCCTGGTATTATTCTTAAAAAGAAACAGATTAAATATTTTGCCTTTTCTTCACCGGCAAGTTGCAGAACCTCATCAATGAAGAGCTGAATTTTTGTCCAGGTGCTTTTGAGCTACTCTGAGGTTTAAGAAACCCTGCATCCAGACCAATATGTTAGTTATACAATGAACACCGTTCTTCGGAAGTATGACAGAGTTTAGGAAATGGTAACTCATAAATTCTCACAATATTTTTTGGAATGTATTTGGAAATTAATGTTATTTTCGTATGTGTAAATGAGTGAACGTGGGTGCTATGTGGCTTACCAATTAACAAGAAAGGTGAAGGTGGACGATTGGTTATTTTGGAGCTTTTCTAGTTTGGGATCTAATGTTAGCTCAAAATATCACTTTCTTTCACCTGAAAAGAGGCTTTCTGGGCGGGCCGCGGTGGCTCAGCGGGCAAAGTGCTTGCCTGCTATGCCGGAGGACCTCGGTTCGATTCCCGGCCCCAGCCCATGTAACAAAAAACGGAAAAACAAAATACAATAAAACAAGAAAATGTTTAAAGATGTTTCCCTTTCTTCCTTCCTTCCTTCCTTCTATCCTTCCTTCCTTCTCTCTGTCTTTCCTTTAAAAAAAAAAAAAAAAAAAAAAAAGAGGCTTTCTAAGTATCCCCAGCTCCAGGAATTACCATCTCCTGGTCCCATCCTGTCCCCTGCTCCCTCTGAAGTCCTTCCCTCTCCTCTTCAACTTTCCCCACAAAGTCAGCCTCTGACTTTTTGCCTCTGGACCCTCTCCAACTACATACACTCCATCAGTTTGCCAAACTAGCCTTTCAACTCACTCCCGTCAGGAAACAGCAGTCAGGATCTTACCCCGCATGAACTCCAAATGCCGCCACAGCTCACCTGCCCCCTGCCTATCCCCCTACCCCACGGCCCCTCTCCTCCTCCACTCACCTCGCCCTCAGCAACTGGGCAGGGGCTGGACATGGAGGTCAGCGTCCCTGCTCTGGGTGGGCAGGTCACCCTGCAGGCCCGCTCTGTGCCTTTCAAATTGGCCCTGCGACCCAGGGGACTGATCTCTGCAATGGGGCCCCCCACCTTCCCCACCTGGCCTCGGCAGGTTGTTCCGGGCTGGCCATCTTGTGTGCTGCAGCACCCTGGCTCGTGTCTTCTCCAGGACTTTGTTCCTGGTTCTTCCCACTCACCTAATGGAGGACCCTCACGCCTGACTTCCTGGTCCTTCTCCATCACCAGGCCCCGCACTGGTCACACTGCCCTGCCGTGCTGCCCAGCACCGTTACATACGTGCTCACCTGGTCACTCCGACTTCCTGCAGAGACTCAATTCTCCACTCGTCAGGGGCCAGAGACAGCACTTTTAGCATCTAACAGCAAGCTTAGCACAATTAGAATTCTACCCCACCACACCCTTCAGACACATTAAACTCACCCCGGAAAAGTAACTAGAACATTCTAAAGATCTGCATATTCTCAGTTCCCACCTGTCTTTGAAAGGAGACTAAAATAACTGTTTTCTCCAATCACGTCCATGTTTCTGAATGCCAAAAAGACATTTTTATGAGCCTCACCCAGAAACTGGCATTTGCTCTTTAGAGATTCAATGCTGAAAACTATAATGAATTATTTCTTCCCCATCGATGGCCACGTCTTTGGGTTCATTCAAGTTCTTCACGGAATTAACCCAGGGATGGACCTTTGTGTAGAAGTTCACCATCACATGATGTTAAGGGGTCCCAAGCTCTGACACCCCAGCCCTGAGACCTGAGGCCTGCTGTTCTCCTCCGGACAGCCCAGCAGGCTGCATCTGTCCCCGTGTAGGGTCATCAGACGGGGCCAATGCACGCGCATCCTCTCCACACAGCGATTCCTTGGTAGGGCTCACTTGAGCAAGTCCCTCCCCAAAGGCTTTTGGCTGAAGTTTAATAATAGTCCCTGGGACACAGCGCCAGCAAGCCAGCCCAGGTGTACCTCGGGCACCTGGCCACGGAGATGCCTCTCCAACCGGACACTGGGAGCATGGACACAGGGCTGCAGGATGCAACTTGCCCAGCTGCAGTCGGGACCAACTGGGACTTGGCCACCAGGGCCGGGCCCTCTGTCCCTGAAGAACCAAGGCAGGCGCCCAGCTACACACACCTAAGCCTGTCGGGCCATGGCACATGTGAAGGCCTCACCCCAGGTCCCCCAAAACCTTATACAGGAAGCGTGGGGCTGCAGATCCCTAAGCTCAGCTCCTACTGAACTCAGCAATCAGGGTGGGAAGCGAGGCCACCCAGGCACAGTAAAGGAGGGCTCAGGTGAAGGGCAGGGGGCTCCCTCCACGGGGAATAGGAATAGAGGGGAGGGGGGCTCCCCAAACACACGCCTGGGCTGGCCCTCACCCCAGTGGAGCAGCAGCAACAGCCGAGCAGGCCTAGGGCTGCAGGGGCATGGGGAGACACCAAGGCCAGGCCCCAGACACCAGAGCACCCCAGACACCAGCTCCAAGCCCAGAGAGACGGGTGTGAAGTCATGCTTCCGTCTTGGTTTTGCAGGAAGGAGAAAGTGCTGTGACGAGTCTGGTTTCAGACAGGCTGGGAACACTTGGGATTAGGGGAAGATGATGGAAATAAAAATACAGATTTAGGAGTTATTCACGTGGGAAAATGAGCAGAAGCTGCCAGTCTGCATAAGACCCTAGAGAAGGCCAAGGAAAAGCACTACATATAGGCTCCGTTTAGGGAGGAGGAAGAAGAGGACGCCTTGGAGGGCACCCAGGACTCAATCTGACGGGGAGATGACTTTAAGGAGGCCTGCGGTACTCAGTAAAGACCACCTAAGAGAGAGGAAGGGTAGAGCAAACGGCTTCGGGGGCTGACTTCCATCCAGAGAAGCACCTTGCTTCATGCAAGTCTTCAGAGAGGGCAAGAACCCACTAACTGAATTAACTTTTGAGATGACTCTTGTTTAAAATTTATTAAGTGACCTTACAAATAACACTGGCTTGACACAGGTGGCCACAAAGCACTCACTGCTGCAGAGTCAATCTATCAGTCTTACATCTATCTAGCCTGGAAACCAGAATGACACATAAACCAAGTTTCTGACCACCATTTGGCAGAAATGAAAATAAAGTTTAATAAATAAACACAAAGTTAACTACTCACTAACCTTTTGAACACCACCTTTAAAATGGACTATTTTCAAAGTCTTCACCAATTGTTTGTCTTTAATCTTTTATAATAATTGGCATGCCAAAAGAATAGCTATGTTTCACTCAGGTACATGTAAGAGGTTAGCATTACTTGTCATGTACATTCTGAAAACTACTGTAATTTTACGAATTTATGAGTATGCATTCCCATTTCTTAAATTGTTTCACACTTCCAAAGAACTATGCTCATTATGTAATTGAAATACTGGTTTAAATGTGTGGTTTCTTAAACTTTTGAGATCAGAAGCACCTGGATAAAAATTCAGGGTCTGGATGACCCCCACAGGTTGAATTCAGTAATCCCTGTCTGGACCTGAAGGAGCTGTAGTTTTAGCCAGCACCCCAGGTGATGCTGTTCATTCTAAGGCCCCACAAATATCTCTTTTGTCAGTCATTCTAAGTCCACCAAATGAACCTGTAAAATAATTGCATAACATCCTCAAAAGCATCTACATGACAAACCTACTTTTAAAGGTTCCATGAAGAAAAGAAATGAGAAACTCCCAGAGTCCAGCTAACTATTCTTATATTTCTGGAAGACCAATGAATGCGTGATTTTTTGCAAAAAACAACCCCAGACCTTCAGAATCCTGGTGAAGGAGGTATACGGTAGAGCTAAGAACATTGTAGAAAAGCTGTGGGGCTCAGGCTTCCAGTTCTTCCTCGCCCACCGACGGCAGCGACCCAAGTCTGCATTGCTTTTCTGCCCCAGAGATGATGACAAACATATTCTAAGCAACTGTCTGAAAACAGTCAGAAAAAGAGGAGTTGGAGAGTTCACACAAAGTAGAATTTTGGAAGAACAGGAAATACCAAATTTTGGAAGAACAGGAATTAATGCTTTAAGGCTTTGAATCTTAACTCTATTTTCTCAGCTTTAGCTTAGTGCTGGTAAGTGAAGAAAAGTCAAATCATTTAACAGATGCCATAGATGGTCAAAGCCATCTCTCTAAAAGTGGAGGTCAAATCCAGGCGTGAAAGTGTCCCTGACAGCATGAGAGATGACTCCCAGAGATGAGCCTGGCCCTAGTACCATGGGATCAACAATGCCATCATGTGTAAAAGGAGGAAAACAACTGTAATAAATAAAGTATCAGCAGCTGACAGAGTTCAAATGGAGTCGAGAGGCTACTCTGGAGATCACTCTTATGCTTCAGTTATATTGCTACCTATCATAACTCGCCAAACCCCAACCAAAACCATTCCTGCCAATCCTAAAGAATACCTAGAGCAATATATAAGATCCTACAAAGGTTCCATAGACTAGGATAACTTTTCAGAAACCTACAACCTCCAGAAGGGTCCATGGACCAGATAAGTCCTGAAATGCAGAGGGCCTGGCTCTACAGAACATCACCTAATTCCATCCCCCTATCCCTTTGATTGACATGAGAAAGTTAGAATGGGCATAGCCCAAATATCCCCAAACAGTGGGAGTAAGAGCAAAAGTCACAGCAGAGTTATACAGAGAAGGTAGGGTTTAACAAAACGAGTATGACTGATGAATCACCATATTGAATTTCTTTTAGTCTCCAGTATCTTAGAGCAGCTAGAAGTAAAAACCTAAAATTGTGGAATTGTAACCCATACCAAACTGTGAAATTTGATCTACAACTAAGATGTTGCCATGTTTCTTTGAAATTTATTGCTTTATTTGTATATATGTTATTTTTCACATGCAAAGAAGTCAATTGTGATTTTTAAAATGTTAAATATGTTGAAAGAGCAAAAAAATGAAAAAAAAAGGGGGGGGTGACGGTATTATGGAGTCTTTTTACAGGTTTGCCCAACGAAGACACTGGTATTCACGGTCATCACCTCTACCGCCTGGAAACAGGAACAACAGCAGCGCTCGAAAAAGGCTAATACCAGTGATGCGGGTGTTTCCCCAAGCCCTGAAAAGCCTGAGGAGCGGAGGACGGCAGGCAGTGCCAGCTGCCCCTCACTCTGCAGGGAAAGGCCGAGGTCTCTGAGCAGTTCCTGCGGGCAGCCCACGTGCCTCGAGTCCACCACTCTGGGACATCGGGGCACAGCTACAGCCTGGGGGCATGCCTGCCAGCCAGCGATCCCGGTGGGGTGGCAGGGACACCACCTGTGTGCGCAACAGAGTGGCAAAGTTTCCTGACCATTCGTTGTGTTCTGTCCTTAGAAAGACAGAGTTTTCCTTATCCTGCTGGACCCTAGCAGCTAAACGGAATAGCTCCCAGCATCCCATGATAGCCAGAAAACTCCCTGCAAACTTGAACTGTGTTTCACACACTGGGCCAGATTTTTTTGCTGTTGTTTTTAAACGAGCAGGGGGAAATGGAAAACTTACAATGCTAATTCTAGTGATAAATGCAGCTCTGAAACTTAACACAACGAAGATAAAGATTAAAACTTTAATACTGCACCAAAAACAGCTAAACTTAAAACTCTCCTAGAGGCGCAAAATACTTGAACCAGTCAATGGTTTGTTCAATTGTGTGTGTGTGTGGGGGGGGGGATAAAACTCTCAACATGCACAAAATCCAGAAATACATCACTGCAGAATACTTCTGTGAGGCACAGCAATATCAGGATTCGGGATTTTATCTTTAGATGAAAAACAAACCAACCAACCCTGCAACGGAACAGCCACTGACCCCAAAACCTACAAGTCTACTGACTTCTACATTTGCACGTTAGACCTAAGCGATGCGGTGTACAGTCATGGAAGATGGCTGTGTGTGGCAGAAGCATGTATTTCACATAGCCTATGTCTCCACGGAAGTTAATTTATATAAGAGGAACAAGCACCCTGACTGGGAGCCCTTGAGTAACATCTTGAGTTCCTTTCTGGCCAGCTCTAGGCCTGCATAGTTAGAAAAAGACACTAACTGAATTACATCTTGGATAAGCACTGAGAAGAAACCTTGAAGAAAGGCAATTCTGCAACAAACCGAATACCCTGATATTGTCTTCACCTTGGAAGGAGTGAGGGAAACAGGACTGAAATGCTAGGAAGTCAGGCAGTGAGCACTCGTCCTTTGGGGAACAGTGTTCACAATTGATAAGACATGACATCTAAGGAAAAGAGGCCTGGCGGGCACCCCTGCTCGGAGATGCCACGCAGCCTCTCTATTTCTCTCCAGCACACAGAGCCCGATAGCACGTTCCTCTCCATCTCAGACCCAGGTCGCTGGCATGAGGCTGTCCAAAGCAGTTTCTGCAGGGACATTAATGCTACAGGCTGTTAAATGGGACTGTTCCGACTCCACCCCTTAATAGTGTCCTCTTGGACATATTTATTAAACAATCTCTGAGACTCCATATCCTCACCTATAAAGTGGCAGATTATAGCTCCTACCTCAGCATTTTGATTAAGCCTACTGCAGGCTTCAGTGAGAATAGTTCATGTAAATAGCTTAAACAAATGCTGACTCACACAAAGTTCATGAGTCATAAATGTTAGCAACTGAGCTCTATACCTTAGTGTCACTGTTATTTAAAAAAAAAAAAAACCTTTTACTTTGATACAATTTCAAACTTGGAGAAAAGATGTAAGAATAGTACAAGAATCCTGCATATAGATTCATCATGGTTTACATTTGCCTCATTTGTTTTATTTGCTTTGTGATGCTCTTAAGTGAAAATAAAATAGAATAAAATAAAATGAGAATTGTCTGCATTCTACCCCTTCCATTTTCGAAGCCAGTCTGGATAGCAGGGGAATTTAAGGAAGCTACCCCACAGTGTTACCTCTCCAGAGGAAGGGGAACTTTTCACATTCTACTTGCCGCTCATATCCACTACTCACCCCCCCACCACACACACACATATCCCACTGGGGTTTGAACCATGTACCCCCACAAAAGACATGCTGAGGTCTTAATCTGTGGTCCTGTGAGTGTGAACCCATTAAGTTCACACCCAAACCGAATGAAAGCAGGTCCTAATCCAATATGGCCGAAATCCTCATAAGCAAAAGCAATTGGACAGGGGAGGAGAAGCCAAAAGTCAGTGGAAGCCAAAGAAACAGGTAGATGGCCAAGTGACAGAGTCAGAGGTACGAGCCAAAGGAGTCCGGGATGGCCACAAGCCAGCACCACAATGTTTCAGACTCTGAGAGAAAGCATGCCTCGTGAGCCCTTGGTTTTCGACTTCTAAGACTCCCAACCATGAGACAATAAATTCCAGTTGTTTAAGCCAACCCCATTGTGTGTTATTTGTCATAGCAGCTGTGGCAAATTAAGATACTAACCCGGACCCCAAATTTACTCTCTTCATTTAAGGTTTCATGTTATCTCTTCCTTACGCAGTAAACAGAATTAAGGAAGAAAGAACTAAACCAAATGTTGAGAGATTTGAGGAGCTGGAGTTCCTACAGATTTCAAGGATACCCAGTGGCTCTCGGGTATAAATCAGAATGTTCTAATATTCTAGAACGAATCGAATATGCCCACACTACTAACATCTATGAGAATAGCACCCACCGTTTCAGGACAATTTCAGTTTGGGGAAAAGAAGGAATAATTGCTTAACTTCAGAGTTAGCCATAATTCCAAGGACAGGTGAATATCTTCATAGCTAGAAATGAACAACTGTTGCCTCAACTGGTCATTTTTAATACTTGGGACATCTGAATCACCCTATGGAATTAAGGAAAGGACTAAATAAATGCTATCTGGTTTGACTGCCGGACAAAGGCACACACAGATAATAATTTTCAAATGTCTACTCCTGAAGAAAAGTGAAAACAGTGTACCCAAACACCACTGCAGGCCAGTTGTTATTTTCTAGCCATAATTTAGGGTTGTAGTTTGGGGGACTTTTTAAATAATTTTTTTTTTTAATCAAAACACAAGGTTTGATAAGACCAATGATTAAGATGGTTAACGAATGATTAAATGATTAAAGATTAATGACATAACTACTCAATAAACATGCCATCTGCTTTACTAAGTGCTTTAGGTAGAGTATCTAGTTTAAATGTCACCATGACCTGGGGTGTTTGGTATCTTCATCATTTCCACTTCTATGGCTCACCCCTTGATCTGACATCAGAGCTCAAGTTCTTCGGCCATCACAAAAAGAAACCTCCATGAGAAAGGTCCTTTTTATCCCCTTGGGAGGCAAAAGGAATTAAGGGTGAAAGGTAGGGATCATCTGGTCATCTAGGTGCCAAGAGAGTCCAAGATTTGGGATCCCCAACACAGCAGATATGAATAGAAGACTTGCAGAAAGAAAGGAGCCTGGGCTGATAGGAAGGACAGCAGGGCTCCAGGGTTGCTGTGGCGGTGTTGATTTATACACATTCTTGAGTCTCGCCCATCTGGATTCAAATTCTAACTCCACTTCTTGCCAGAGTGGCATGGCTCTGGTTCCTCATCTGTAAAATGGGGATAACAATCCTACCTAGATTGTAGAGATGTGCTGATGATACAATAAAACCATCCATATAAAACCCATCACCTAAGGCCTTGGTGACTAGAAATGTCCAGTAATTGTTAGCTCTCATCTTGGTTATTACTGTTATTTCTAATGTCATCTTGTTATTCCCAAACTATTTTACTTGACTGCCCAACACATGCCTAATAGAGAAAACAAAAGTCGCTTCTTAATTTAATCAAGATTTTGAAATTCACAAGATGACTCTGCATGATTTTTTCTGACAAGATCAATGCACCAGCAATTGGCCAAAGCAAAATTTCAAGCACAAGCAAGGTCAAGTACACAAGAATATATAATACCGCAATATTGAGATGCTTTAAAAAAACAAAAAAAGGCAAAAAGTTCACCTGAAGGATCTAGGCTTAACAGTTTCAATATATTGTCAGCTCTTTCTGTAAATAAATTAATTGCTAAATCCATAAACCTGAAGACCTTGCCAATTAAATATTATTTATTATTGTACACCTGTGCTGAGGTTAGCTTTATTATTCATTTAGTACAATGGCAGGAAACTGATTTGGAAACTGAGATGTTTAAAGTCCTCACTATTTGCCGCTTGTTGTCATGCTAAAGATGTTTAATAATTTTTAAGAGTGTTGGAATAATTTGTACATTTGCCAAATGTGTTTTACGTATATATACAGATTTCTAAATTTTTTATGGTTTCTTTCAAAAGGAAAAAAGAAGAGAAAGAGGTCTGTTTAAAAGGTTAAACTAGTCCCTAAACTTGTTTCAGAACAAGAAAAAATTATCTAGCTATGACATGCTCTTTGTTAGATATATGCAAATAGCGGAGAAACGATGCACTGATGATTTTTAGCTGGGGGTCCCAGGGACGGTAAGTTAAAAGTCAGAATCACACACGCCTCCAACCCCCTGTCTTCTCCTGCACAAGGGCTGGCGAGGTGGCCAAGGTCGCCAGCCGCCCCTGCAGAGGGGTGCGGGTTACGGCAGCTGTTCGGGGAGCTCAGCAGCGGGGGTCCTTGGACAGCCCCCCTCGTCCATGAAACACCTGGTTGAAAGCCCCAATCCGCCACATGCCCTGTGCTGCCTGCTCAGCCCCTGCTGTCAGCCGAGAGAGGCAGCCCCAGATAAACACCCTCTTTATTCTTCCCCCAAAACCCGTATCACAGGAGGCCTGCGGGCGGCTTTCCACTCGGCCCCACGCCTCCGAGGGGGAGAGGGACTTCTAGCACCATCAGAGCACTCTGCCGGCGGGGCCGAATGACAGGATGAATCCGGAAGGTTTTAAGAAGGTACGAAACCAGCAGGTTTGAGAAACGGTATCAGAAATACATTGCAGCAGAGCAGGAGACACACATCTGGCTAGGGCCGTCACACCAAGCTGCCTTATTCCGCCACCCAGGAACATTACTGCTCCTGAATGCGATTTAGTCAAGTTCTCACTCAAAACCAGCAGAAGCAAGACGGAAGCTTTCAGATGAAGCATGTCCCTGCAACAAATGTCAAGTCCTTAAATCAGCCTTTAATTCCCACTCTCCTTCCTGCGTGGAAGAGACAAGGCCCTGGTGGATTTCACTGCGAGTCAAAATGGCCTCGGAAGAACACACAGTGCCAGCGCGCTCGCCTTAGAAGGAGAACCCTTGCCCAGGACAGCCAGTCCCAGGAAGAATGGCTTTCTGCATACCAGGGACAAGAATACGATCTAAAACAAAAATAAATGGAGAATATAGTCACCCACAGAAACTGGCCAAAAAACAAAAAACCCAAACACTTCCCTTAAAAAAAAAAAAGTTTCAATATCAATGTTCGGGATTTTCACAATATTAAAAGTCAGCACCTTGGAAGCTTTTTGGGATTATCAGTTAACATCTCTCATTCACTACCAGACACCTAAACTACTCGTGATGGTCTGCTCTTTATAATAAATGAAAGAAGTGGCTCTGAAGATGATCTACACATCAAACTGATTCAGAAGTACTAAAACCCAGGTAGGTAATCTGCCCAAGGATAGTAGTTTTCTCCACGACTATTTCAAAGTAATTCTATCAGATTTAGGTGTTACCGCAACCAACTCCTACCTCGTGAGAAGCACAGCACTGAAACCAGTGTGAGACTCACCAGCTACTTGTTGGAAAACCCAAGGGCCTCGCCCTGGTGCCTAACTGCCTCTAGAAAGCGCACAAGGAGAGCACAAAGTGGCAAAATGCGGTCCCCACAGGAGTCTACTCTGGCCTATGATGAGCAAACTTGTACAAAGCTACATACTGGGCACCTAACAAGGATCTCCTCCCCTGCCCCGTTTCATCAACACCCCAGCTGCCAACCCCCAGCAACATCTTATTGCCCAAGCTAGGAGATTATTTTTGGCAAGTTTTGCAACACCACCAGCCATGGAAAGAAGGTGTGTCTAAAACAATCCTGGCATGGCCCATCATCTGCTACCTCAGTCTGACATGACAACAACTCGTGACCTTCCCCCTCCAACCTGCCCTCGTTGGGTGTTCCCTGCCTGTGACTAGCATCTCCAGCCAGCCAGCAAAGAAGCTAGAAATCTACGTTCCCTGAGACCTCCAGCCCCCTAAAAGCAAACCCACCACCGAGCCCCATTCATTTACCCACCTGACACCCCTCAAATCTGTCCATTACTCTCCATCTCTATGGCCACCACTCTAGTCCGAACCATGGTCATTTCCATGCACAACTGCCTGCCTGTTCTCCTCCCCACACCACCCATTCACCCATCTCATTCAGAACACAAATCTGCTCACCACCACCACAAAGACTCATCAGTGGCCCCTCCTGCTTTGAAAATAAAATTCCAAACTCTGGATCCCATGAGCCCTGCCTGATTCAGTGGTCTCTGCCTGCCTCCCCCCACGGCCTCAGCTCCATCCTCAAATGCACAGGCAGCACCCTCCATGGCTGCGAGCACTGCCTGTAACCTCTGCAGTCGCTTTATGTTTCCTGTGTGTCCAACACATCTCTTATCATTGCTGTATTCCTACCTGCATGCCCACAACAGCACCTTTCAGTTACCAGGTACCCAAAACCTAGTTGATGAAATTAGTGAATGAGAAAACAGATGAAATGAAACAGGAAAACTGATCATGGCCCAGATTCAAATGCTTTGGAGGCCAAGCCCAGCAGCTTCCAGAGGCGGTGCGAGCTGAAAGGGTCACCGCGGAAAGTGCATGTCTGATTCCACATAAGCAAACAGCCCCGAGTTATATGTCATCATTAGTAGTCTACATTTTTATTTTTAAAAAGAAGTTTTCTAAAAGTTCAACAGAAAAACAAAACATAGCCTGACCCCCCCCCCCCCAAAAAAAAATAAAAAAAATAAAAAATTTCACTGAGAAAACAAACTTGTTTGCTGTCACCTAACATTAGTTAGAAGGTACAGGAATCTAGTTATGGTGATAAATACATGCCTCTAAAATGAAAACAGTAATCAAATCTTGGAATAATTATCTCTGCATTTTTCTAGATGGATAATCATGTTCAAAACAACAACAACAACAAAACGCCATGCGATCACAGGGAAAAGCAGATAAATTATCATTGGCTCGAGAACACCCCTAAGAGCTAAGTTAGGGTGTGCTGTTAGGATTCTTAAGTCAGAGGTCCTTTCGAGTCCTGACATTAGAGGGAAAGCTGGACTCTCCCAGAAGCAGTGTGGCCATGCGACAGATGTGAGCCCAGCCCAGCATCCCACCCCCTACACCAGCACCCTGCTAGGCGCCAAAGAGACAGGGTGACTCAGACAAGCCCTGCAATAACTGGGTGACCAGCCAGAGGCAGCGCATTTAATTAATCTCTCTGGGCTTTGGTTTCTTAATCTGTAAATGAGAGAGTTAGACTGGCTCTCTAAGGCCCTCACACTCTCAATAGCCAAAGATTCGCTAATGATCACAAAATGAATTTCTATTTGACAATTTCACTAAGATTTTCTATTGCTATTTGTTATCTTTACCATAAAGGTATGGCTTCATTTTCGATGCTTACTATTATTAATAAAAGTAAAATATAATAAAAGAGTGCTATTAGTATTTTTAATTACCTCCTCAGTTCTGAAACATCAGCGTAATCAGCTGTGAACTTCTGCCATAATTGCAACCTGAGTGATATCCAAATTGAAATAAATCATTACATCTTCACATTTTCTCGTAGGAAAACTAAGTGATTTCAATATCTTTTATATTGCAAGCATCATCAGTCATCTCTGGATGACAAAGAACTTTTTTTACAACTAGTAAGATTAAAGTTTTCTAAAGAGGAAAATTTTATCTACCCAAACTAATAACACTATAAGTTAGAAACCTGCTAGAAAATAACACTAAAGTCTGCATTTCTAGTGCCACAAAAACAAGAACTTTTTAAAAATATAGAAAAATACATCATGTGAATGAACAAGATAATTCAGTATATATAAAGCCAACAGGTTCCTGATGTCATCTCAACATCACCCAAAATGTTTCTTCTCCATCCTTTTTAGTGAATTAACTGCATGACCTATATCTCTCTATTCAGGTGCTCACTAGTTTACAGACAGAAATCACCTGAATCCTGGGAAGAAATCAACTCAGTTACAAGGCTGAAAGTTTTAAGTCGTTTTTTATTGTCACACACTTTGCTTTGCCCTGATAAAAATTTTTTATTCTTGCAATACCTTATTTATAAATGTTTATAAGCTGCCCAGGGTGTTTGCTATCTAACCTGAAAGGTCACATTTGGATAATAAAGATGAAAGATAACTATTGCCTCCAAAGCTAGCCCCCTTGAAAGTTCAGTGTGACTATCTGCTGCCCTATAGAACCGGCTCTCCTACTAGATGGTAAGCTCCCTGAGGGAAGGCACCACCTCTGCCGTTTACACGTTGAAGACTTGCCAACATCTGCTAAACTAATGTTAACTTAAGGGATAGTGACTGTATGGCAATATTCTTACTCAAGCGTAGGGAATAAAATGCTGTAATCCTAGGTTTGAACAACCAGAAACTTGGCACTTAGGTTATTCTTATGGGTTACCCACCATGTACATAAAAGCATTCTGTGTTCTCTCATACATGTAAATATTCTTGGTCTTTTGCCTTAATTGCTTAAAAATTAAACATTAAATATTACATTATTGACTTTGCATCTGTATAAAGAAAAGGTTGTAAGACTTCCTTAATACAGTATCACAAAGGTACTCCCCCAGGGTATTCATTTTAAGTAGAGCTGGCCTATAAGACTCTCACTACAAAAAAGTTTTGGTAATGGTCCTGTAAGTCAAACTGATTAAAAACTAAACCACGTACAGGTGAATCTATGAAAGTACCATTTAAAAATGAAGTTACTGGAAGTACAATTTTAAACTTGCCTTCCACATTTTCAGTGTGTTCTTTTTCTCTCAAAAGAGGAAAATAATGCTTGAGATTTTAAACATCACCTGTACAACTGCTCTTTATCATTTCCCTGTTGTACCTCCTGTGTTAAGATACAGAAAAGGAAGTGATTTTTTTTTATTTAAAAATAAGTCCATTCATTGAGCCAATAAAACTACAGTCTGGAATTCACACATCAATCTCTCTCTCTCTCTTTCTAACACGCTAATTATCTAAAACCTCATTTGAATCTTGCAAATATAAACCTAGCATAGAATTCACCACACTTCAATTTAGTGCCTTGCCCAGAGGGAAACAAAAACAGAAAATATCAAGAGAATATAAATAAAGTGCATCACGCTAGAATACAGTCCAGATCCTCGAGTGCCACGAGGAAATTCACCTGTTACAAGCCTCACAAAACCCATCATGTCCCTTTACCAGCAGGTTACCTTAAAAGGAGGAATGCCATACTTGCACTATTTGATGGAATACAAAAATTTAGTTCCTAAAATGTGCTGCTCAATTCCCTTTCCATGTCCAAATTCTGTTTACTTTATAACTTTTCCAAAGAATACAGATTTTTCACACGCACAAAAAAAATAAACTTTTCCAAACAAATTGGAAGATGTAAAATGTCTTCTCTTATCACCTAGCAAGACAAAATCGAGTCCTACTCCGTGCCCCAAGCATCTAGCTTTCAGCCTCTTTATTATCATTGTCAATGAATGGGCCCCAGTCAAATGAAAGCTGCCATTTTAGGGTAAAGACTGGAAGGCTTCTGTTGTGCAACAGCAAGACAAAAACACTTCGCGACAGATGTACTCTGGGGGCTGGGAGATGGGTTTCAACTTCATAAAATCACTGCCCAAGTTATTTCTGAAACAGGAATTACACAGCACTCACACATTACTGCAATCGAAATGGAAATATAACTGGGATAAATCAGGTACCCATGTCGCTAAGGTCATCTTTTTTTTTTTTTGTCATCGTTAGATAGATCTGGGAGGCAACGAAGAGGGACATTTTTGTTCTATTTGATTATTGCGCACATTGAGTGCTCCCCCCTCTTATTGGGAGAGACTGGGGGACAGGGGGACTGGGGGGAGGGGGGAATGTTCTCTAACCCCTTTGAAGGATGTCACCCACCGCAGACAGGCTTAAATTAATATTATTAAAAACAAAAATCCGGGCCTTCATATAATTCTTTAAAGATAAATTAAAATATTTAATGTATTCCAGAAATCAAGCCCAGAAGATGAACACATTTTAAGATGTTATTTAAATCGACTTGCTAGATAATATACAACGCGAAACTAAAAAGTATACTTAGCAAGTGGAGAGAGCTGGATAGTGTATCTAATTCTAGCAATTCAAAAGGAAACTCTCCATGTGGGTCGCTACTTTTCTTTTGTCCATTGTCTGTTCAGAAGGGGGGGGAGAAAAAAAAAAACTAGTTTAAAACCGAGCGGTGAACGGTCTCCAAAAGTGACCTCCAGGAAAAGCGTCCGACCCGGAGCGGGAGCACTCCCCGCACCGCCCGCTCCACGGGGGCGCTCACAAAGCGGCCGGCCGCGAGTTTGGGGTGCGCTGCCACGGCGCGGGGCTCCGCGAGGCAGAGCCATCCGGAGAAAGGCGGCTCGGTAATGATGGCTGCTCGGGGCCGCCGGCTCCTTCCCCGGAGCCTCCCGACCCCCAGCCAGGGGTCCCGCGGCCCCCGCCCGCGCCCACCCCGCCCCGCAGCCCACCCGGGGCCCCCGCCGCGCCCCACGCCGCGCCCCCGCCGAGCCCCGTCCCCGGTGCGAATCAAACAAACAACGCGTCCCCGCC
Organism: Tamandua tetradactyla; assembly: GCF_023851605.1. Classification (NCBI taxonomy): domain Eukaryota; kingdom Metazoa; phylum Chordata; class Mammalia; order Pilosa; family Myrmecophagidae; genus Tamandua; species Tamandua tetradactyla. The sequence continues at coordinate 103,993,682 of NC_135332.1, read as the reverse complement.
GCCCTCTTTCCTCTCCCCGCTGACCGCTTGGCCTCCAGCCACCTTGGCCGTTCACGCTCCGAGCCGCGGCTCTCTGCGGGGACAGAGCGCAATGGGGCCACCTCGGGGGCCACCTGGCGACACCCCCACATACACCTCTGGCGCACACCCCCGACGGACTGGGGGGGTCGCCGGGAGCCGAGTTGCGTTCCGGAGCTAAAGTCTCTATTATGCAGCCGCCGCCGGCCCGGCCAGCTCGGCAAGGTGGGGTTCCCTCGCCGCGCCGCGCCGCCCCTAGCTCGCCCCGGCCCCGTTCCCTTTCTTCTCCCCCACGCGCACTTGGGAGCCGCCGGGGAACCCCGGGCGCCCCGGGCCCTGGGCTTGCAACTCCGGTCCCGCACGGAGCCCGCTGGCTCGGGACGCCCCCCGCGCGCCGCGTGTTCGCGCCGCCCGGGCCCCACGCGGCTCCCCGCGCTCACTGTCTTCGCCGCCGACCCACCTCGCCGGGGGGCCGTCCCCGCGCAGGGCCGCCGCAGCCGGCCGCGCCGGGAGGGATGCACTTTGTTCGCGCCGGTGCGGCCGCCGCCGCTCCGGGCAAGCGCGGCGTGGTCGGTCCGGAGCGAGGGGCGGGAGCGGGGGGCGGGGGTCGCGCCGTCCCCGAGCCGCCGCCGCCACCGCCACCGCCACCGCCGCCGCCGCTCCGCCGGCCCGCGCCCGCGCGCCCCTCGCAGCTCGCGCTGGAGTTGGAGCCCAACTTTTCCTCCTTCCCTTTTCTCACCCGGGAGCCGGCAACTCGTGCTCGGCGCCGGCGGGAGGCACCGCGCCCGCGCCCCCCGCGCCCCCCTGTCCCCCGGCTGCCCCCCCAACGCCAGCAGCACAACAAAAAGCCATTTACATGCGAGGAAGTGACCCGCGGCCGGACCGCGCGCCCCCGCCGCCGCCGCCGCCAACCCGGCGCGCACAGGCGAAAGTTGGGGCGCCGAACGGCGCTCAGGGCGCGGGTTCGGGGCCGGCGACGCGGGTGCCCCGGCGCGCCCCGGCCCCGGCCCCGCCGCCCCCCGCCCCGCACACGCCCAACTCCTCGTTCCCAACTCCGCGCGCGGCCCCGGCTCCCGAGCGATTTCCTGCCGCCGCCGCCCCTCCCGGGGGCGCCCGGCGAACTCTCGCGCTCACCGGGTCGGGCGGGCTCCTGCCGCCCCGGGCCGGGGGGCTCCACGACGAACAGCGGGCTCCGGAGTTGGCTCGGCGGCCGCGGCCGGGGGGCTGAGGCTCGGCGCGGAGTTGGCCGGGGGCGGACGCGGCGCTGGCGAGTTTCAGGGTCTCCGGGTCCCCGCCGCCGCCTCGGCCGCGGCACTCCTTTGTGTAATTTCACTCGATTCAAGTTTAATCCGATAGTTCCCGAGCACGAGCGCGTCCGCACCACCACGGCTCAACCCCCGCGCCGCCGCCGCCGCCGCCGCCACCGCTGCCGCCGCCGCCGCCGCCGCCGCCGCCGCCGCCGCGGCCCCAGCACGCCAGCGCCTGCGCGCGCCTGGCACGCCTGCGCGCGCCCGAGGCCGCGGGGACGCGCGCGCCCGCCGCCGGCTCTTCCGCGCCGCGCCCGCGCGCCGCCACCTGACGTCAGGCGCGCCTGGCATAATTTATGCAAGAATTCGGCCCGGGTGGCGGAGGCCGCGGGAGAGGCCGAGAGAAAGGGGGCGGCGCGGGGCTGCGGGGCCGCGGGCTGCGCCCGGCGGGCCGGGCACCGCTTCTCGTCCCCGGCAGGCGCCGGCGCTGCGGGCGGCTTCTCCCCGCGTCCGTGCGCCGCCACCTTTCTGGACGGTTCCGCGGAGCGCTCGGCGGCCGCGCGGTAGCGCCCGGGGCGCGGGCTGGCGAGGGTGCCACGTCTCTCCGCGCGGCCCCTTCGCCGAGCCGGGCTGCGCCGCCCCGGGGCAGGAAGCGGCTGCTGCGGGCCGGGTCGCGTCCTCACTGCCAGAAGCCCAGGTTCTCCAAGGCTGCGCGGGCGGCAGCGGCTGGAGGGGGCTTGGGTGTCCCTTCTGTAATTGTCCTTCAACTTGGAATTATTTTCCCACATAAAATTATATAGAATGGACCCCTTCTGTCTCAAATAAATTCATCCCGCTTTTCCACATGGTTTTTTCCTACATCTTCGCTGATAGGACAGCCAGATTCTAATAATAAATCAAAAAGTTTAACTAGATGGCGTTGATTTTCTTAAATTTGTTACCATGCCAAAAAGAGAGAGAGAGACAGCGCAATGGTTATGAAACAAAGAAATAGGATGTGGGCCTATTATTAAACGTGTCAGGACTAGAATGCTTTAATCATTCTTTGGCAAAAAATGCTACTTATTTTATATGTTCTCCTAGCCTTAAATATCCGAGCCTCTTATTCTGTGTCTTTTCCCAGTACAAAATAAAGATTAAACTTAGGGAAATTTTCTTTCACCAGATTTTCTTTTTAGGCGATAGTTCTACAAACATTTATGGAGCACCTTCTTTGTGTAAAATACTGAACAACTGTATTTTTTTAAACCGCCGAGTACTGTAAGCTTTAAGGTAATTTATTAAGTTAAGGATTACATTGATTTTTAAATCAAGGAAGGAACGTAAAAGATTGTCCTATAATAGAGGGTAGAGAGACCTTGCTATTATTGAACTCTCAAGTAAACTGAGAAAATTGCAAAACTATCCAAAAAATATTTTCTCTTCACTCATTATTTGGTGGTTACACTGGTGTAGAGTAGTATGTGATCACCATATTTCTATTTGGAGAAAAGATTGATCAAAACTATTTTAAGTACCTAACATACGGTTGATTATACTAGACAATCACTAAAACATTTATTTTCTTGATATCAGTAATAATTTTATAAATGTTTGTTACATTTATACTGTGATTTATTAAGTGCACTGCCTTTGACCTTGTTAAAACATTTTTGAGCATTATGTTAAAAGAAGTAAATGTCTTAGTCAAGGAGTTTACAAGGAATCAGCAAAAAGAAGACTGGTACTAAAGAAAGAATTCTGACATTGTTTAATGAAAAACTGAAAACACTAAAACCAACTTAGAATTTTTTTATGTATAACATAAATAAAGAATCAGAATACTGAGATCAGTCTTACATTTCCATTAAGTTTATATCTGTCAATGAAAGCCTATGAGGAATGCTTTGCTGTGCATTTTAAATTTTATATATGTCTGTATTGTGTATACACACACATCCAGGATGCTAGACAGAACCTAATGTCTACAAAGAAACCCCTAATAGCTGACTATATTAGAGCACATTAAAAATTATAACATGGCATGAAAGGAATTGTTTCTTATCTTTTGTATTATACCCCAGCTGGTTATCAGCTAAGCATATATTTCAATGCAATTTATAAGCTAAAAAATAAGACACAACTACCAGTAGTGTAAGTATAACGTTACAGTTAACCTTTAATCAACAAATACTATTCGGTGATGATGGGGAGGCTGGCCCTGTGTCATTGTTCATTTAATATGAAAATGATAAAATGCCCTTTGGAAACATTCTAGAAATAGTACAGCCCCTGCCCAACTTAGAAACAAACAGCCCTGCAGCCCTGCTCTGGCTTACTCTCCCTGTCCTGAAGAAGTCTCTAAGTTTTTAGAGATTGTACTGGTTCGAACTTGAGGGGCCTTGAAAAGCTAAGGAACACCCTCCCCCCAGGGCAAACTCCTAGACGTCTCTGGCCTATCCAGGTGGTAGCTTCAACCCCCACCCCAAGCCTGCTACCCGCTACCCATTGGCCTGGAATGTTTTTCCTCCATTTGCTTCACTATTGAAGTTTTCCCAAGGAGAATTATTTGAATTCACAAGCTTTTCTTTTAAGTATGTAAATACCCTAAGGAGAGATAAGGAACTGGGGGTCATTCACATTTGAGTGTAAATTAGTTCAATAGGTTGCTTTCCTCTCAACATCTAGCTGAGCCTAATAAATGTAGAGTGTTATTCATTCATTCCTGCTTGAGTGCAAACTCTGGTTCTAGGCACTGGAGATACAGCAGTGAACAAAACAGGCTAAAACCCTTGCCCTCATGGAGTTTACAATCTAATAGATTGACAGTTTTGGTTGAGCGATAAGAGAATATGATAATTTTGGAGGCTGAGCTCTTGGGGGATAGGACCAGACTAAGTTACTTGTAGCCAGAGGGAAATGAAAAGGTCTTAGGGACCTGAGCCCTGGGGCTTTAGGAGGATGGGGTGGGAGCAAGGAGAAGGCAGTTGAGAAAAATACCAAAGCCAACTGAACCTATTACAAAAATTTTCCTAGGCCCTCTGAAAACAATCCTTTCGGAGAACTCAGACTAAAACAAACTGACCCATAATTCAGCTGCATTACTGCTTAGGCAAATATACATATTTCTTTCTTTAGGAACATGGCCATAGGGAGGAGAGGAGAGGGGTAATTTGCACATCCCATATAACTGAAAACATTCAAACTTTTAAACACCTCTCATTTATAACTCAAGCCCTATCTGTTCTTCCAAATGTTTTAAATTTATTGTAAGTTTAAAATATTGCAAAGGGAGTTATCCATTAATTACATTAATTCCAATATTGAGAACCTACTTCAGTGCATTTTGGAACTTTCTTCTGGAATCATATTCAAAACCAATTTGGCAAGTCATGAAAAATGACTCTCTTTTAGAGCAATATCTTTTTTTTTTTCAGTAAAAACGATATTATTCTGTTTCGTCATTTACCAAATTGGTATCCGAATGACTTTGCCTAGCTTCAAACAATATAATTTGCTTCTAAATTATTAAGATTTACAGCCGCTGAAGATATATTGAAAAATAAAAATCTAGATTTTTTAGGGAACTATGCATTCTGAAGAAAACACTAGACAGAAAAGTCTACAAAACTTTTCTTGCTTCACCAGAATAACTGTATACTCTTCCACTATATTTTTCATAAAGGCAAGCACCCAACTGGATCTATAAGTACTGTGTATTTGTTAGAAAATCGATTACATCCCTTTAAATAAAAATAGTTCTATTATATCGCCTAATATTGTAACCTCCCAAGTGCCATTGTCATTTACTTTATTGGTTGTACGACTTTGAAATTACTATTGAATTACTCAGTAAAGTGTATTTGAACACAAAAGCATCACTTTCCCTGCATAAGAACTTATTTATTTTGTTTCCACCACCACCACCAGGTTTTACCATAGATGGCATGAGTCTGAATTAGTTCTTTTTTATTTCTGAAGATCTTTTTCATATATTATACTTTGGGTACTTCTCTATACTTTTGCATTATCGGGTTTACGTGGTGTAAAATATCTTAGCAATTGGCTTAGGGTCTCTTACACAGGCAATAGTAGGTTGGTCTTAAAATCATTATAACTCCTTATTTCATGTCCATTAGCCTAGACCACAGTTCCAAGCTTTGGTTGGTAACACTCAATGACAGGCCTTATGGTGAAAATATCACGTGAAAAGAAAGCATCTGGTTTTACAATTAGGTCAGCGTGGGTCCCCAAAGACAGCACGTTTAGCTTGGTTTTAGCCATTCTTTCAATAAACTTTATTGAATGACTAATATGTGCCACTCTATATGAGCACTGGGGACATGACAAGGTCCCTAGCCTCAAGGAGCTCCTGTTTCGTAGCAACAAAAAAAAAAGGAGTGATTCTTGCTGCCTGGGACAACAAAGAAGGCTTCCCAGAGAAGGGGAGGCTTGAGCTGGCTCTTGAGTAGGCCTCAGAACAAGAAGGCTGAGAGGCACCCCAGGAGAGGACAAAGTGGCTCAGTGGTTCTAAAGCCTGGCAAGTTTAGGTTACTGCAAGTGGCTCTATTATGAGTGGAGCCTGGGGGTTAAGCAAATCTTCCCCCAACAGTCTTCTCAGATGGGTTAGCTGTCTTTTCTTTGTTCTCCCAACAATACCCATCTCCATCAACGCATGCTTGCAGTGAATCATAACTCACTTTTGTTCTATCTTCACATTGGATTGGGAGTTACTTGGAGGCAACGGCTGTGTCTTGTCTTCGCGAGTATCTCTGGTTAACAGTCTTTCCTGTGGAAGGTGCTCAGTAAATGCTTAATAAACTCATGTAAATGGGGGTGGAGAATAGAAGATTAAACCAAAGACATAGTCAGGGCTAAGAAGAGCTCTACAGTTGCTCCCAAAGGCTGAGGAGAGTCTCTGAAAGGTTTTCAGTAAGAGAATAATAAGACAGCTTAGAAAGACCTCTCTGGGAGGGTGAGGAACATGGAAAACTAGACTTGAAGCTGGAAGAAGAGTGGGGAGGACCCAGAATCTAGAGAAAAGGGAAGCTGTCTTCTTTTTACTGTCCAGACTTCAAAACTTTACTGCTTGCACTGTCGTCAAAGCTCAAAACTTGCCAAACTAGGTCTGAAGATCCCCTCTGCGCTGCGGCGGACAGTGGAGGGAAGCACTCTATTGTGGAAGGAATGGTGATGGGGCAAAGAGGTGTGTGGGGGTTAGTTCCAAAGGGGCCCTGCCTCAGGCCAGATCAAGCCATTTCACCTCTGTCCCCATCGGTTACCAGCTGTGATCAATCATCCACAACTTGTGTTGCCAAAGTTATCCTAAGTTGTATTGGGCAGTCCCTGAAACCTCTCACTGTCTCCATTTCTAGATTAATAGATGGAAACTCACAGTGCTAATTTAGTTAATTCCAACAAGCTACTTTGATAAAAATACTTGAACTGGGAAAATAGAGCATATTATTCATTTAATAGCTTTGGAGACCTTAGTGTGTATCCCACGCTTTGCTGAGATCTGCAAACACAGAAATAAGGCACAAACCCTGTCCCCCAGAAAAGCTCTCTGAACCTACGGGGGTGGGGCAGACACTTAAGTATGTCATTACAATTAAAATGTGTGCAATAGCAGTTTTATAGGGTCAGTGATCGCTCAGGAAAAGGGATGACTAATATAGGCAGAGAAGGCTTCGTGGAGGATATGATAGCAGATTTGTGTCTTGAAGGGCTGTGCAGATGGCAGGAAGGGGGAACACGCCAGGCAGTGGGGGCTGGGGAGGGGGCCGCCCGAAGGTATACAGGGGGCAGATGGCTAGTGTCGGACACCACAGTAATTTGGCTCAGCTGGAGCACAACATACACAGGCAAGGAGCAGGAAACAACGATGTAGGGCCAGATTAGGAAGGGTGCCCTAGTCTGGAAAGAAATGTTTACCTTATCCCATAAGTGGTGAGGTGTCCCAAAGGACTGTCAGCAGGAAAAACGATCAGGACAATTTTGCACATCTTCACTGTATGGGCCAAACCTCAGAAAAGGAGGAGAGTGAGGTGCCCATCCCAACTAGTCTAAGAGAGAGAGGATGAGGACCTTGCCCAGGGCAGCACTCGTGGTAGTAGAAATAAAGGACAGATGTGAAGAGGTATTTAGGTGGCATATTTGCTAAGAGTTGGGGAATGACTGATGGTTGAAAAGTGAATGAAAGGGGGAGGCAAAGATGTATTTCTAGGTTTCTGCCTTGGGAGACTGGGTAACTAATGGTGTCACTAAACATGATAAGCAATAAGAGGCAGGAGCAGTTTGCAGAACACAGGCTTTGGTGTGGGGGGTGAGGTGGTCTGTGATGGTCTTAGGTGGTCTTACCCAGTGTATTCTCCACTAGTAATGGAGACACCACTTGATGAGAGATGAGAACTTACAAGATTGATCTGGTCTAGAAATGCAGATGTAAGAACTATGAGGTATGAATGCTACTTAAATCCATCAGGATGGATGAGATTGATTAGCTTCAACATGTAGTATGGAGACAAAAATGGGCTGAGGACAGGAATCCTAAAATACCATGTTTTGCTTTTTTTTTTTTTCCTTCTAGTTATTGATTACTGCATAGAAAACCATCCCAAAGCTTACTGGCTTAAAACAACAACTTATTATTCATCTGCTACGTTGGCAATGGGGTCGCCTAGAATAGCGGAGACACTCAAGTCTCTCTCTCTCTCTCTCTCTCTCTCTCTCTCTCTCTCTCTCTCTCTCTCTCTCTGTCTTTCTCTCTTTTTCCCTCCCACCCTCTCTCTCCCTGCCTTGGTTTGTTTCATTTTTTATGACATTCCACTGGCCAAAGCAAGTCACCTGGTCAAGCCCAGATCAATATGAGAAGTGGATATGAATGTACGGGGATACCCAGACGTATGATTCACCAGGGGACATTACTTACCCAGGTAAAACAATGTTGAGAGATAGGCAGAAGAATGAACAAATAAAAGAAGCCATCAAAACCGTTGAAGGAAGGGGTAAGGGGTATGGTACATATGAATTTTTTTCTGTTTCTTTTTATTTCTTTTTCTGAATTGATGAAAATATTCTAAGAAATGATCATGGTGATAAATACACAACTATGTGATAATACTGTGAATTACTGATCATATTTGTAGGATGGAATGATCATATGTTAAGAATGTTTGTGTGTGTATGTTGTTATATTTTTAAAAACTTAATAATAATAATAATAATAATAATAAAACCACTGAAGGGAACTCACAAAGATCAGCCTGAATGGAAAAATAAGCCATCAACAGAGAAGTTTCTAGCAGGAGCAACAGTGTCAAATGTCACAAAGAGATCACATAGGGAAGGATTTGAAAAGTTTTCATTGGATTGGGTCATTGTTGACCTTTCAGCCTCAAGTGTAGAGGGTGGAAACTCGATTGCAGAGTGGTGAGGAGCTGATGGGAATTGTGGGAGTGTGGGCAGTTGCTGGGGACATCAGACTTTTTTTAGAAGCTTGGTTATGATATGACGAGAGATGGGGTGGTATTTGGAGAATTCACATTAAAGACAGGGTGCTAGTTTTGATTTTTAATACATGTGTGTGTTTTAGTTTCTTGGGCTACTCAAAGCAAACACCATGAAATGGTTGGGTTCAAACATTGGAAATTTATTAGCTTATGGTTTGAAGCCAGGAAAATGTCCAATGCAAGGCATCATCAAGGTGATATTTTCTCCTCAAGACTGTGGAGTTCTGAAGCTGGCTGCCCATGACCCTAACTTCCTCTGTCACATGGCAAGGCACATGGTGGCGTCTCTTGGTCTCTCCCTTCCCTTCCAGATCCCATCGATGTTCAGCTTCTGGATGCTCCCTCTGACTTTTCTCTCTTTCTGTCTGAATCTCGTTCTTTTACAAAGGCCCCAGTAATAGGATTAAAACCCATCCTGATTGAAGGAGGCCACACCTTAACTGAAATAGCCTCATCAAAAGGGCCAACTTGCCATGGGATTGCACCCACAGGTATGAATTACATTTAAGAACATGTTTTTCTCAGGTGCATATACCACAGGGTGATAAGCCTTATCTTAGAGTAAAAGAAAGGTACCAGGCAGGACGGAGAGGGAAAGTACAGAGGATAGTGAGACTGAAGGGAAGAGGAAGAGATCAAGCCTCAAAGTAGATGAATTAGTCTTCATGGGAGGATGGACACCTGTTTTCTGAAACCAAAGAAAAATTGGAAAAAATGGAGTACATTGATAGGCTGGAGGTAGAGAGAGATGGCAGCAAGTTAAGCGAATCCATATATCAGATCTTCTTTCTTTGTGATTAATTCAATGGCTAGGCACCTACTGAGATTGAAATGTTCCTGGGCAGTCAAGAGACTAGAGAAAAGTGTTCATATTTTGGAATAGCCACTAAGGGAAGAAGGAAGCTGCAAAAAGAAAGTAAAAAGATTCTCCTTAGGTACCTTGCTAGGAAAGCCATGATACTGAATTGTTAAAAACAAACAAAGAAACAAACAAAACTTTCTTAAGCGATGTTCACTCTCTGGGGAAGTGAATACAAATGGGGAATTGCTTGATTTACCCCGGGGAATCTATTTCCATCTATGGAAATCTAGAGGGATGGATGGTCACATAGCCAGTTCCAGGGTAGGATCCCAGAAGCCATGTCAGATCAGCTTGGATCATTATCTAAGACATGAAGAAGCCATGGTCACTGGTCCTTCATTTAAATGTAGGGTATGAGTTGTATGTGATTATCTGTGTCATATAGATTCCTGGTCATCTCAAGTCCTTTTTAAGAAATAAGTGAATTAGCAACATGTAAATAGCTTAGCTTGTTTCCTCATACTTCTATTCCATGAATGAATGGCTGGTTGGCTCATTTGCTTGGAGTCCAGTGTTAATCAGATCAAGAACCCGGGAGCTGTTTGAGCTCTGGTAATCTCAACGGTGTCAATGCCATAGCGTGGGGCAAAACATGAGCATTGCATTTTCTTGGATAATTCTAGATGAATGATCTCATCTTGGAAAACTCAAGATGAGAATTGGCCATAATTTTAAGGTTGCTTAATGCCATTATTTCATGCGTTGGGCCTCACAATACTACTATATTTAACTAGGGTTTAGATATTTGTTGATAAAAAAATTGCTAGCATGTGATACTCCAGTCCTCTTCCTCCTTAGCCAAACTATTCACGGCAGATGGAGTATTTGATTTGGTTTTTTCAGATCATGGACATATAATTCTCATTTTTCAGATGAGGCAACTGAGTCAAAGAAACTGTCCAAGATTACCCTGCTGTTGCTGAAGGACAAAGACGGGATTTAAACTTAGATCTTCTGACCCCATTCAGTGCTCTTCCCCAAACAGAAATCTAACAACTGTCCAAAGACTGCTTCCTTCTTCCTTTTTTATGATCCACAGTGAAGCCCTTTACATCCTATTATTTACATTTTTCCTCTGCTTTAAAAGGGGAAACTTGCACTTGACAGGCATGTCTACAACCCCATCCTCACAAGATCTTGCCTTAGGGAAGAGCTCTGGATAAAACTGATTGAGAATAATGCAACCAATTACAGTTAATCCCTTCTCATGAATGGAAATACTGACTACCCTCTGCCTAACTGCTCCTTGTTGAAATATGAAGGTCACAGGCGCCCACTTATTCGATACATGGATTGGACGTGCAAGAGTTTGGTTCAGGGCCAGCACCCAGCACAGCACCTGGTTTATAGGAGGCCCTCAGTGCATGCTCCTGGGATGAATATTGCACTGAAGGTGCTGGGCTGCATAAAGGCAGAAAGACAAATATGCATATATATAAAATTTGGGGTATATTTGCATCTGAAAGTGGAAATGTTCCTGATTTTATCTTAATTGTGTTTTAAGAGAATTAATTTCCTCTAAAGGAATTTCTTTTAATATGTTTGCAATATGATTATGCTACTGTACAGGGGCTTTTCATTTAGAAAGTCAGCCAGAATTCTTGTAAACCAGACCCGGATGCTGAGATAACCATCCACCACCAGCCCGCCCTGTCCTCCCTGCTGCTGTTGCATGGTCCTCACCGGCCCTTGCCCTTGGGTCACTCCTAAGTCATCTGGATCCAAAGCCTCTTAAAGGTGGTTTCAGATGTTTCACCCACAGCCTATTTGGTTATTACGTTTCTCAGGAAAAGAAAACACAATATTGCCAGATTTAACTGAGTGTATACTAGTACATGTAGACTCGGACAGTGAAAATCATGATGGTGGGATAAGACGACTGGATTGTAGGAAATGGTGTCATCTTTTATAATGTGTGTTTCTCTGGTCTCATGCCTGCATAAGACTTGGACCCATCCAACTGACGTCCTGGTACTTCCCAGGGGCCGGTCGCAACCAGCTCCCCTCTTCCCTCTGTCCAGCCCATGGCAATGCAGACATTCTCCTGGGCATTCTCCCTGGAGTTGGAAGTGGCTGTGCTCTGTGCTTGGAGAAGTCCTTTTGGTCCCACAGATTCCCTGCACCTGTCTCAGGATGCTGGTCCTTGGCTGGAAGGGCTGCCCTTCCCTGGGAGCCACTGCTGCAGCACCAAGCCCTCTCCCCACCCCCAGTCCTGGCCCTTGCTCTAGCTGAGCTGAGTTGCTGGGACTTAGTGTGCCTCGGGTACAAGGCTTTCCAAACCAGCCGGTAGGTAATAACAAAAGTACATTGTGACATGGACATTTTCAGTGAAAGACAGATGCTGTTGATTGGATAATGCTGTAACACTTTCTCAAGTTACTCCTCAAACATTTTTTATAAAATAGAATTACCTGCTCATTGACTATTTACTGAGAAAAATCAACAGCTATTTATAAAGGTTTTCCTACGTGAGGGGCGCTCCACTGGATTCACTGGGGAATATACTAAATGTAGACATTCCATTCATTGCCTTCAGAAAGCGTGTATTTAATGAGCGAGATATGAGGTGTGAAGACATAACTAATAAACTAAATTATGGTTAATCTTTACGATAGAAACTATGCAGGTGTTAAAAAGAATGAGGTGGATATTTATGTGCTGTAATCTCCAAGCTACTATTGTGTTTGTTACATAAAAAAAAAATTTAAGTGCAAAAGAATGTCTAGGCTATAAGCATAGTTGTAGGAAAAAATGAAAGAAAGATTGACAAGCACACACACATACTGGGTTTTATACAGACACATACATATGTTTGTAAATGCATAGTTATTTCTGGAATGCTACACAAAGAATTAGCAATCTAGCAATAGTGGTTGCCTCTGGAGTGGGTAACTAAGTAAGAGAACATCCTTTTTTTTTTTGAATTTTTAGGGCAGTTTTAGGTTTACAGAAAAATTGTACAGAAAGTACAGAATTCCATATACCCCACCTACCTGCAGTTTTCCTTGTTATTAACATTTTACTTTAATGTGGTATATTTGCTACAATTAATGAATCAATATGACTACGTTATTTTATTAACTTAAGTCCATAATTTACACTAGGGTTCACTCTGCATTGTACAGGTGTACGGGTTTTTTTTTTTTTAATTGCTTTTCATTGTGAGAACAGACACATAAAATTTCCCCTTTTAACCACTTTCAAGAATACAGTGTTGTCAATTGCATTCACTACACTGGACTGCCATCACCGCCAGCCATTAATGAAACTTTTCCAAACAGAGAAACTCTGTACCAATTGAGCATTAACTCCCCACTCACCAGCCCCATCCCGGTTCCTGGTAACCTGGAATCTAATTTCTGATCCTATGAATTTGCATATTCTTTTTTTTTTCATATCAGCGTCGGTGAGATCTTTCTATGGTTGAGATTTTCTACCATGTGCACATAATACTTTCACAGTTTTAAAAAAATGTTTATGAAACTAACAATAAAAGACTGGGTGATAAGTGGCAAATGAATAGTATACAAACAATATGAAAGGCCCTCAAACGAAGGAAGGTTCCTTCTAGGGTGGGCAGTGGCGGGGGGGCTCATAGAGAAGGAAAAGGACCCCTTAGAACTGAGCTGTGCAGACTTTGGGGAGGGGAGGAGTGGCGAGAGAGCAGGGCAGGACCATCCTCTGATTAGGAGGTATTTAAGAAGCAAACTTCCAGTCCTGTGAGGTAACAGATGACCTTTGCCTGGGATGGAGGAATGCAGTGGTATTTTATTTACTTAGTGTACGCACTGGCTTATTCCAAGAAGCTTCTAAGGTGAATCACAAGATAAAATTAATAAAGTAGAAATAGAAACTAAAATCAGGACCTAGGGGAAAATGTGAAAGTTCAAGAGGATTAACCAGTTATCAAGAAGTTGAGCTTCACAATTGTATCTGAGCCTCGCGACAGGTTGAACGAAAAGGGAAATTATAAATATGTAAGGTTTTGACTATGAAAAGATGATATACCAACTCTTTGAGTACCAGTTTTTTTATCACCAAATATTATTAAAAACTGTCACCTGAAAATTCCCATAGGGAACAATGAATGTGGTAACATATGGGGTCTGTGTAAGCCAGAATAATGCTTCAGCGTGCCTTGGATGAAGGTCATCTACTAGTCAACCTTAACTAAGATATTGGAAAAGTGGACAAATATCATGTCTTCTAGAAGAGCTTCACAGAATCTCTCTCCCTCAGCTGAGCATTCTTTGTGTTGTTGGGTGTTTGTACGTTTGGGTTGTAATGAGAGCCAGAGAGCAAGACTCATGCAGAGTGTGTACTGCTGATTGGAGGCCAGTCACATGGGTTAGGAACCAGACAAACAGGTAGAAGTGTGAACATCTTGTTATGAAGGTTAAGAAAGCTAGCAACTAGTATTTTGACAGGGTTAAAGGCAACCTCCCCTAACTACTGAAGTACAACCACGGGTGTACCTTGAGACAAATCCAGGAATGTCCTCAGACAACAGCTTTGCCTTTACTCCAGCACTTGAATAATTTTCATGACTCTCCAGTATTCACCACTAGAAGAGGATGCAGCTATGTCATTGGTCAAACATTTTCAAGTCAGTTGACTTCCACAGCTATGAAAAAAAAATGAAGGACATCTACTGCTGTGCCGCATGAACTGCTTGTGTTAAACTGGAAAAGTAGGTTGGGGTCTGATTGGGGTAAGTTAGTCTCAATAGTTCAGACTTTATTTCATAGGTAACGGGAGCCACACCAACCAAGTACAATTTGTGGACTTTCTTTGGATCCAAACAAACCAACTCATAAAAAAAAAAAAAAAAATTAAGACAATTGGAGAAACTGGATCTGTGGATATTTGATCACTTAAGGAACTGTTTTTAATTGTTAGCCTATTAATATTTCTGTAGTAAAGTTTTATTCTGAGTCCTTCACTTTTTAAGATTTGTACTGAAATATTTACAGATGAACTGATATAATTTCTGAGAATTGCTCCCAAATAGTCCAGTGGGGGTGGGAAGGATATATAAATGAAACAAAAGTGGCCATAATTACCCAAGTTCATTACAGATTCAATGCAATTCCAATCAAAATTTAACAGACTTCTTTGCAGAAACGGAAAAGCCTGTCATCAAATTTGCATGGAAGGGACAATAACCCCAAGTAACTGAAACAATTTGAAAAAGAACACAGAGGACTCACACTTTCTGATTTTAAAACATACTACAAAACTACAGTAATCAGAAAAGTGTGGTACCAGCACAAAGACAGATATATAGACCAATGGAATGGACTTAAGAAGTCAGGAATAAACAATAAACCTTCACACCTTTGGTCAACTGATCTCTGCCAAGGGTGCCAAGTCCACTCAGTGAGGGAAGAATAGTCTCAACAAATGGTGCTGGAAGAATTGAATTCCCGTATGCAACGTCACAGCATATACTACAATTAACACAAATAGGATCAAAGACCTAAATATAAGAACTAAAACTACAAAATGCCAGGACCTTGAGTTAAACAATGGTTTCATCAAAAGCATGAGCAACAAAAGAAACAATAGATAAATGAGATCTCATCAAAATTTAAATCTTTTGTACATCAAAGAACTTTATCAAGATAGTAAAAAGACAAGCAGAGAATGGGACAAAATATTTGGGAACCATATATCTGGTAAGTGTTTAATATCCAGAGTATGTAAAGAACTCCTACAACCCAACGACAAAAAGAAAAACCATTTGTTTTAGTTTTCTAGGTCGCTTAAAACAGTATACTATGAAATGGGTTGGCTTAAACAATGGGAAAGGAAAATGTCCAAATCAAGGCATCATCAAGGGGCTGTTTTCTTCCCAAAGATGAGCTGCCAGAGATCCTTGACTCCTCTGCCACATGGCAGCCCTGCTGGTCTCCCCTTTCTCTCTTGGGTTTTGTTGCTCTCTCTCTCTCTCTCTCTCTCTCTCTCTCTCTCTCTTCATTCCTAAATGAGATGGGTCACAACTTAACTGAAATAACTCCATCAAAACAGCCTACTTATAATGAGTTCATACCCACAGGAATGGATTAGACTTAAGAACGTGTTTTCCTGGGGTATATACAGTTCCAGACCACCACACAACTCAATTAAAAAATGGACAAAAAACCTGAATAGATACTTCTTCAAAGAAGATACATAAAAGGCCAATAAATACATGAAAAGACACTCAATGCCATTAGCCATCAGGGAAATGTAAGTCAAAACCACAATGAGATACCACCTCAGGCCCACTAGAATGGTTACTATTCAAAAATCAGAAAATAACAAGTGGCGGAGAGGATACAGAGAAATAGGAACATTCGAACATTGTTAGTGGGAATGTGAAATGGTGTAGCCACTGTGAAAACTCAGATCGGTAATTCCTCAGAAATTAAGCATAGAATTACCATTTGGCCTGGCAAACCCGCTTCTGGGTATATACCCAAAGAAGTGAAAGCAGGGACACAAACAGATATGTGCATGCCGATATTCATAGTGGTATTATTCAAAATTGCCCGAAGATGGAAGCTGCCTAAGTGTAGATAAACAAAATATGATACATGCATAGAACGGGATATTATTTGGCTGTAAAAAGAAATGAAGTTCTGCTGCATGCTACAACATGGATGAGCCTTGGAGATATCATGTTGAGTGAACTAAAACAGTCACCACAGGACATATATATGATCTCACTGATATCAAATAATTAAAATAAGCAAATTCATAAACACAGAAATTAGAATACAAGTTACCAGGGGCTGGGTGGTGATAGGGAATGGAGAGTTAATTTTTAGTTTATGGAGTTTCTTTTTGGGGTTATGGAGGAGCATTGGCAAAGTTGGCTCAATTTTGTGGATGTAATTAATCCCACTGAATTGTATATAGGGGCAAAAAGGGAAATTGTAGACTGTATTTAAGTTACCACGCCAACACACACACACACACACACACACACACACACAGAGAGAACTGTTCAACAGAGAGAGTAAACCAAATGTAAATAGCGGGCTAAAGTTCATAGCATAATAATAATGTTTCATCAGCTGTAACAAAGGTACCACCCTAAGGCAAAATGTCAACACTAGGGAAAACTGAGTGTGTAGGGGTATTGATGGAAACTCTACTTTCTGCATGATTTTTCTGTAAACCTACAACTGCTCTAATTTTTTTTAAAAAGCCTGGCTGTAAATTGATGATTATTGGGGTTAGGGGATGGGACCTGGGGGTCATTACACAACTCCCTCTACTTCTGTGGAGGTTAGAAATTTACCATAATAAAAAGCTAAATGAAATAAATAATTATGTAAAGGAGAGAGTTCACCCATGCAAGTCGAGCACTGTCCCGTGAATGTCTACTGGCTGGAAGATGGCGAGTCCAGCACTGAAGCCTTAGAAAGGCTCATATTTAAGGTAAAACAAGAAAAAGGGTGAACATTTGATGGAGAAACAGTGGTTTAGAATTCGATAAGCCTGGGTCTGAGTCCAACCCCAACTCTTACCATTGCATCATTTGAGCATAGGACTCACCACCATAAGCCCCCAAGTCTCAGTTTTCTTTTCTATAAAGCTGGGATAATAGTTGCATCTACTTCCTAGAGTTATTATAAGAGTTTATAAAATAATGCATATGAAGTGCTTTGTATTTTGTCATGCACAAAATGTGTGCACATTGCTAGCTATTAGTGTTGGGTTTTTGTTTGTTGATTGGTTGGTTGGTTTTTGCTAATGAAAACAGTGGTTATGAAAGTTAAGAAAAGAACCAGGTGAGTAATAAGACAAGGTAAGAGGAACAATTTTGATAAAAGGTTGCCAGGTCATAATCAAGTAATCTGGTGCCGTAAAAGAAATAATTAGGAAATGCGGAAGTCATGGATGATATAACATTTTTGCTTTGCAAAAATATGGAATGTGTAAACATGACAAGGAAGTAAACTGGGAGTGATGGTAAAGCAATGGAAGCAGTGGATATTGCATATTTCTTTTTGGGGGATGAAAGGAAAGAAATAGAGTAGCACAGACAAGGGAGTTCTCTCCAAAGTCATGGAGCTCTTGCTGGTCCGCAGGAAGAGAAGAAGAAGAGGCCCTCGGGAAAAGAGTGATGGGAAAAAACGAGACAGGAGCAATGTATCCTCAGCTAAGGACGGGAGCTGCTTCTCCCATGGTGAGTCAGAGATTAGGGGAATTTTATTCACTGAGGAGCAGGTTTAGAGAATAAAACAGGACAAAGCCAAGAGTGGAGGTAGTGTTTCAGAGGAAACTGTGGACAGGCTTTTGAGGAGGAAAAAGACTGGAAGGAAATATTATCAGATGGGGGAAGAAAAAGCACAGAATAGCATGAGAATGAGAGAAGAGCAAGGGGGCAGAGGAACAGGTTCCTGACTGCTTTAGTTTGTAAAAGCTGCTGAAATGTGATCTACCAGAAATGGAATGGCTTTCAAAAAGGGGAATTTATTAAGTTGCAAGTTTACAGTTCTAAGGCCGTGAAAATACCCAACTTAAGGCAAGACAATGAAAATGTCAAAATTAGGGCATCCAGGGAAAGATACCTTGGTTCAGGAAGGCTGATGATGTTTTGGGTTTCTCTCCCAGCTAGAAAGGCACATGGTGACATCTGCTAGCTTTCTCTCCAAGCTTCTTCAATGGCTTCCCCGAGGCTCTGTACGTTCTGTTGGTTCTGATGTCCCTAAAGCTTTTTCCAAAATGGTTCCCTCTTAAAGGGCTCCAGTAAACAACCCCACCTTGAATGGGTGGAGACACATCTCCATGGAAACCATCTGATCAAAAGTTACCGCCTACAGTTGGGTGGGTCACATCGCCACCGGAACAGTAAAAAAGATTCCACCCAGCAATACTGAATGAGGACTGAAGGACATGGCTTTTCTGGGGTCCATAACTTCAAACCGGCACACTGACATGCTGGCTGGTGGCTCAGGATGACCAGGATGGAAAGGCTGGTTGTCAGAGAGAGCAGGTTATATGTTAAGTGCATACTGGGGCCTCCAGCAGTGTGAGAGGCTTGAGCCGGTAGCGGTGTGCAGTTTGTCCTGTTGTGGAGATTGCTCTGGGGATTTCGAAGACATCTCCTGTGTGGTTGGAGAAGAGCATCTACTGCCGCTGGGTAATGAACCTGGGCCCAAGTGGCCCGTGGTGGAACAGAGACCTCCAGCTTCAGGGGGTGGAAGTGCAGGTGCTGGAAGTACCGTGGAGAGGTTGGTCCTTGATAGGAGCATCCAGAATTTGAGAGAAAAGCATAGGACAAAGCAAACTCAGCCAGTGTGACTTAGAGATCATCACACAGGTGTTAAAATGCAAAATCTTTTCCTTGAAATTATTCCCTCACTCTACCTACATCCTTTACTCCCACTTCCCCTTCACCCCATCTCTGCGTTTCATCCTAAAGACAAAGTATAATGTTCGTTTCTTACATTATTTGATAATATTAAAAACCTGACTATTTAGTGATTTGTTTGGTGTGGAAATGACTGAGTCTAAATGCCACACCCTTTTAACAGAGGAGGCTGAGGCTTTGGAAAAACACATTTGAAATCTAGATTCATTTGGACTATGATGTTGACATTTGATTTCTATGTCTAGACATAGCTGTGGCTCACACTTTTTGTCCCCCAAGAGACATCCCTCCTCTTTTTCCATATTAATAAAATTGCTAGCTGGATACAAGGCACTCATGTTAAAACTTCATCGCTCAAGCTCCTTTGCGCTATGTGGGATTAAGCCTGAATGGGCAAAAAATGGTAGAGGGCAGCTTCTGGGGAACCTTCTAGAAAAACAGGAGGCGCACGCCCATTATGTGCTCTCTTTACTCCTTCTTCCATCCTGCTGAAGTAGAAGTCCTGTCTAGTTTCTGTCTTGGACCAGGAAGATTGTGGTACAGCCTCGGGGTGGGAAAGTGAAGTTAAGGAGCCTGGACTCCTGAGGACTTTGAGCAGAGGACATATCAGCCTGTCCTTGAACTCAGCTGAGTGCAAACTGCTCTCAGGTTTATGCTAATGCTGTTTCAGGCCTTTCTGTTATTTACAGCCCAACCTAATTCTAACTGATACCAAGAATTAAAATTTAAATGGACTGATAAAAATTGTAATGCAAAAGATAATGATTTGATATTTGTAAAAATATAATAATATCACAGAAATAAAATTTTAAGCCATCTCATCCCTCCTAAGACCCAACCTATAACAATGTCTTCACAAAAAGTATATTCGGCCACTTATCCAACCAATATTTATTGTGTCAGACCCAGGGGATGCTGTAATGAATACACCATAGTTGGGAAAATTGTAATATAAATATAACAGTGGAATATGCAGGGTGCAATGGGGGTGCCTCCCATCCTCACAGCCAGAGGTGGGGACCAGAAAATGTTTTCTCAGGGTTGACATCTCAGCTGAGTCCTGAAGAATAAGTAGGAATTTCTCAAAGATGAGGCGAGAAACAGCATTCCAACCTGTGGGATCAACGGGTGCAGTGGCTGGTGTGTTAGTCTCCCGGCTGCTTAAACAAATGTCATGCACTGGCTCAGCTTAACCACAGAAATTTATTTGGCTCACGGTTTCGGAGGCCAGAAGGCTGGCTTCCTCCCGGGGTCGGTATCTCCTGGCTGGTCAGCAACATTTGGGGTTCCTTAGCTTTTCCATCATACGACAACGCACAAAGTGGCGTCTTCTCCTTTCTCTTCTGGGTGTTACTGACTCCCAGCTTCTGGCTGCTCCCCGTGACTTCCTCTATATGTGTCCAATTTCCTTTGCTTATAAGGATTCCAACCACATTGGATTAAGTCCCAGAAGTCAAGTTCAATTGGGCACCCTTGAACTAATAACGTCCTCAGAGTTCCTACTGACAAACGGGTTCACATCCATAGGCCCAGGGGTTGGGACCTGAACGTGCCTTTTGGAAGGGACATGATACAAACCCCAATAGCTTGGAATAGAGGGGGCACAGCCACCCGGTTTGTGTTATGGCTGCCCGAGGAAACAGACTTATATTTAAGTCTGTTTAAATATAAGACCCAATGATATGAGATCTACTGGTAGAATGGCAGAGTGTGAGGGCAATGTACTAAAGCACAAGACTCCCTCCTCCGTTTTCCAGGAGGGCTTATTAGAGGGCTGCAAAGAGAAGAGGCTGGGAAGTGGCTGGAGGGAACTGCCCACCCAGCTTACCTGCCCTCACAAAGAATGCAGGCTTATTCACAAATGTGCTGGTGTTTAGATTATTATTATTTTACCTTCCTTGAGAGAAACTGCATCTTTTATTTAGTTTGCAATCTACAGCAGGTAATCTAGCTCTCTGTGCGTCCTACGTTCTCATTTAAACCTGTTAGGATGGCTAACTGTTGGCCAAACATTTCAAATATGGGGAAGAAGTCAAGGATAAAAGAATTGCTTTCATTGCTATTTTTCCACTTTCTCCTTCAGATTTAACATGAGCCAATAAAAGCAAAAACCGTTGTCAAAGAAGAATATTTTCCCTTCTTAACCTTTGAGAGTGAGCACTGAACAAGATGTATTTGCCTTATTTTTCTTTATTGTGTTTGTTTGTTTCACCAAAAGTTCTTGACCATTGTTCTTGCGTGATATGCAGAATTTAAACAAAGTCTAGATTGAACCAGAATCCTCTGTAAACTCACTAGACGGTTTTTAAAATGGAGGACCTCATTTGTCTCTACCATCAGCTCTTACCTGTGAGCAAGTAAATGCAGGCCAATACAACCCTCCTTAGGGAATCAGTTTATTAAAAAAAAGGTAATTTTTTGCCTCAGATTTTTTTCTCATTCTGCTTGTATTATTTAAGATGTGTATAAATACGTAATTGTAATTTTTATGGTTTCCAGGAACAACAAATGTCCAATGTTTTAAATTCACTTCATCCTTGTTTGACCCTCACTGTGAGTTGGATACAGTGGTACCTGCCCTATTTTATAAATGTGGAAGCCAAGTCTCAGATGTAACTTGCAGAAGATGCAAAACTAGCAGACTTAGATATGAGTCTTTTCTTTTCACATGCCACCCACTTCCCCCACAGGGAATTCCAGTCATTGCCATTTGAATATTTCTCCCAGAGTGGCTGTTTGCTTTTACATGGGCAGGCTCTGAGATTCGAACCCAGGTCTCCAGCTCAGCAGGCAAGAATTCCTGCCATTGAGACACCGTTGCACCGCCCTCCCAGAGAGGCATTTTATTTTCAACACCCAGTTAAGTTGAGTTTTCTGCTAAAACCAACAAAGATAGTAAACGGCAGTCTTAGATCGCATCTTAAATGTGTGCTCCTTTTATGTACTCAGCTCATCAAGTCTGGCATGCTTACATAGGGCTAAAGTATATTTCATTGAAAATATACTTGTAAAATTAGCTATTTTTAAAAAACATTTTAAATGTTTCAGGATAATCATTTTCAAAAATCCTTTCCTACTCCATGAAGTTTGGAAATAAGGTTTTAAAAGACCTTAAAAAGTGGAAATGTAGTGAGCAAAAATCTAAGTAAAATATACTTATAGGATTTTTACCAAAACAGAGTGTCTAAGACATTATCTAAACTCAAAATTTTCCAAGCCTACATCCAAAAAAGAAGCCATCCCAATAGCATTTATTTTTTTCCTAATCATTTGCCTACAACTGTCATTTGACAAGTATTGAAACAGATGTGATACATACTTGGAGAATATTTTTGTTGAAATAGTAAATAATTATGATGCATATTTTTTCTGCTTTAAATATTGTTCTCATTATATAAATGGAGCTATATACATATTGTCGCACAAAAGCATAGAAACATTCATTTCTTTAGCTTTTTTAGCTCAGAATACATTACTTGTTTTTACTTTTTATAATCTCATTTAATTTTGCTTATTTCACTAAAGAAACACACTCTCCCTTTTTCAATTTTTTTTTTTTTACTAAATTCTACTTTCTTCCACCAAAGTGTAAGTCAGACTAGTTGTACAGTAATGAGAAAACCAACAAAGATCTTCTTCAGAGTAAGGCTGAAGGGAAACAATTTGCAGTAGTTAAGATTTATTTCCCTATCCTCCCCTCTAAATATTATATCTCTCAACAAAGAATTCTTGTTATTGGAACATTATTGGAAAGTGTGCAGCAGGGCGTTATTTAGAAATACCACAGATCTAAATGTACATATATTGGCAACACTGCCACTCTAGTGAGTAAGCACAAGAAAATGAGTATTTCAACGTTACACTGACATCCCATGTAAACAAAAGAAAAATATGAAGAGTACGGGGATTTAAAACAAAACACCAAGTTTCAGAGCAATTTCTGAATATAGCGATCATTGCTATCCTTAATAATAATAAACAAGAAACTACAATTCTCAGCTTAATATTCTTCTCTTCCATCCCTTCCCACCAGCATTACTGGGGCATTACTTTCATCTCAATCTTGAAGTTTCAAACTATGAGCTTAAAAATGAATGCTTTTGCCCCGTGTCATTGAACAGCAAGTCGCTGTTTCCAGAATTGCACTTCACGAACCAGCCACACTATTTCTGCTAAAAGAGATGTAGTTGATTGTGGCAAAAACGTCAGATTAGTTTAAGCAAAATTTACTATATCCTGTTCTTAAAAAAACGTATTATTCTTACAGAGAAACAGGTAACTAAGGAGGGGTTCAAAACCGAAAAATGCAGCAATATAAAATGAACCTATCAACAGATAACTAAGGATTTACTACTCCCATCACTGTGCTCTAAAAGACACTGGGCTCGGACCAGTATTGTCAGGACTGGACTGGGAACACTGACGAGCGCGGCGGATTGCAGCACGTAGGACGAGGGTGGGCTGTGGTGGGGAGCTCTGGGCGCTCCTCACCCTCGCCTAGGAGGGGTTAGTGAGGGAAGGCAAGGAAGCCACCTTGAAGGGCTCGGAGAAGCCAGGAGGAGTCAGAAGCTGGAGAGGACTCCGCACGTTGAGGGAACTGAAAGCAAACCCAGGTTGGCTTGCAACACCGGGAAGGGTGGGTGGGAGGAGTGGCCCCGGGGTAAAGCCCCAGCTGGAAACTTCGTGGAAACAGGATTAGGAGGGCCTTAGGCAACGAATTTATCCTGAGGGCAAGCGGGGAGCCACTAAGAGATTTTAAACGGGTAGGGCACGATCATATTTACATTAAAATATAGCATCTATCAGGTTGCACTGTCGAGATGGGAGGAGGGCGAGTCGGAGAGCAGGTACTGCGGTGACCCAAGCGGAGGCGCAGGTGGGGTGACAGGAGCGACAACACGACGACAAGAAGTATGCAAATAAATCGACCGCCCGGCCTGGTGATTTTGGAAGATGCAGTGGGGAAGGAGGGGCGTCAGGCCAGGTTTCAGGTTGAGCGATAGTGCAGCCTCGCGCTGCCGAGCCGGTTAACTTCGAGGCCGGGAGGAAAGTGCGGAGCTCGTCTAGGACGCGGAGATGTAGGTTTCTGCGGCACCCGGAGACTGGGGAGGTCTGGGCGAGCCCAAACGGAGCGAGGTCGGAGAAGAGGACCAGGACAGCTCCCGGGAACCCACCCGCAGCCAGCCGGTCCCCATCGTCCTCTTATTTAAATGAGCCCTGAATTCCCAAACAGACTGTGCGACAGGCAGGGGGCTTCACCGCTCTTACTTTGCAAGCGGGGAAAACAAGACTTCGGAGGTGAGGGCTGAATCTTGACACTCACTATTCTACCCTACAGAGTAACTCAATGTATCCGACGGTCGAAAATTATTTTCTTTCTAAAATTCTTGGTAGAGGGGTACACAAAATGCCCTTGGTTCCACTTTCTCCCAATCCCCATAAAACACTGACTAGCCAAATTTGGATTTGCGATAAAATTTGCCAGATACTAAAAATATCTATCCACTTTGGTTTCAGGCTTTATCGGACGGGGCGGGGGGAACCCTAGAACCTATCTCCATCAGTTACGAGTATAACTTCTTTAAGTTCTCCGCCCAGCGTAAAGAAACCTCGACGGATTCGGCTTTAGGCTCCGGCACTCGGCGCATCCCGCGCGGGTTTCGGATCTAAGGACGCGCCCGCCCCCCTCCACGCTCCTCCCCCCTCTCCACTCCCCCCACCCCGGCCGCGCCACCTGCTCCCGGCTTCCCCGCCCCCGCCCGCGCCGGTTCTCACGCGCTCCTGCCCTTTCACTTCCGGGGAGCGCCGTAATTGGGGCCAGCCCACCACGCGTCGAGCTCCGCAGTCCCTCCGGCCCCTCGCCTGGAGCCATCCCCGCTGCTCTCCGCCGCGCGCCCCCCCGTGAGGGTCTCTCCCCGCGCACTCCCACCCGCCGCGAGGTCCTCGGAGGCGGCCCCGGCCAGACCAGCGCTGATTGGCTGCGGCCGCTGGGCCCCGCCCCCCGGGCACGCGCAGGGGTGGGGCGGAGCCGGGGCGGGCGCGCGCTCGCGGCGCGGCCCCGCCGTCTGAGCGTCCGTGACCCGCGTGCGGGGCCCGGCGTGGTGGCCCGAGCGTCCGCGAGGCAGGGGCCGAAGGGGTGGTGGTGGCGGGGCTGCCCGGGCTGGGAAGGCGGGTGGCGCCGGAGGCCCCCGCTTGCCTTGGCGGCGCTTCTCCGCCGCGGCGAGCCCAGGCTTCCCGCGGGGCTGGGAGTCGCCCGCGGGGCCAGGGCTGTCGCCAGCCTGGTAGCCCGGATGTCGCTGCCCCCGCGGCTGGTCCGACGCGCTCCCGGGCCCGGGGACGGGTCCTCTTAAAGGGACCGCGTCGACTTCGAGCCGAGGGCCGCGGAGGCCGGGCTTCCCGAGACCGGACAGCGGCCAGTGGCGCCGCCTGTGTGGCCGAGGCGGTGGCGAACAGGACATTGTGTGGTCGCCGGCGCTGTCCCCACGGCCACTTCCCGGGTCGGGGTGCCGGGACGGGGCTCCTCACCGCTCGGGATCTTTCCCTGCTGGGACACCGGAGACAGCAGACCTAACTTCTTCAAGATTACGGATTCTGACGATGGCATAAAAGTCCTCTTTCAAAATACAAAATCATTCTCCAGAGGAAATAAAATTATTGTTTGACGTCAAGGTTTCCTCTAAGTTTGAAAAGCACTAAGATAAAAAGCATTATGATGATTTGAAAAGGGCCAACTTTAGTTGCTTATAGAAACAACTAGGATTTTTTTTCTTCAAGATTTCTTTTAAGTAGGACCTAGGATAATTCATCTGCATGTCCTTCGTAAAATTTTGATCCGAGTTTAATTTCTTCCGTGTCCCGGACAGTACTTCTCTGGGTCTCAGTTTCCACAAACGTGAAACGAAGGCTCTCGCTGAATATCTCTTGTTTGCTTCCATTTTTAAAATACTTCCATTCTGATTCTAGACTTAGACATCTTTAAATTTCTTAAGAAATTCTAGACTTAGAAACCTTGAAATAGTCTAAGTATCGGATCACATCTTAAAGCCTTCATGAGACCTTTTTCAGAGCCCTTGAGGAGATCATAGTTCTCAGGTTATCTCTGAAAATATGTTGGAGTTATTTAAGGGGAATGCATCTTTCAGTGTGTGATTCTGTAGTAGAGGAGAATTGTAGACACAGAGAAATGCACTGATGACGATATCAGTCAGTTATTAATGAATGTGAAGAGGAGAATTTTCTTTCATCCTAAAGAAGATTTTTAGCTTATGGAGGGCAATAATAAAGAATGGCGATCTTTTCTATTTTTTTCTCCAGTATCAAAGGATTGGTAAAAAGGTGGAGTGGAATAAAAGATACAGATGGAAAACGGTTGGAGAGTTTTCAATAAAATAAATATGGTATTTGCTTTTTAAAAAAACTGGGCAGGAAAATTGTTACATTAAAAGCAGACTTGTGTTGATATGGATACATTTTTTAGCTGGTTTCATACCCTCTTCCAAATAACAATAATAGTAATAAATTCAGTGATTTCATTTCATTGAACAAACGAGAATTAGAGACATGGAAATGACAAACAAATGAAGGAAGGAAAGCGTCCAGAAAAGAAGATAAATTTAAAGGACATGATTCATTGCGAGCAACATGACCTCATTTCTTATAAAGGAATTTCCACTAAACAAGATTTGAGGTTTAGTAAATTTGTTTTGCAGTTTCTCCTCAAATTATACTAATTTGATAAGTCAATTTTTTTTTAAGGTATGGAAAGGGGAAGAGAGAAGCAAGAAAAATTTTCCTGGATCTTCACCCCTCACCCATCATAATTTAAGACTGAAAGAGCAGAAATCATCAAAATAAAGATTCTAGCCATCCCCAGAAGTGAAATATGAATAGTTGTATGAGAGTCAAATTTAGTTTTCAACTTCTAGCATTCAGAGGGTTGATTTTTATAATTAAATTGGTTTCCCTTAAAACTGATAGAATGAATGATTTTTAATAAACACACAGAGCAAATAATCGGAGATTTGTTTCCAGCAAAGTCCTTATGATTTTTGTTTGGCAACACTGGTATATCCCAAGCACTTTTCTACGTGCTTTCACACTGTATCTTTTATAATCCTTAAAAAAAAAATGAGGGGATTTTAAAATTATTATCCCCTTTTTAATATGAGGAGTTGAAGCTTCAGAGGTGAAGCAGCTCTTCTTGGGTCAGCTGGTGGGTACAGAGCCAGAATTCAGGCCTGAAAGTTTCTGATTCCTCTCAAAGTTATGTGGTTGTGCATTCTCAATCCTCACTAAACAGACTTCCATATTTCTATGGATATGAGAATTTAGCAACATATTGATTATCTTCTTTTTATCCATTTGGTCAGTTTACCCATTTAAACATTTTTGCATTAACCCTTTCATTTATACATCAGATGACTTTGTGAATATAAGATTGCCATCAAATTTATTTTAGTACAGAATTTTTTTTTTAATTTAGGGTAGTTGTAACTTTACAAAACATAAAATACAGAATTCCTGTACACCATCCCACCAACACCTTATGCTGGTGTGAAACATTTGTTACTACTAATGATAGCATTTAAAAAATAAAGTGCATTTTTTTAAAAAAATAGTAGTTACCTTCCTTGCAATTGGTGAAAGATTATTAAAATAGTTCTATCTATTGTCCACTATTTACATTAGGTGTTTCCCCCATTTACCACCCTATTACAACCACCTTGTATTAGTATCATACATTTATTATAATTCATGTAAAGAGCATTCCCATAGTTTACTAATAACTGTGCCCCATTGTCCAAAACAGGGTTTGCTGTCTTGTACAATCTTATGGTTTGTCTTTTTAATTCTTATTCTAGTAATATGTACATCCTAAAGTTTCTTCTTTTAACCAGTTCACCTATGAAGTCCAATGTTGTGGATTCCATTTACAGTAATGTGCTACCATCACCACCATCTATTCCCAAACCTTCACCATTCGCCTAAATAGAAATTCTGTTCTGGTTAAGCAACACCTCCCCATTCTCTAATCCCAGTCTATCTCCTGGAAATCTACATTCTAGATGCTAACTCTGTGAGTTTGCGTATTATAATTAGCTCATAACCGTGAAATCACACAATATCTGTTCATTTGTGTCTGGCGTATTTCACTCAACTTGATATTTTCAGGGTTCATCCCATGTTGTCACATGCATAAGGATTTCTTTTTTTTCTTTCTTTCTTTCTTTATTTTGCCTGGGCAGGCACTGGGAATCAAACCCTGGTCTTCGGCATGGCAGGGGAGAACTCTGCCACTGAGCCACTGTTGCCTGCCCAGGACTCCTTTCTTTTTATAGTTAAATAATAGTCCATTGTCTGTATATATACCACACTTCGTTTATCCATTCATCAGTTATGAACATTTGGGTTGCTTCCTTCTTTTGACAATTGTGAATAATGCTACTATGAACATTGGTGTGAAAGTATCTGTTTGAGTACCTGTTTTCAGTTCTTTTGGGTGTATACTTAGTAGCCTTATTGCCAGATCATATGGTAATTCTATACTTAGCTTCCTGAGGAACTGCCATACTGTGTCCCACAGTGGCTGCACCATTTTACATTCCCACTAGCAATGAATAAGTGTTCTATTTCTCCACACTTGTAGTTTTTTTTTTTTAAATAGTGGCCATTCTATCTAGAATGATACCTTATTGTACTGTTGAAGAGACTGTACTTTCCCAGTTGAGTGGACCTGACAGTCTTATTAATAATCAGCTGGCCATGCATGTGAGGATCTTTTAGTGAACTCTCAATTCAATTCCTTGGGTTAATATATCTATCTTTATGCCAGTACCATGCTGTACTGACCACTGTAGCTTTGTAATATGCTTTAAAGTCAGGAAATATGAGGCCGCCAATTTTGTTCTTCTTTTTCAAGATGTTTTTGGCTATTTGGGGCCCCTTACCCTTCTATATAAATTATAGAATTAGCTTTTCCATTTTTGTAAATTAAGCTGTTGGAATTTCTATTGGGATTGCATTGAATCTGTAAATCACTTTGGGTAGAATTGACATCGTAACAATATTTAGTCTTCCAGTCCATGAACACAGAATGTCGTTGCATTTATTTAAGTCTTTTTGTAAGGTTTTGTAGCTTTCTGTATACATGTCCTTTACATCCTTAGTTAAATTTATTCCGAGATATTTGATTCTTTTAGTTGCTATTGTAAATTGAATTCTTAAAATTGATTTCCTCTTCACATTCCTCCTTACTAGTGTATAGAAACACTGCTGATTTTTGCATGTTGATTTTGTATGTACCACTTGACTGAACTCGTTTATTAGCTTTAGTAGCTTTGTTGTAGGTTTTTTTTGGGGGTCTTTCTGTATATATAGGTTCATGTCATCTGCAAACAGTGAAACTTTTACTTCTTCTTTTCCAATTTGGATGCCTTTTGTTTCTTTTTTCTTGCCTAACAGCTCTGACTAGAAATTCTAACAAAATGTTGAATAGCAATGCAGCAATGCACATCCTTGACTTGTTCCAGATCTTAGAGGGAAAGCTTTCAGTCTTTCACCATTGAGTATGATGTTAATTATGGAGTTTTCATATATGCCCTTTATCATATTGCAGAAATCTCCTTCTGTTACTATTCTTTGAAGCGTTTTTGTCAAGAAAAGATGCTGGATTTTGTGAAATGCCTTTTTGCATCAATCGAGGTGATCATGTGGTTTTTCCCCTTCGTATTATTAATGTGGAGTATTGATTTTTTTGTGTTGAGCCACACTTGCATATCTGGGATAATACCTACTATCATGGTATATAATTCTTTTAATGTGCAATTGGATTTTATTTGCAAGTATTTTTTTGAGGATTTTTTAAAAATTTATTTATTAATTTAAAAAATCAGCAAATGAAATAAAAATTAATATAGGTAATCAGTAATTCACAATATCATCACTTAGTTGCATATTCATCATTTCTTAGAATGTTTGCATCCATTCAGAAAAAGAAATAAAAAGACAATAAAAAAGAAATAAAACGAAAACAGAAAAAAAATTATACCTACCATATCCCTTACCCCTCGCTTTCACTGATCACTAGCATTTCAAACTAAATTTATTTTAACATTTGTTCCCCCTATTATTTATTTTTATTACATGTATTCTACTTGTCTGTTGACAAGGTAGATAAAAGGAGCATCAGACACAAGGTTTTCACAATCACACAGTCACATTGTGAAAGCTACATCATTATTCAATCATCTTCAAGAAACATGGCTACTGGAACATAGCTCCATTTTCAGGCAGTTCCCTCCAGCCTCTCCCTTACATCTTGAATAACAAGGTGGTATCTACTCAATGCATAACAGTAACCTCCAGGATAACCTCTCGACTCTGTTTGGAAACTCTCAGCCATTGACACTTTGTCTCATTTCACTCTTCCCCCTTTTGGTCTAGAAGGTTTTCTCAATCCCTTGATGCTAAATCTCAGCTCATTCTAGGATTTCTGTCCCACATTGCCAGGAAGGTCCACACCCCTGGGAGTCATGTCCCAAGTAGACAGGGGGAGGGTGGTGAGATTGCTTGTTGTGTTGGCTGGAGAGAGAGGCCACATCTGAACAACAAAAGAGGCTCTCTTGGGGGAGACTCTTAGGCCTAAATTTTAAGTAGACTTGACCTATCCTTTGTGGGGTTAAGTTTCATATGAGCAAACCCCAAGACTGGGGGCTCAGCCTATAGCTTTGGTTGTCCACACTGCTTGTGAGAATATCAAGAATTCAACTTGGGGAATTTGCATTTTTTTTTGAGGATTTTTGTATCTATATTCCTAAAAGAAATTGGTCTGTAATTTTCTTTTCTTGTAGTATCTTCATCTGGCTTTGGTTTTAGGTCGTTGTTGGCCTCATAGAATGAGGAGGTAGTTTTTCCTCCTATTCAATTTTTTTTTTTGGAAGAGTTTTCAGGATTGGTATTAATTTTTCTTGGAATGGTTGGTAGAATTCACCTTTGAAGCCATCTCATTCTGGGTTTTTCTTTTTTGGGAGGTTTCAGATTCTAATTGAATCTCTTTTCTTGTAATTGGTCTGTTCAGGTCTTCTGTTACTTCTAGAATAAGCGTAGGTTGTTCATGTATTTCTAGGAATTTGGCCATTTCATGTAAACTGTTGAATTTGTTGGCATAAAGTTGTTCATTGCATCCTCTTATGATCCATTTTGTTTCTGTGGGGTCAGTTATAATGCCCCTCCTCTCATTTCTGATTTTATTTGACTCTTCTCTCTTTTTTTCTTTGTCAGTCTAGCTAAGTTTGTCAATTTTATTGTTCTTCTCAAAGAACCAACTCCTGGTTTTGTTAATTCTCTATCATGTTTTTTTAATTGTCATTTTCATTTATTTCTGCTCTAATCTTTGCTATTTCTTTCCTTCTGCTTGCTTTGGGATTAATTAGCTGCTTTTTTTCTAGTTCCTCCAGGTGTGCTATAAGATTTTCTTAGCACTTCCTTCTCTTTTTTAATGTAAACATTTAGGGCTGTAAATTTCCCTCTCAGCACTGCTTTGACTGCATTTTATAAGTTTTGATATGTTGTGTTTCTATTTTCATTCATCTCAAGATGTTTACTAATTTCTTTAGCAATTTCTTCTTTGACCCACTGATTAAGTGTGTGTTCTTTAACTTCCATATATTTGTGAATTTTCCAGTTTTCTGCCAATTACTGATTTCCAGCCTCATTTCATTGTCAAAGTAAGTGCTTTGTATAATTTCAATCTATTTAAATTTATTGAGACTTGTTTTATGACCCAAAATGTGGAGAATGATCCATGCACGCTTGAGAAGAATGTACGTCCTACGTGTCTGGTGGTGCAATGTTCATGGCATGGTAAATTGCCATGATTTAACTTTCAATAACTTGGCTCAAGTTGGAGACAATGTAAAAGGACCACCTACAAATGTTAAACATCCCCCCCTTTTTAAAAAATCAGTCTCGCCTTATTTGATGTTAAGAACAATTGTAATATTTCAGCTGATTTCCACATAGACCTGAATCCTCCATCTGTCCATGAAATCTTATGGGTTGCTTCAGCCCAACTGCCCAGTGATGGAAAACCCAAAGGGCTCTTTACCCAAGTCTTTCATTCATGGAATTGCTGAACCACAGTTACACTACATAAACTGGGAATTTTCTCAGTGATGAGTTGACACCCAGAAATTTTTCTAGTTGCATGAATTGAAAAGTGTTACAGGGAAACATTACACACTCTGCAGAACCGTACATCAATAATTCAGACCCAGTGAAAACAGCGCAGAAGGTATGCAGGACAGCTAAGCAAATATCTAGCTGACTTGGACAATACAGAATGCCCTTTGCTCGGGCTGCCAGACCCATTTTCAAAGATGTTCAAGGCTCTCTGAATCTGGAAAGGAGATGTTCTCCTTTGCATAAGCATGTCAGTAGCAGTTAGGTCCAGTCTCCTTACATTATTCAAGTTCTCTGTTTCCTTTTTGATCCTTTGTCTTGAGGTTTTATCTGTTGATGAGCATGGTATATTGAAGTCTCCAGCTATTATTTAGAGATGTATATTTCTCCCTTCAGTTTTTTCAGTGTTTGCCTCAGGTTTTTTGGGACACCATGGTTAGGTACATAAATATTTATGATTGTTATTTCTTCATGTTTGCTTGCCCCTTCTGTTAATATATAGTGTCATCCTTTGTCTCTTATAAGAGTTTTGCATTTAAAGTCTACATTCTATGATTTTAGTACAGCTACCTCAGCTCTTTCTTTTTTTGGCTGCTTTTTGCATGGAATATCTTTTTCCAGTGCTTGACTTTCACCCTATTTGTGGCTTTGGGTCTAAGGTGAGTCTCTCAGAAACAGCATATAGTTGGATCATACTTTTTTATCCATTCTGCCAATCTGTTTCTGTCAATCCATTCACATTACTGTAAAGGTAGGACTTACTTTAGCCATTTTATCCTTTGGTTGTTACATACAATATCTTTTTTTCTCTCTCTCCTTTTTTACCCTTTTACCATGACTGATAATCTTCATTTCTTCCTATACTCCAAACCTCTCTCACTTGTCTTTTCTTTTCAGCCTGCAGAACTTCCTTTAGTATTTCTTGTTGGGCAAATATGATGTTGATGTACTCTCTCAGTTTCTGTTTTAACTGTGACCATTTTAAACTCACCCTCATTTTTAAAGGGCAGTTTCACTGAGTAATGAATTTTTGCTTGGCAGTTTTTCTCTTCCAGTACCTTAAATATATCATACTGTCTTCTTGACTCGGGGTATCTGATAAGAAATTGGCATTTAGTCTTACTGCGGATTCCTTGTAATATGAAAAAGCACTTTTTTCTTGCTATTTTCAGGATTCTCTTCTTATCTTTGGCATTTGACATTCTGGTTAGTATGTGTCTTGGAGTAGTTCTATTAAGATTTACTCTGGAGAATGTGACACTTCTTGGATATGTGTATTTATGTCATCATAACAGTTGGAAATCTTTCAGCCATTATTTCCTCCAATATTCTTTCTATCCCTCTCTTTTCCTTTCTCCTTCTGAGATACCCATGATACATATGTTTGTGCATTTCATGCTGTCATTCAGCCCTTGCTCAATTTTTTCCTTTCATTTTTTTGTCTGTTCTTCTGTATGTATGATATTGATTGTCCAGTCTTCTGGTTCACTGATTCTTTCTTCTGCCCATTCATATCTGCTATTGTATACCCCTGGTTTATTATTTTTTTAAATTTATTTTTACATCCTAGCTTACAAGGGTTTTATCCTCTTTTTTTTAAACATTTTTTATTGTGAAATATAACATATATACAAAAAAGCAATGTTTCCAAGTACATTTTTTTGGTATATTCATCATCTTGATCATTTCTTAGAACCCTTGCCTCAATTCAGAAAAAGAAATAAAAATACAATGGAAAAAATTCATAGATACCATACCCCTTACCTCTCCCTTTCATTGATCACTAGCATTTCAATCTACTAAATTTATTTTAACATTTGTTCCCCCTATTATTTATTTATTTTTAATCCATATGCTTTACTCGTTTGTCAAAAAGGTAGATTAAAGGAGCATCAGACACAAGGTTTTCACAATCACACATTCACACTGTGAAAGCTATATCATTATACAATCGTCTTCAAGAAACATGGCTGCTGGAACACGGCTCTACATTTTCAGGCAGTTCCCTCCAGCCTCTCCATTACATCTTTTTTCCCTCTCTCTTTTTTTTTTATTATGATCATTCCGTTCTACATATATAATCAGTAATTTACAATATCATCACATAGCTGCATATTCATTATCATGATCATTTCTTGGAACATTTGCATCGATTCAGAAAAAAGAAATAAAAAGACAACAGAAAAAAATTCATTATATCATACCCCATGCCCCTCCCTTTCACTGATCACTAGCATTTCAATCTAAATATGTTTTAACATTTGTTCCCCTATTATTTATTTTTATTCCATTTGTTTTTTTTAACTTTTTTTATTAATTAAAAAAATTAACAAACAAAACATTTAAATATCATTCCATTCTACATATACAATCAGTAATTCTTAATATCATCACATAGTTGCATATTCATCATTTCTTAGTACATTTGCATTGATTTAGAAAAAGAAATAAAAAACCAACAGAAAATGATAATAGAGAAAAAAAACTATACATACAACCCCTTACCCCTCGCTTTCATTTACCACTATTTCAAACTGAATTTATTTTAACATTTATTCCCCCTATTATTTATTTTTATTCCATATGTTCTACTCTTCTGTTGATATAGTAGCTAAAAGGAGCATCAGACATAAAGTTTTCACATTCACAGAGTCTCATTGTGAAAGCTATATCATTGTTCAATCATCATCAAGAAACATGGCTACTGGAGCACAGCACTACATTTTCAGCCAATTCCCTCCAGCCTCTCCACTACATCTTGAACAGCAAGGTGATATCTACTTGATGCGTAAGAATAACCTCCAGGATAACCTCTCGACTCTATTTGGAATCTCTCAGCCATTGACACTTTGTCTCATTTTACTCTTCCCCCTTTTGGTCTAGAAGGTTCTCTCAATCCCTTGATGTTAATTCTCAGCTCATTCTAGGATTTTTCTCAGTCCTTTGATGCTGAGTCTCAGCTCATTCCAGGATCTTTGTCCCACGTTGCCAGGAAGGTCCACACCCCTGGGAGTCATGTCCCACGCAGAGAGGGGGAGGGTGGTGAGACTGCTCATCATATTGGCTGGAGAGAGAGGCCACATTTGAGCAACAAAAGAGGCTCTTTTGGGGGTGACTCTTAGGCCTAAATTTTAAGTAGACTTGACCTGTCTTTTGTGGGGTTAAGTTTCATGTGAACAAACCCCAAGACTGGGGGCTCAACCTATAGCTTTGGTTGTCCACACTGCTTGTGAGAATATCAAGAATTCAACTTGGGGAAGTTGAATTTCTCCCCACTCTCACCATTCCCCGAAGGGGGCTTGCAAATACTTTCCCAGTCACTGATAAAATCATTCTGGGATTCATCGGGGGATCACTCTGGACAAACCAACAAAATTTCATGTGCTACCTGAGATTCCAAGTACTTATGACATTCAATCAAACTATCTACATGAGTTATATTAGGAAATGCTGTAGTCGAAATCTAAATTTTGTAACAAATAAACATTTTTTGCTTTAGTCTCACACATAAGGTGACATTTTAAAGTATTAGTTATCATCTATTTTCAGCACCCTGCAATAATGACATTCTTTTGTTCTTCCTCATGCCAAAACATTTTAAAATTTGTACATTTAGTCACCATCAGTATATACTCTAGGCATTCCTAGATTATACCATCTCAGTCTTTATCGTCTGTCTTTCTTTCTGGTTTCATTTGTGCCCCCAGGCCTCCTCCCTTTATCATTCTCACATTCAGCTTCATTCAGTGTTCTAACATAATTGTATTACAGTTAGGTAGTATTGTGCTATCCATTTCTTTTTTTTTAATTTTTAAATTAATTTTTTAAAAGTACATAACAACTAACAAATAAAAACATTCTTAACATATGATCATTCCTTTCTACATATATAATCAGTAACTCACAACATCATCACATAGTTGTATATTCATCATCATGATCATTTTCTTAGAACATTTGAATCAATTCAGAAAAAGAAATAAAAAGACAACGGAGAAAAATTCATGCATACCATACCCCTTACCCCTCATTTCACTGATCACTAGCATTTCAATCTACTATATTTATTTTAACATTTGTTCCCCCTATTATTTATTTTTATTCCATATGTTTTACTCATCTGTTGATAGGGTAGATAAAAAGAACCTTAGACACAAGGTTTTCACAATCACACAGTCACTTTGTGAAAGCTATATCATTATACAATCATCTTCAAGAAACATGGCTACTGGAACACAGCTCTACATTTTCAGGCAGTTCCCTACAGCCTCTCTATTACATCTTGACTAACAAGGTGGTAATGTGTAAGAAAAACCTTCAGAATAACCTCTTGACTCTTTGGAACCTCTCAGCCATTGGCACTTTATTTTTTTTCTATATATTTACTTTTTATTGAATTTATTAATGTTACAGTCTTCCTGCACTGCCAAAACCATGCCTGAGAATTCAAAGAAAGAAATGATACAATGGACAGCCTCATCTACCCATCATACAGTATATTAAAACTTGATTCATGTGCATTTTTGATAATTTCACAATCTTTTAAGAAGATGTAACAAGAGTTGGAATTTTAAACCTGCTGCAAGTCTTCAGATTTCTAGTACAGTATTCCATTAAATAACATTTCCACATATTCATCTAAGTTCATTCCTCAAAAATGTAATACCCAACAAGGTTTTGCTGGAAAAAATGCATACTTTTCAGGGAAAATATGTGGCTCAATGTCCAAGAGATTAGTTAAGGTTTTTTGGTTTCCAAATGAAGTCTTCAGTTTAACCAAGAATCCCTTGTGTCTCTTTTACTCATCCAACTTCTCCTTGGGTCAGCTACTTGCCCAAATAGATCAGAAAGCAGGCAACCTTTCTGCCACCTCAAATAATGCCAACATTATTGCCTAGAAGTAGTTGGCACGATTGACACTTTATTTTATCTAATTTTGCTCTTCCCCTTTTGGTTGAGAAGGTTTTCTCAATCCCTTTATGCTGAGTCCCAGCTCATTCTAGGATTTCTGTCTCACGTTGCCAGGAAGGTCCACACTCCTGGGAGTCATGTCCCACGTAGAGAGGGAGAGGGCAGTGAGTTTCCTTGTCATGTTGGCTAAGAGAGAAAGGCCACATCTGAGCAACAAAACACGTTCTCTTGGGGGCAACTCTTAGGCCTAATTTTAAGTAGGCTTAGCCTGTCCTTTGTGGGGTTAAGTTTCATATGAACAACCCCCCAGATTGAGGGCTCCACCTATTGCTTTGGTTGTCCTCACTTGGTTTATTTTTAATCTCTTCTATTATGACTTTCATCTTCATAATTTCTGTTATGTTTCTTTTTTTTCAAGTATCACAATGTTTATTGATAGATACAGGTATATAAAATCAGGATGAACATGACTTGATAAATTAAGTAGACCTAATGTCAATGCTATAATAAGAGGGACCAATTCAAATTCTCACCATCTGTTTCACACCCACAAAAAAGGGCATTAATGATCTCTTGAAACTGGTCAGTTTTGTGCAAGTAAAGCATGTTTCTTTTTAAAAGACTCATGCACTTGTCCAAGCTCAAGGATATTAAAGTCTATCATATAAAGTCCATTACTAGAGGTAGAAATACAGGCAATATACTATTACAGGAACACCCATTAATTACAGTGAAGAATTTTTCTGTAATAACCAAATAATCAAATATTGCAACCATTCAAAGTATTACTGAGCAAAGTGCATTTCTATGGTATTTAGTGTTGGTATTCAATTTCCTAACTTAAAACAGCCTATGATAACTGGCAGCAAAGAAGGTCCTTGCAATAGACTGTCTGTGTTTGATGTTATGTTTCTTTTTATACTTTCAAATTCTTCTTTATGCTCACACAATGTCTTCTTAATATCTTTTTTCTCTTTAGCTATATTTTCCTTCATCTCCTTGAGCTGATTAAGGAGATTTGGTTGAACACCTTTGTCAGTTGTTCCAAATTCTGTGTCTTCTCTGAAATTTTAATTTGTTCCTTGACTGGACCATATCTTCCTTTTTCTTAGTGTGGCTTGTAATTTTTTGCTGATGTCCAGACACCCGATTATCTTGATGAATTTACTCTGAAGGCCAGTTCCTTTCTCTAGTGTTTTACTGTTGATTGGCTTTGTATTTAGACTCTTCTTTGATCCATGGTTCAAGTTATTGTGGACTTTTAGAATATCCTGTGTTTAACTGGTCAGATTTTTCAGCTCTTCTTCATCTGATTCTTGCTCTGGATATGGTACAATTTTTAAGATTACACTTTTTGTGCAATTGTTTTACCCTCAGGAGAAAGCTTCCTTTCCTCTCTTCCTTCTCCTGGAATCTTGGTCTACTCTGTTTGTTTTTGTTTTGCCTCTATAGTTTCTTTACAGTCCTTTCATTGTCTAGCTGTTTTTGCCTAGAAGGCAAATTCTGGGAGGAGGGTTGAGGTGTAAAGGACCCTCCCAAGTATCTCGTGCTTAAACAGCATGAGAAATCCACAAAGAGGGTGCAGACTGGCTGCAAATTGCCCTGGGGATGGAATCAGGAAGGACCCCAAAAGTCTTTTTGACAGCTCCCTGAAGTTGCATTCTTCCAGTCTGCTCAGCAGATACCACCATTCTGCCAACTGTTCCCCAAAGCCCTAAGAAAGCACTCTGTATTTAAATCTGCACTGCCTCTGCCCCTGTCAGTGGCACAGTTGAAACAATGATGCCACTGCCTTTTTCCAGGGCAGGTTGAAATAGTAGCTCAGAGCCAGTGATCCGAATTTGCTAATCAAAAGCCATGATCAGTGCTCAGCCATGCACACCCATTGTTCTAGTTTGCTAGCTACCAGAATGCAACACACCAGAGATGGATTGGCTTTTAATAAAAGGGGATTTATTTCATTAGTTCTTCAGAGGAAAGGCAGCTAACTTTCAACTGAGCTTCTTTCTTACATGGGAAGGTGCAGGGCGATCTCTGCTGGCCTTCTCTCCAGGCCTCTGGGTTCCAACAACTTTCCTCTGGGGTGATTCCTTCCTGCATCTCCAAAGGCCTGGGCTGAGCTGCCAGTGCTGAGATGAGGTATGCTGAGCTGCTTGGGCTGTGCTACGTTGCGCTCTCTCATTTAAGCACCAGCCAATTAAATCAAACATCATTCACTGCAGCAGGCATGCCTCCTAGCAGACTGCAGATGTAATCAGCAACAGATGAGGTTCACACGCCATTGGCTCATGTCCACAGCAACAGATCTAGGCACCTTCACCTGGCCAAGTTGACAACTGAATCTAACTACCACACCCATGTTCTCGGGGAAGAGGATTTCTTACATCCCTTTCTGACAGCAATGGCCAGCCAGCAGCTGAATCTCAATGTGGTCCACTGTGAGCATGGTCACCAGTAGGCACCGCACAGAGAGAGCTTCTCCCTGTTATTTACCATAGTTCATTGACTTCTTCCTGTTGCTCCTTCCTGGATGCTGTACAGTGTTCCGGCAGCTGGGGCTCTAGAACAGTTGTTTCAGACAGTCCCTGGCTGCTTAATGGGTGCTTTGGTTGAAGGACTAAGTCCTGGATCTCCCTGCTGTGCCATCTTCCTCACAAGTCATTCCCTATAACTTTCATATTTGCATCTTCAGTCCTTATTTAAACAGATCAGGGAAAGTGACCTTTTTCATGGATAGCAGCACATAGGTAGGTCTTCCCAGCCTCTGCACTGTTTTTTCCTTGCCCTTTCTCTGCTCTTTCTTTTTCTTCTTTCAGACATATGGCTTCATCAAATCCCTATACCCATTGGTCAAGTTTGCTGCATCCGATGAGCATCAGTCTCAGAAGAGATGCTGGCTTATCCAGTCATTCAGTTATTGTTTTTTTTTTATTTTTATTTTTTGGTATGCTGTATGGTGGGTCACATTACATTATTTTTCCATGTAGACTGTCCTGTTATTGCAGCACCATTTGTTGAATTTCTGTTTGCTTGTTTGTTTTTTGGGAAGTGAAGTGCATAGACCGGGAATCGAACCCGGGTCTCCCGCATGGTAGGCGTGAATTCTACCACTGAGCTACCCTTGCACACACACTCCCCCACCCCTAGTTATTGTTTGAGTACTTACAAGTTACCCAGTCCTTCCAAACATGGAGAAGGGAGGGAACTGCCTGAAAATGTGGAGCTGTGTTCCAGTAGCCATATTTCTTGGAGATGATTGTATAATGATATAGCTTTCACAATGTGACTGTGTGATTGTGAAGACCTTCTGTCTGATGCTGCTTTTATCTACCTTATCAACAGACGAGTAAAACATATGGAACAAAGATGAATAATAGAGGGAACAAATGTTCAAATAAATTTAGAGTGAAATGCTGGTGATCAGTGAGAGGGAGGGGTGGGGGTTATGGTATGTACAAATTTTTTTCTGTTGTCTTTTTATTTCTTTTTCTGAATAGATGCAAATGTTCCAAGAAATGATCATGATGATGAATATGCAACTATGTGATGATATTGTGAATTATTAATTAAATATGTAGAACAGAATGATCAAAAATTACAAATGTTTGCATTTGTTTGGTGTTTTTTGGTATTTTAAAAAAAATTTAAAAATTAAAAAAAAAAGAACCCTGCCACTGTGCCACCATTGCCCACCCTAGGACTCACTTTAAAAAAAAAAATTATTACCTTGTTCATCTTCGCATTCCTGATCAGCCTTCTCTTCCAATTCCCTCGGAGGCTCTTCCAAACCTTAAGTACCTCTTCAAGCTCCATGTCACACATGACTACTCATCTTACTCCCTTCTTCCTTCACAGGGAAAACTGAGTTCTCAAGTGTGAAATAGCTCTGTATCCTGCCCTGCTTTCTACAGCTACATCCATCCATCCGCATTTCCTCCAACACAAGGGCAAGCTCTCCTGGTCTTCTCTTCATTCCCTCTCTCTCCCATCTTGAGATCATTGCATTGTCATTTCCCCTTTCATTCCTGTGTATTCTTTTCACTGCCACCTTCCACTCTGCCCATAGACATCATCCGGTTTCTCCAGCTCTGAAATCCTTCCACTTGGTATTTCTCCATTTACCAGATAATTTCTCCTTTCCTCATAACTCAACTTTTCCAGTGTTGTTCATACACCTGAAAATTCACCTCCCATTTGATTGCCAGCAATATACCCTTGCCTTCAGAGCTCCCACTAAACCAGGGGTTAGCAAGTTCGCCAGAAACTTCCACTGGACACATTTACCCTAACTAAAGCCCTTATTCACTTGTCCCTCTGCAGTATGTTATGTCCCCTCCATGCTGTTGGTTGCCAATGTACCACTCTTGGATGGTTCTCGTCCTATCTCATTGTTACCCCAAACTCCCCTATCTACCCCTGAACTCAGGGCTTCCTGGTTGCTGTTGGTTCCTCCAGCCCCACATGGCACATGTAATAATAATAATATTTGTTTGGACACTGGAGTAAATGGTTCGGGTTGGTCTAGAACGAAGAATAAGCCAGGAGTTCCTGGTACTCCTTGCTGAGGGATCTACCAATAGCCCAACCCCCACAGAACTACCAGCAGCACACTCATTGAGAAGGCCTGAGCAGGGTGGCCCCCAGGGTCCTTTTGTCACTTCTTTTTGTTCATATGACATTCCTGTGGGATGACCCGTATATGTGCAGTGTCACCTACCAGCAATGGCCCACAGGAAATGATGACCTTGTTTTTTTTGGAACAGTTGACAAGTAGGAAGTGATGTATGACTCTCTCCTCTCTCTTATGTCCCATATATTAAATGTTTAATTTCTGTTGATTCTATTGAGTAGATATTAGTTCTCTTTCCTATATCCCCCCTCAATGTACATTCCTTGTTCAGGTCTTCATCAACCTTCCACTGAGCTATTGAAAACAAGCCCTCAGCTGCTTCCCCATCCTCTAAGTTCACAGAAGGATCTTTTACACCTAACACCATTCTAACCAGTCGCCTGCTTAAAGCTCTGCTGCCGTTCTCTGGTGCTTATGGCATTAAGGTCCAGCTCCACAGCATGCAACAGAGGTAGAGATAAGTCAGCTGAATGGGCTAAAACAAGGGAGCAGGAAGAGCTAAGAAAAAAAAAGCCAGGACAAAATATCATTTTAGAAGTAATGCATATGAAAGAAATAGCAAGGAGCCTAATTTACATAGCAGGCAAACTTCTTAACAGGCAGCTTAAGAAAACCACATAAACTTCTGAGGGAAAACAACAACAACAACAAAAAACTAAAAGCAATTAGAAGAAGACGGAAGAGAGGCAACAAAGAGCCCATTGACAGACACAGTTGAGTGCTGGGCCAGTAGCTATGACCACCCTCTCTGCCTCCTTAGGAAGACACAGGTCTTTTGATTTACAAACATGTTGAAACTATTTTCAATGAGAAAAGCAAGTTGTAGAAGTG
Organism: Tamandua tetradactyla; assembly: GCF_023851605.1. NCBI lineage: Eukaryota > Metazoa > Chordata > Mammalia > Pilosa > Myrmecophagidae > Tamandua > Tamandua tetradactyla. The sequence goes on along the minus strand of NC_135332.1, from coordinate 103,951,147 downwards.
TGCAGAAAAACATTGTTAGTATATGTGTGTGTATATATGTGCATACACCAAAATAAAACTGGGGAAAAAAATCCAAAAAAAAAAAAAAAAAGAATTTCACTGCATTTGCTCTGACAAACTGCTTCACAAAGGAGAATAAAAACAAAACTAACAACAGAAAAAAGCCACATGGACTGCAAGGTTCTCTTTACCCCTCCCCCCTCCAAGCTCCATTCTCTGTGCATCTCGGCAGTCGGACCTGGAAGGACTGCCTCATCTGGGGTCTCGAATCCACTGACTTCTCTTTGGTTTAACCCATGGGAGACTGTGTCAGGAGATAGGATGGGAGGAAGAGAGAGGCTGGGGTATTTATTCCTCCTGCTCCCTTCTTGCTTCTGACAGTGTTTGCATCCTCGGCTGACTGCAACTTCTCCCAGGAGGCCAGTTCCCATGGCTCTAGTACATGGCGAGACCCTGGTACTAACATCCTTTCAGTGAAGTCCCTCAGCCAGGGTGGTGGCAGCTTCCTACTGGGCTAGTCCCCTGACCTCTGCCCATACTTCCTAAGTCATTTCGAAACCGCCAGATGAATGTGCCTGCTATTTCCTCCTGGGACCACGTCTGAATCAGGGCTCCAAGATGATCTGCCCCCAGCCTCCACCTCCAGGTCAACCTGGTCCTTTCCCTTCTGCTTCCTTGTTCTCTCTGATTCAGCACACCAAATCTCGCCCTCACCCCCGCCCCATACACACACCCTCTGAACCTTGCAGCTGCTGTTCTTCCTGCCAAGAATACTCTCCCAAGCCTTCCCTGGCCTCCTTCCCCCTGGGCTGCCCCTATCATTGTATTTGTCACACTGTATTTTAATTGCTCCTTCACCTTGCCCAAACCGGAAATTCCTTGAGGTCAAAGCCTGTGTTACATTCACCCACATATCTTAGGTGCTTACACCAAACACCATTCTACCACGCCTGGTAGAACATCAGGAAATAATAGTTAAAGAAAAAGGGAAAACAAGTTTTGTTTCCTCCATTGATTCCTTTTCTCAGTCAGTTTTCTAGTTTGTTCCAAATAAAATCAATGCAAAATTTGAGGTTGCTTTTATCTCAATCTTGCCAATATTTATGTAAATACAGTGTGTTAGTTTGAAGTTGTTATGGACCCCAGAAAAGAATTGTGTTCTTTTAACCCATTCCTGTGGGTGTAGACCTATTACGGGTGGAACTTTTTGGTTAGGTTACTTTCAGTTGAGGCATGTCCCAGAGTGACTCTTAATCCTCTTACTGAGTCCTTTATAAGAGAATAAAACACAGAAGAGATGAAATTATGAGAAACTCACAGAAAAAGCCCTCTTCCAGAAGCTAACTAAGGAAGCCACTGAAGCCAGAAACTGAAAGTAATGAGACCTACGATTTGAAGGCTCAGCAGATGCTGCCACGTGCCTTCCCATGTGACAGAGGTGTCCTGGATGTCTGCAGCCTGTCTTCAGAGTCCAGGTATCATCCTTGCTGATGCCTTTAGTTGGACATTTTCACAGCCTAAGAACTGTAAATTTTAAGTTAACAAATCCCCATTGTAAAAGCCAACCCATTTCTGGTATAGTGCATTTTTCCTCCTTTAAGAAACTGAAACGTACAATTCTATCCCTCCCTCGATATTTCCATGATACCGATGCATTTACCACATTTCATGTGGTATAGACATGCTCCTGGAAAGCTGAAGAAATTAATATTTATAATTCAAATGTTTTTTTCCACTTAATGCAATTTGATTTGTTTAGTAGAGGTGAACCTTTGTTCTTATACAGCAAAAAAAAAATCATTGTTATTTATTTTATTTCATACTTTTCATTATTTTATTATTTATTATTTATATATTACTTTTTCTTTTATCAGATCTGCCTCAAGGAAAGTAATGCTACGTTGTATCCTGCCACACTAGAAGCGGATGTAACAGGTGAAGTACCACTTCGCTGTCCTTGGCTATAAATCTGAAAGTAAAGAGAGTGATCTAACAGCAGCACTTCCTTCAAGGTGATTCCATCGTCTGTGTGTTTTTGGTACTTAGAGAAAGGAGAGGACAAACTTCTCCTGGGTCTCTCTGTTGTGTTTCTCCAGCTCTGGCAGGGACACTTTCTGTAATTGGTTTTCCACATTTGCCAAGAGTCTGTTTCCTTTTAACATTCAGCATGTTTAACAGAAGTCTTGTAATAGTTCCAAAAATAATAAAAACCAGTCCCAAGAATAAAAATGATACATAGGCAAGGCACTGGTTTTTGTCATAGCTTTGATTTTGTTAAGATCTTTTAAATAACTGCTAGGGTACAATCAGGCAGTAGAAATAAAAAAGGTTCTCTCTACGGTAATAAAACCCACTAAAGAAATAGAATCGGTGATGCACAAAGGGAAGAGTTATCTGCATGGGGGGGATTGCAGTTCCTCCCTAGTACGAGAGTGGACATCCAAACGTCCAGCACTTCTCCTTATTGGGATAAGTGGAAGGTCACGATTACACCGAAAGCTGCATGCTCCAAAGGAACAAAAGCTTATTTGAGGTACAAGCTTCTGATTTATCCGTGAGACTGCAATTAATCGGATGAAGTTTGTTTCCCACATTGTGAGTGCAATATAAAAAGCAACAAGTAGCTTGTATTGTAGTCCACCTCACCTGCATCACTGGAAAAGGTGTTTAAAGTACTCCCACTGTAAATTCTCCATGTTCATAAATTAGATGTTTGACAATGAAAACATTTAGACTCCTTTTTAAATTATTGTGGGGAAAGAGCATCTTCAAGTGTTGGGGTATCGAGACTTAGGGAGAGTTAAGAATGCCACAGAAAGATCAGAGGCAGCTGGCAAGCAGGGAACTATGGAGCTGAAAAGAAAATCTCTGTGGTTTCGTGCACGACATTTTTATTTTTTATTAATTAATGGAAAAAAAGAAATTAACCCAACATTTAGAAATCATACCATTCTACATATGCAATCAGTAATTCTTAACATCATCACATAGATGCATGATCATTGTTTCTTAGTACACTTGCATCGGTTTAGAAGAACTAGCAACACAACCGAAAAAGATATAGAATGTTAATATAGAGAAAAAAAATAAAAGTAATAATAGTAAGAACAAAACAAAACAAAACAAAACAAAAACCTATAGCTCGGATGCAGCTTCATTCAGTGTTTTAACATGATTACTTTACAATTAGGTATTATTGTGCTGTCCATTTTTGAGTTTTTGTATCTAGTTCTGTTGCACAGTCTGTATCCCATCAGCTCCAATTACCCATTATCTTACCCTGTTTCTAACTCCTGCTGAACTCTGTTACCAATGACATATTCCAAGTTTATTCTCGAATGTCGATTCACATCATTGGGACCATACAGTATTTGTCTTTTAGTTTTTGGCTAGACTCACTCAGCATAATGATCTCTAGGTCCATCCATGTTATTACATGCTTCATAATTTTATCCTGTCTTAAAGCTGCATAATATTCCATCATATGTATATACCACAGTTTGTTTAGCCACTCGTCTGTTGATGGACATTTTGGCTGTTTCCATCTCTTTGCAATTCTAAATAACGCTGCTATAAACATTGGTGTGCAAATGTCCGTTTGAGTTTTTGCCCTTAATTCCTTTGAGTAGATTCCCAGCAATGGTATTGCTGGGTCGTATGGCAATTCTATATTCAGCTTTTTGAGGAACCGCCAAACTGCCTTCCACAGTGGTTGCACCATTTGACATTCCCACCAACAGTGGATAAGTGTGCCTCTTTCACCGCATCCTCTCCAGCACTTGTCATTTTCTGTTTTGTTGATAATGGCCATTCTGGTGGGTGTGAGATGATATCTCATTGTGGTTTTGATTTGCATTTCTCTAATGGCCAGGGACATTGAGCATCTCTTCATGTTCCTTTTGGCCATTTGTATTTCCTCCTCTGAGAGGTGTCTATTCAAGTCTTTTTCCCATTTTGTAATTGGGTTGGCTGTCTTTTTGTTGTTGAGTTGAACAATCTCTTTATAAATTCTGGATACTAGACCTTTATCTGATATGTCGTTTCCAAATATTGTTTCCCATTGTGTAGGCTGTCTTTCTACTTTCTTGATGAAGTTCTTTGATGCACAAAAGTGTTTAATTTTGAGGAGTTCCCATTTATTTATTTCCTTCTTCAGTGCTCTTGCTTTAGGTTTAAGGTCCATAAAACTGCCTCCAATTGTAAGATTCATAAGATATCTCCCTACATTTTCCTCTAACTGTTTTATGGTCTTAGACCTAATGTTTAGATCTTTGATCCATTTTGAGTTAACTTTTGTATAGGGTGTGAGATATGGGTCTTCTTTCATTCTTTTGCATATGGATATCCAGTTCTCTAGGCACCATTTATTGAAGAGACTGTTCTGTCCCAGGTGAGTTGGCTTGACTGCCTTATCAAAGATCAAATGTCCATAGATGGGAGGGTCTATATCTGAGCACTCTATTCGATTCCATTGGTCGATATATCTATCTTTATGCCAATACCATGCTGTTTTGACCACTGTGGCTTCATAATATGCCTTAAAGTCAGGCAGTGCAAGACCTCCAGCTTCGTTTTTTTTCCTCAAGATGTTTTTAGCAATTCGGGGCACCCTGCCCTTCCAGATAAATTTTCTTATTGGTTTTTCTATTTCTGAAAAATAAGTTGTTGGGATTTTGATTGGTATTGCATTGAATCTGTAAATCAATTAAGGAAGGATTGACATCTTAACTATATTTAGTCTTCCAATCCATGAACACGGTATGCCCTTCCATCTATTTAGGTCTTCTCTGATTTCTTTTAGCAGTTTTTTGTAGTTTTCTTTATATAGGTTTTTTGTCTCTTTAGTTAAATTTATTCCTAGGTATTTTATTCTTTTAGTTGCGATTGTAAATGGGATTCGTTTCTTGATTTCCCCCTCCGCTTGTTCATTGCTAGTGTATAGAAATGCTACAGATTTTTGAATGTTGATCTTGTAACCTGCTACTTTGCTGTACTCATTTATTAGCTCTAGTAGTTTTGTTGTGGATTTTTCCGGGTTTTCGACGTATAGTATCATATCGTCTGCAAACAGTGATAGTTTTACTTCTTCCTTTCCAATTTTGATGCCTTGTATTTCTTTTTCTTGTCTAATTGCTCTGGCTAGAACCTCCAACACAATGTTGAATAATAGTGGTGATAGTGGACATCCTTGTCTTGTTCCTGATCTTAGGGGGAAAGTTTTCAATTTTTCCCCATTGAGGATGATATTAGCTGTGGGTTTTTCATATATTCCCTCTATCATTTTAAGGAAGTTCCCTTGTATTCCTATCTTTTGAAGTGTTTTCAACAGGAAAGGATGTTGAATCTTGTCAAATGCCTTCTCTGCATCAATTGAGATGATCATGTGATTTTTCTGCTTTGATTTGTTGATATGGTGTATTACATTAATTGATTTTCTTATGTTGAACCATCCTGGCATACCTGGGATGAATCCTACTTGGTCATGATGAATAATTCTTTTAATGTGTTGTTGGATACGATTTGCTAGAATTTTATTGAGGATTTTTGCATCTATATTCATTAGAGAGATTGGCCTGTAGTTTTCTTTTTTTGTACTATCTTTGCCTGGTTTTGGTATGAGGGTGATGTTGGCTTCATAGAATGAATTAGGTAGTTTTCCCTCCGCTTCGATTTTTTTGAAGAGTTTGAGGAGAGTTGGTACTAATTCTTTCTGGAATGTTTGATAGAATTCAGATGTGAAGCCGTCTGGTCCTGGACTTTTCTTTTTAGGAAGCTTTTGAATGACTAATTCAATTTCTTTACTTGTGATTGGTTTGTTGAGGTCATCTATGTCTTCTTGAGTCAAAGTTGGTTGTTCATGTCTTTCCAGGAACCCGTCCATTTCCTCTAAATTTTGTATTTATTAGCGTAAAGTTGTTCATAGTATCCTGTTATTACCTCCTTTATTTCTGTGAGGTCAGTAGTTATGTCTCCTCTTCCATTTCTGATCTTATTTATTTGCATCCTCTCTCTTCTTCTTTTTGTCAATCTTGCTAAGGGCCCATCAATCTTATTGATTTTCTCATAGAACCAACTTCTGGCCTTATTGATTTTCTCTATTGTTTTCATGTTTTCAATTTCATTTATTTCTGCTCTAATCTTTGTTATTTCTTTCCTTTTGCTTGCTTTGAGATTAGTTTGCTGTTCTTTCTCCAGTTCTTCCAAGTGAACAGTTAATTCCTGCATTTTTGCCTTTTCTTCTTTTCTGATATAGGCATTTAGGGCAATAAATTTCCCTCTTAGCACTGCCTTTGCTGCATCCCATAAGTTTTGATATGTTGTGTTTTCATTTTCATTCACCTCGAGGTATTTTCTAATTTCTCTAGCAATTTCTTCTTTCACCCACTCGTTGTTTAAGAGTGTGTTGTTGAGCCTCCACATATTTGTGAACTTTCTGGCACTCCGCCTATTTTTGATTTCCAACTTCATTCCTTTATGATCCGAGAAAGTGTTGTACATGATTTCGATCTTTTTAAATTTGTTAAGACTTGCTTTGTGACCCAGCATATGGTCTATCTTTGAGAATGATCCATGAGCACTTGAGAAAAAGGTGTATCCTGCTGTTGTGGGATGTAATGTCCTATAAATGTCTGTTAAGTCTAGCTCATTTATAGTAATATTCAGATTCTCTATTTCTTTATTGATCCTCTGTCTAGATGTTCTGTCCATTGATGAGAGTGGTGAATTGAAGTCTCCAACTATTATGGTATATGGGTCTATTTCCCTTTTCAGTGTTTGCAGTGTATTCCTCACGTATTTTGGGGCATTCTGGTTCGGTGCGTAAATATTTATGATTATTATGTCTTCTTGTTTAATTGTTCCTTTTATTAGTATATAGTGTCCTTCTTTGTCTCTTTTAACTGTTTTACATTTGAAGTCTAATTTGTTGGATATTAGTATAGCCACTCCTGCTCTTTTCTGGTTGTTATTTGCATGAAATATCTTTTCCCAACCTTTCACTTTCAACCTATGTTTATCTTTGGGTCTAAGATGTGTTTCCTGTAGACAGCATATAGAAGGATCCTGTTTTTTAATTCATTCTGCCAATCTATGTCAGATTTTTTTTGATTGGGGAATTCAGTCCATTAACATTTAGTGTTATTACTGTTTGGATAATATTTTCCTCTAACATTTTGCCTTTTGTATTATATATATCATATCTGATTTTCCTTCTTTCTACACTCTTCTCCATACCTCTCTCTTCTGTCTTTTTCGTTCTGACTCTAGTGCTCCCTTTAGTATTTCTTGCAGAGCTGGTCTCTTGGTCACAAATTCTCTCAGTTACTTTTTGTCTGAGAATGTTTTAATTTCTCCCTCATCTTTGAAGGATAATTTTGCTGGATATAGGAGTCTTGGTTGGCAGTTTTCCCTTTTAGTAATTTAAATATATCATCCCACTGTCTTCTAGCTTCCATGGTTTCTGCTGAGAAATCTACACAGAGTCTTATTGGGTTTCCCTTGTATGTGATGGATTGTTTTTCTCTTGCTGCTTTCAAGATCCTCTCTTTCTCTTTGACCTCTGACATTCTAACTAGTAAGTGTCTTGGAGAACGCCTATTTGGGTCTAATCTCTTTGGGGTGCGCTGCACTTCTTGGATCTGTAATTTTAGGTCTTTCATAAGAGTTGGGAAATTTTCAGTGATAATTTCTTCCATTAGTTTTTCTCCTCCTTTTCCCTTCTCTTCTCCTTCTGGGACACCCACAACACGTATATTTGTGCGGTTCATATTGTCCTTGAGTTTCCTGATACCTTGTTCAAATTTTTCCATTCTTTTCCTGATAGTTTCTGTTTCTTTTTGGAATTCAGATGTTCCATCCTCCAAATCACTAATTCTATCTTCTGTTTCTTTAAATCTATCATTGTAGGTATCCATTGTTTTTTCTATCTTTTCTACTTTGTCCTTCACTTCCATAAGTTCTGTGATTTGTCTTTTCAGTTTTTCTATTTCTTCTTTATGTTCAGCCCATGTCTTCTTCATGTCCTCCCTGAATTTATCGATTTGATTTTTTAAGAGGTTTTCCATTTCTGTTCGTATATTCAGCATTAGTTGTCTCAGCTCTTGTATCTCATTTGAACTATTGGTTTGTTCCTTTGACTGGGCCATATTCTCAATCTTCTGAGCGTGGACCGTTATCTTTTGCTGCTGGCGTCTGGGCATTTAGTCAGATTTCCCTGGGTGTCGGACCCCACAAGGTTGTAAGATTTTTCTGTGAAATCTCTGGGTTCTGTTTTTCTTATCCTGCCCAGTAGGTGGTGCTCGTGGCACACGTTTGTCTCACGTGTTTGGAAGGGATCCCCCTGGTCACCGATCTCCGCGGCCTGGGGATTTCCGATCCAATTCTCTCCGTTGGTTCAGGGGCCGCGTGTGGTGGGGGCGTCAGCCGCCGAGGCTTGAGGGGACCCTCTGGCTGGTCGCTGGCCACAGCGGGCCCGGGGAATTCGCCACCGGACCAGGAAGTCGCCCGTGGGGGAGGGCCACCGTGGCTTGGGTAGCCCTCTGATCCGAGACTCGTAGCCAGACCAGGAAGCTGCCCGCAAAAGAGGGGCGCTGGCCGCCTCGGCTTGGGAAACTTGCCTCTCCGAGACTCTCAGCCGGCCCGGGAGGGAGGGAGGGAGGAATTCCGGCCGCCACAGCTGCCGCTGCTTGGGAAATCGCGCGCCGCTCGGGGATCTCACCGCCGCCGAGTCTCGCAGTCAGACTAGCCAGTCCAGACTGGGGTACGCTGTGTGTCCATTCCCTGCCGTGGCCCCGGGAGCTGTTCTGCACTGTTTCAGTTCACCTAGTAGTTGCTTTGGAGGAGGAACTAAGACGTACGTACCTTACTAAGCTGCCATCTTGGCCCCTCATGCACGACATTTTAACCATTTCTTCATTGGTAAATTGGAACCCTAAAGACCTAAGAACTGGGCAAGCATTAGAATTAACCCAACCAAGGGAAGTTATCCCCTTGTTACTGTTCCCTTAGAGCAGGTGTGCCAGGGCTAGGGGATAGGATTCTATTCCTTGATTCATACCCATGACTAGTTCATACCCATGACTAGTGTATGGTTTTTAGTTGTTTGTACCCCAGAAAGGATCAGGTTCTTTTCATCCATTCCTGTGGGTGCAGATCTGTTGTGGGTGGGACCTTTTGATTAGGTTATTGATTAGGTTATTTCAATTGAGATGTGACCCACCCCATTCAAGATGCGTCTTAATCTTCTTATTGGTGTCCTTTCTAAGAGGATAAAAGACAGAGAAGTTTAGGGAAAAGCCCCAAAGAAGCTAATTGAGGGCCCACAGAAGCTCAGAGAAGGAGCCATTGGAACCTGAAGCTGAGAGCAATGAAACCCAGAAGCAAAGGACCAACAGACACCAACCACATGACTTCCCAGGTGACAGAGGTGTCCCAGATGCCGGCAGCATGTCTTCAGAGAAGGTATCATCTGCATGATGCCTTGAGCTGGACATCTTCGTGGCCTTAGAGCTGTAAATTGTAAGTTAATAAATCCTCATCTTAAAGCTAACCCATTTCTGTTACACTGCATTCCAACAGCTTTAGCAAAACAAAACAATGGGAAATCTTTCTTTCTGCAAATCCATCCCTGGCTTCTTTCTAGCTAGCACATTGTTTTTCACAGGACCTGGTGGGACTGTGAACCAAAGACCTTGCTGCTCAAAGTGTGGCCTAAGGAGCAGCAGCCTCCATGGTGACAGGGCTCCCCACTTTCCAGGTCCTCCTAAACCCAAGTCAACACTTGAACACGGAGCAGGGCATTCCTTCATGGGGCAGCGTCACAAGCCGTGCTTAGGGCATGGCCCATGCTGAGGATAAACTCAAACTGGGCATCCTCTTGTCAGTTTCATGTGCCATTTTAGCATATATTGGGGGAAAAGGTTTTTTTGGGGGTAAAAAAGTAGAACATACCTCTTGGAGCTTGCTCAATACATGTAGTGCAGACTACATCATCAGCTCCAAGGGGAACAAGTAGTGGGACTGCATATGGCATTTTAAAATCCTATGTCTTCATAGTAAACCTTCACTCCTTTGGACTAATTATGGGGTAAGCTGGTAAATTAGTGAAAAGCTAATCACAGACTGGTCTTTATTTCATTTGAGAAAATTAAAAACGGAATAAATCCTGCCCTCTGGGCCCTGCCAGTGCCAGACCCTGGGGATACAAAGGGGAGGCAAAAGTTGCTGCCCCTCAACCTCCAGCAATCCGGGGAGGAGAAAGCGCAGGGGCAGCACGGAGGACAGGGATGCCGGGAGGGTGCCCGCAGTGGATAGGGTTCCCCTCTGCCTCCAGGTCGTGACTCCGAGGCCTTGGAATCTGTATTTGTAACACGCCCCAAAGGATTCTGACGTGGGAAGACGAGGCCCGTTGCAGCTGGCCTGTGGGCTTCGGGACCTGAGAGAAGGCTCGCGTCCCTCCCAGTCCGCACCAGCCCTGCCCGGGGCACAGACCCGCCAGCACCTGCCGGCACAGTCTGGGGGGAAAGTGTGGAGACGCGACCTTCGCGCCAGAGAGGGCCGTTAGGAGTTTGGCATTAGAGAGGCAGGTGGCGAGGGCCTTCACGGTGTGTCACAGCTGCTTTAAGGCTGTGGAGTTCATCCATTACTCCGAGCTGTGTCCCCCAGAGGCAGGTCATTCCCTCATCAAATAGTTAAAAGTCAAGTTAGCACAAGATCCTGGTCCTCTAAAGGTACTGTGCTTTGGGATTTGCTATTGGTATTAAGATAATCAAATCTAAAAATCTTATCAACTTTTATTCTGATAATTAAGGACATTAAAAAGTACCACCCTAAAAGCCAGGTCTTTTAAATTTATTTTTTAATTTGTCCATTTGATCTTTATTAGATCTGAAGGGTGGCAGTGAGAGTTCCATGTCTTTCCCATAGAGCTAATTGCTATGATTACAGAAGAGCCATTTTAACACCAAATAAGGAGGTGCGATATAATCTTAGAGAAAAAAGAGATTTTTTTTCCCCAAAAAAGAACAACTAGGAGGAAAAAAGACGTGTATCTATTTTTCCTTTCCTTCTCAACCCCTTCATCCATTCACCAAGTGTTTCTTACACTCCTTCTACGAATGAGGCATTGTTCTAGGGGCAGGAGACACGTTCACCAACAAAACAATGGCAATAGCCTGCCCTCATGGAATTTGCATTCTCACTGGGACTGAACTTGAAGCCGAGAGACCTCACAGAAGTCCAGGCAAATGAACTGTGGGAACCCCACAGAAGCTAAAGGAAGAGGGTACTCCAGAGGACTGAGTATTACCTCTTCACTCAGGGCACGTGGGAGACAGAATGCACATCTGGGAATGTCTGTGAGCTGAAGTAGCGATTGAGCTATCATAAAAAATAAGGGGCTCTGTTCATGGTTTTCCAATCAGGAGTTCTGGCGGGAAATGTGAAGCTCAGCCTTTATACTTTTCCTTCAAGAAACTTCCCTTTGCATGAATTTTTTTTTTTTTGAATGGGCAGGCACTGGGAATGGAACCCGGGTCTCTGGCATGACAGGTGAGAACTCTGCCTGCTGATTTTTCTTTACTGTTACTTTGTATTTTATGAATTTATTTTTTCTCTTTCTGTTTAACCAACTTGTATTACATGGTCCCTGGGCGATGGTTACTCTCATAGTGCTTTACAATACTAGCACATTTAACTACCAAACCAAGCTAATGGGATAGGTGCAATTGAGGTCTCCATTTTCTCAAGGAAACTGAGACACAAAGAGACCAAGTCACTTGCTCAAGATCACAGTGTTAGTAGCAGAATAAATATCGAAACTTTATGCTAAAATTCCCTTATTGATGGGTGTAAGTTGTTTCCAATTTTTGGTTATTTCAGAGAGCTGCAGCAAATATCCCAGGGACACAGCAAGAAGCCAGAGAGGAGAGGGGCAGGAAATCAGGTCCTGAAGGAAATCAGGCAGAAGGAGCTGCCAAAACAAGTAGGAGAAAGAAGGGCTGGAGGGATTGGTGTGGTTAGAAAGGAGCCTACAGAGAGAAGACACGTGCCTATTAAGTGCGATTTGTCTTGAGGACAAGGTTAAAGGAAGCCAACAAAAGCCAGCCTGCTGGAGGGTTACCTGGTGGAGAGGCCGATTATTCAGCCACAAGCAATGCCTCTGACAAGATTTTTTAATGTTTTGGATGCTAAATATGGAAAACTATCACGTTATATTATCAAGCAGCATATTAACACCATTTCCTGTATTTACCTGCAAATATTCAGTATTGAGTTGAATCAAATGCATAGTTAATCTATCAATGCTGTTTATTTTATGGTGACATTCTATGGCTAAACTAAGAGAATGATTCTTTTTTTACGGTTAATTAAGAGATGTATAGAAGTAAAAGCAAGCAGTTGAAAAATTAAAATAACAAGAACTGACGGCAACGAAAGTTAGTGGAAATTGTAAAAAAGCCTTAGATTTGGTCAAACGATACGTTGAAAGAGCAGAAGTTTCTTCCTTAAAATGCTTCTAAAATGTAGAAGCAAAATTAATTTTAGATTTTGAGAACAAACAGGGAGCCTCAGACGGAAGGAATACCATTATCACTAAATAGTTTTAAAAAGCCTTTGTTCACAAATATATCATGTTCCTGGATGAGAATATTTAATATTATAAAGTTTTAGCTTTTTCTCAAAATCAATCCATACATTTAACACCACTTAAAAAAAAATCTCAACAGAATTTTGAGGGACTTGAGAAAGGTGCTAGAATAGAAACATAGAAATCCATGACACAACAAACATTTCAGAAACAAGTTCCAAATAGGCATCTAAAAATTTTGTCTTAAATGAAAAAACTTCCATTTAGGGAGAAAAACATGAACTGCCTAGTAAAAGCTGTTGAAACAAAACAACTGATGTTCAAATAAAGGATGGTTTTCTGGTGCACATCAAATTGCCAATAACTTTTTTGTTAAACTTTTAAAATTGTATAGTATAACATATATACAAAGCAATAAATATAAAAGCAATAGTTTTCAAAGCACTCTTCAACAAGTGATTACAGGACAGATTCCAGAGTTTGTCATGGGCTACCACACAATCCTCTCATATTTTTCCTTCCAGCTTCTCCAGAATATAAGAGGCTAGCGGGCTTAAATACTTTTTTATTATGACAATTGACTTTTTTTCCTTCTCTTTTTGTGAACAATAACAAAAAGTTATAAATTTCAAAGCACAGCACAATTAGTTGTAGAACATATTTCACACTTTGACATGGGTTACAATTTCACAATTTTAGGTTTTTACTTCTAGTTGTTCTAAAATACTGGAGACTAAAAGAGATACCAACTTAATGATTCAGCAATCATATTCATTTGTTAAATCCTATCTTCGATGTATAATTCCACCATTACCTTTGGTCTTTCCATATCTCTCTTTGGGGTTGTTTTTATATTGGAAAGGTCTGTCACTAATATGGGGTAGGAAGATGAAACTCTCTGATGTTCTGGAGAGGCTGAGCTAGGTTTCAGGACTTATGTGGACCAGAGACCCATCTGGAGGTTGTAGGTTTCTGGTAAGTTACTCTAGTGCCTGGGACCCTTGTGGAATCTTATATATTGCCCTAGGTGTTCTTTAGGATTGGCTGGAATGTCCTGGGGTTGGCAGGTTACTATAAGTAGCAAGAGCTACCAGAAGCTCACATAAAAGCAAACTCAAGAGTAGCCTCTTGACTCTATTTGAACTCTCCCTACCACTGATACTTTATTAATTATATTTCTTTCCCAACTTTTGGTAAGGATGGAATTGTTGATCCCGCAGTGTCGGTCTGGATTCATCCCTAGGAGTCATCTCCCACGTCGCCAGGGAGAATTTCACGCCTGGATGTCATGTCCCACGTCGCAGGTAGGGCAATGATTTCATTTCCAGAGTTGGGCTTGGAGAGACTGGGGCCAGATCTGAGCAACAATGGAGGTCCTCAAGAAGTAACTCTTAAGCATGTCTATAAGTAGTCTAAGCTTCTCTGCTACCTACATAAGCTTCACAAGTGTAAGCCTCATGATCGAGGGCATGGCCTATTGATTTGGGTGTCCCTAAAATTTGACACAGTATCCGGTTTAATAGTTCCACAGTCTTTCTCCCTCCCTCAGGGGACTTTGCCAATACTTTTTGATTATCTGCTTAATATACTCTAGGATGTTTCCAGGTATTACAATAACCTATACTGGATTAAAGGACCTCTTTCTGATTCTGTTCTTCCTGTGTTTCAGTTGTTCAAATGAGCTATACAGATAAGCTGAATTAGATTATGCACTACAGAAAATTTCAGTTCCAGATCAAATAAACCTTTCTTCCATTGGTCTCAAAAGAGTATGTATGGTTCTAAAATATAGACACTGTCTTCCTTACCCCTATGTTCTGAATTACTTTAACGTCAACCTGTTTGGCTTCATTTTTATCTCTAAATATCAGGCTATATATATAAAACAGCCTCTCAAAATCCAGAAATTAATAATCACCACTCTGGACTTAATGTGTCTGCTGTAAAAGCTTACAATTTAGGCCCCTGTTTTCTTATAAGCATTTTCTAAAGGTGACCATACCATTGTTGTTTTTTTGTTTCTGGCTTATTTTGTCTCACCAAATGTCCCACATGTTCATTCACATCATTGCATGCTTCATGACATTGTTCCTTTTTGTAGCAGCGCAACCTTCGTTCATAAGTATACACCATCGTTCGCATTCTACTTCTCCATCAGTACATCCTTCAGCCCCTGCTGAAGGCATCATGTAGAGGGCCCAAATTTCACAGTCCATCAACAATCTCAATTTTAGATAATTTCATTGTTCCCAAGAGACAAGAAACCAATAAACACACCCTCACCAAATAGGAAAGCTAAACCCCCTCTTAACTCTTGTCCCTCCCCTCATTATTTACCTCTGCTGTTGCTGTGGTAGTGCTGATGGTTTCCTTTTTTTTAAAAATTTTTTATTAATTAAAAAAAAAAATTACAAGAAAGAAACACAAACATTCCCAACACATACACTCAGCAATTCACAGTATCATCACATAGTTGCATATTCATTATCATGATCATTTCCCAGAACATTTGCATCAATTCAGAAAAAGAAATAAAATGACAACAGAAAAATAAAACAAAAACAGAAAAAAAAATTTTACATACCATATCCCTTACCCCTCCCTTTCATTGATCACTAGCATTTCAAACTAAATTTATTTTAACATTTGTTCCCCCATTATTTATTTTTATTCCATATGTTCTACTCATCTGTCGACAAAGTAGATAAAAGGAGCATCAGACACAAGGTTTTCACAATCACACAGTCACATTGTGAAAGCTATATCATTATACAATCATGATAGTTTTCCACTCACTGATCAAATCACTCTGGGATTCATCAGGGCATCACCTGGACAAACCAACAAAGTCTCATGTCCTACCCAAAGTTCCATGTACTTAAGGTGTTCAACCAACTAGCTACATAAGTTATATTAGGAGATGCACTAGTCAAAATATAAATTTGTAACAAATAAACATTTTTTGCTTTAGTCTCACACATAAGTTGTAATTTTTAAATATTAATTACCATCTATTTTCAGCACCCTGTAGTAATGACATTCTTTGTTCTTCCTCATGCAAAAACATTTTTTAAATTTGTACATTTAGTCACTATCATTATACACTCTAGGCATTCCTAGATTATACCATCTTAGTCTTTATTGTCTATCTTTCTTTCTGATTTCATTTGTGCCCCCAGCCTCCTCCCTTTATCATTCTCACATTCAGCTTCATTCAGTATTTTAACATAATTGTATTACAGTTAGGTACTATTGTGCTGTCCATTTCTGAGTTTTTATATTCAGTCCTGTTGCACAGTTTGTATCCCTTCAGCTCCAATTACCCAATATCTTACCTTATTTCTATCTCCTGATGGTCTCTGTTACCAACGAAATATTCTGAGTTTATTCACTAATGTCAGTTCATATCAGTGAGACCATACAGTATTTGTTCTTTGGTTTCTGGCTAATAACACTCAGCATAATGTCCTTAAGGTCCATTCACGCTGTTATATGCTTCATGACTTTATTCTGTTTTACAGCTGCATAATATTCCATCTTATGTAAATGCCACAGTTTGTTTAGCCACTTGTCTGTTGATGGACATTTTGGCTGCTCCCATCTCTTGGTAATTATAAATAATGCTGCTATAAACATTGGTGTGCAAATGTCCATTTGTGTCCTTGCCCTCATGTCCTTTGAGTAGAGACGGCATACAGATGGGTCCCATTTTGTAATCCATTCTGCCAGACTATGTCTTTTGATTGGGGAGTTTAATTCATTAAAATTCAGTGTTATTACTGCATGGGTAGTACTTTCTTCTACTATTTTGCCTTCTGGATTTTATATGTCATATCTAATTTTCCTTCTTTTTAACCTTTACTCATAGTCTTCCTTTCTACACTCTTCTCCACACCTCTCTCTTCTGTCTTCACATCTGTCTCTAGTGTTCCCTTTAGTATTTCTTGCAGAGTTGGTCTCTTGGTCACAAATTCTCTCAGTGATTTTTTGTCTGAAAATGTTTTAATTTCTCCCTCATTTTTGAAGGACAATTTTTCTGGATATAGAATTCTTGGTTGGCAGTTTTTCTCT
The DNA here is from genome assembly GCF_023851605.1 of Tamandua tetradactyla. Classification (NCBI taxonomy): domain Eukaryota; kingdom Metazoa; phylum Chordata; class Mammalia; order Pilosa; family Myrmecophagidae; genus Tamandua; species Tamandua tetradactyla. The sequence goes on along the minus strand of NC_135332.1, from coordinate 103,934,490 downwards.
TTTAATAATTTAAATATATCATCCCACTGTCTTCTTGCCTCCATGGTTTCTGCTGAGAGATCTGTGCATAGTCTTATTTGGCTTCCCTTGTATGTGATGAATTGCTTTTCTCTTGCTGCTTTCAAGATCCTCTCTTTCTCTTTGACCTCTGACATTCTGACTAGTAAGTGTCTTGGAGAACATCTATTTGGATCTATTCTCTTTGGGGTACGCTGCACTTCTTGGATCTGTAATTTTAAGTCTTTCATAAGAGTTGGGAAATTTTCAGTAATAATTCCCTCCATTAGTTTTTCTCCTCCTTTTCCCTTCTCTTCTCCTTCTGGGATATCCGCAACACTTATATTCATGTGCTTCATGTTGTCTTTCAATTCCCTGAGTCCCTGCTTATATTTTTCCATTTTTTTCCCTATATTTTCTTTTTCTTGCTGGATTTAAGATGTTCCATCCTCCAGTTCACTAATCCTATGTTCTGTCTCTCGAAATCTACTGTTGTAGGTTTCCATTGTTTTTTTCATCTCTTCTACCTTGCCTTTCATTCCCATAAGTTCTGTGATTTGTTTTTTCAGACTTTCAGTTTCTTCATTTTGTTCATTCCTTGCCTTCTTTATATCCTCCCTCAATTCATTTATTTGGTTTTTGATGAGGTTTTTCCATGTCTGTTCATATATTTTGAATTAATTGTTTCAGCTCCTGTATGTCATTTGAATTGCTGGTTTGTTCCTTTGACTGGGCTATATCTTCAATTTTCCTGGTGTGATTTGTTATTTTTTGCTGGCATCTAGGCATTTAATTACCTTAATTAGTTTATTCTGGAGATTGCTTTAACTTCTTTTACCTAGGGTTTTCCTGCTGGATGAATTTGTTGTCTATCTGTTCTTTGACATTCAATTCAGCTTTATCTGGGCCTCTAGCTTAAGCTTTGTTTAACAGAAGACAATTTTTCAGTTCTTGTTTTCTTGTTTCTTGCCCTGCTTGTATGATGCCTGCACCCCTCCCCCCCTTAGGAGGGTCTACTTAGGTATTATAGACCCAAGCTGGATTTTCCCAGACCAAACTGGCCTCCTATCAGGAAGAAAGAGTCACCTGTGTCAGTGTTCTCTGAGGGTGAGACCTAGCAGGTTGAAAGGCTTTCCTGTGAAGTCTCTGAACTCTGTGTTTCTTATCCTGCCCAGTATGTGGTGCTTGTCTGCCTGCAGGTCCCACCAGTGTAAGATGATGTGGTACCTTTAACTTTGACAGACTCTCCTTGGGTTCTGGGGGGGCTCGCAGCCAGTCCAGCTGGTCCAGACTGGGGTACGCTGTGTGTCTGGTCACTGACGTGGCTCGAGGAGCTGTTCTGTACTATTTCTGGTTATTTAGTATTTGTTCTGGAGGACGAACTAAAATGTACACATTGTTAAGCTGCCATCTTGACCTGATGATTTCCTTTTGAACATAGCTCATAGGATGCAATAGCAGTTTCCCCCATGTATTCTGGACTTAAACACTCTTTATACAAGAATCATATCATTGAAGTAATTTTTACAAGAACTCATTCATATTTCTAGTGTGTCAGTGGGGCATGTAGGTCTATACAACCCCTTTCAATCTTGTTCATCTTCAATATGGTAATATTACTTCTAGACCCACTAGAGAATCACCTTCGCGCCTAGCTATTCCCTTATATTGGAGTTCAACCTCTTTGGCTAGCAGTTAGTTCTCATTTATCTATTTTTTATCTTGTTGCTTGTGCTTTGGGTATAAAGTTTAAGAAGCTACCTCCTGTTACTAGGTCTTGAAGATGTTTCCCTACATTTTCTTCTAGAAACTTTATGGTGCTAGTTCTTACATTTAGGTGTTTGATCCACTTTGAGTTAATTTTTGTATAGGGAGTAAGATAGGGGTCCTCTTTCGTTCTCTTGGCTATTGATAGCCAGTTGTTCCATGCCCAATTATTGAAAAGACTATTTTGTCCCAATTCAGAGTATTTGGGGGCCTTGTCAAAAATCAGTTGACCATAGATTTGGTGGTGTATTTCTGCACTCTCGATTTGAGTTTATTGGTCAGTTCTTCTATTTTTGTGCCAGTACCATGTGTTTTGACCACTATGGCTTTATAATAGGTTTTAAAGCCAGGGAGTGTTAATCCTCCCACTTTGTTCTTCTTTTTTAGGATGCTTTTAGCTATTCAGGGGTCTCTTTCCCTTCCAGATGAATTTGGTAGTTAGCTTTTCCAGATCTTCAAAGTAGGTTGTTGGAATTTTGATTGGTACTGTGTTGAATCTGTAGATCAATTTGGGGGGGGTTGACATCTTAACTATATTTAGCCCTCCTATCCATGGGCAGGGAATATCTTTCCACCTATTTAGATCTCCTTTGATTTCTTTTGGCAATGTTATGTAGTTTTCTGGGTACAAGTCCTTTACGTCCCTAGTTAAGTTCATTCCTAAGTATTTAATTCTTTTAGTTACTATTTTGAATGGAATTTTTTTCCTTAACCGACTCTTCAGCTAGGTCATTGCTTTGTGTAGAAATGTTACTGACTTTTGCACATTAATTTTACATCCTGCCACCTTGCTGAATTTGTTTATTAGCTCAAGTAACTTTGCTGTAGATTTCTCAGGATCTTCCAAATATACTATCATATCATCTGCGAATAATGAGAGTTTTACTTCTTCCTTTCCAATTTGGATGCCTTTTATTTCTTTGTCCTGCCTTATTGCTCTAGCTAGAACTTCTAGCACAATATTGACTAATAGTGGTGACAGTGGGCATCCTTGTCCTGTACTTGATCTTAGGGGGAAGGCTTTCAATCTCTCTAGATTGAGTATGATGCTGGCTATTGGTTTTTCATATATACCCTTTATCATATTGAGGTAGTTACCTTTGATTCCTCTCTTTTGGAGGTTTTTTATCAGAAAAGGATGCTGAACTTTGTCAAACGTTTTTTCAGCATCAATCGAGATGATCATGTGGCCAATAACATCTTAAAATAAAAGAAAAATTCTTATTTTTTTGGCAATAGAGAGAGTACAGGAAAGTGGGCCTGCTTCAGGTCTAGTGGGAGTATGGACTGGTACATTTCTGGAAAGAATTATGTATTGAAAGTCTTTAACAATGTCTACATTTTATGAACCAGTAAATGCATTTCTGAGAATGTAGTCTAAGGAAATAAATGTTGATTTAACTCTAAGGATGCTAAATGAGTGTTGATTTTTTTGTCTAAATCATTTATAAACTTACATACACAATCGAAGGGGATGGTTAGATAAAACTATAGCATATCCACATCATGAAAAACTATATAGCCATCAGAATTAGGGAGACAAATAAGGAGCTCACATTTATTAAGTACGTGTTCCTTGGCAAGGCCAGTTCTGAGAACTTTCGACTTGATAAGACATTTCACTCTCACAGCCCTGGGAGACAGGACTGTTACAGCCTCCGTTTTACAAATTAACATGCATCCCGTTGCTCCTTCACGGTAGAGTCAGCATTTGATGTGTGGCGAGACTCCTGGACTCACACTTCCTAATTATTATGCCAAGAAGGTGACGCCACCACTTTGGAAGCTTTAAATGATATCCCAGGCCAAGCAAAGAAAAAACCCAGCAGCATGTACTGTATGGTCCCATTATAGTTAGATAATATATGTGTACGTATTAATAGAATGAAACTGGAAAGAAAACACCTAGGGGACTAAGTCTTTCTCTTCTGGTGATGGGGCTCTAGGTGGGTGGAGCAGAGCTGGTGGTGCTGGGGGCTCACACTCAGTCACTCCCTTAGTCTCCTTTGTGACAGGCTGAGTCTCCTGGTCTCTCTGCCTAAGGACCAGTGAACACTCTGGGGTGGGTACAGAGCAGGCCAGAAGGACGGGGCAGTGATATCCAGGAGTGGCCCTTCCCTAGAATCCCATCAAGTTTCTTAGATGGCCCCCAGTGGGAGCAAGCCCCAGGTACCTCTAGCAATGGCTCAATAAAGAATTGCACCAGCCTGTTCTCATTTCCACACTCCCTCACTGAGATTCCCAGAAGTACTCGCAGCCATATCTCGTCTCAGAGCTTGCTTTGTGGGAAATCCCAATTTGGAGAGTATTTTACGATTTTTCTCCTTTCATTTACCTTTATTTATGTTTTCTGCAGTTAACACGTTGCATACTAATAGGTTGAAAGGCAGACAAAGTTATAACTTAGAAGGAATTTCCCAAAGCTCTACTTAAAAAAGGTGGCTTAAACACAGGTATTTATCCTCCAAGACCTCAATAAATGGCATTCAGGAAATAAGAAGAATAAATGCACAAAGAAAAAGAGAATAAGAGAGGTGATAGCAGTGTGCAAGAAATTCCAACAGATATTTTGATTTAGCAGATCGGAATGCGTTAGCTATGGAAGGTTTGGGCTTGGAGGGGTGAGGGCCAGGGAAGGCAAGCCTGAGGCGGAGGGCAATGGCAGACACTGGGGGACAGGGAGGGCTCGACCTGCATTCCCCCTTCAACCCTGCACCGCTGGGGTCCACCCTCTCTCACTGCCCATTCAGGAGCTGGACGTTGAGTTCTGGGATCACTGGCTTAGACCTGTACAAAGGAAAATAAGGGTGAGAAGTGGGGATAAGAACTCTAAGCAGTGAAATTGCGAGGTGGGGACAAATGGGATGAGAGATGAGGCTTTTGATTATAAGCTTTAGAACACTATTTGACTGTTTGGAAAAAAACAAAACTATGTGCATGGGTAAGTTTAATAAATTTTTATAAAATATTGAAGGAATGTTTTTGTTATTTAAATTTTGAAAAATTGGCTATAGTTGGTGACAATCACTATGTAGTATTCAGAATGCTACATGTACAGGCACATCCAGAGCAGGAAAAATTACAACAGCCGAAGGGTGGAAACAGCTCTGATGCCCATTGGTGAATGAATGGAGAAACGGATTGCAGTATACAAATATTGTGGTGGTTTGAAGCGGGGTGAACCCCCAAAAGACATGTTCTTAAATTTAATCCATTCCTGTGGGTGTGAATTCATTGTAAGTAGGGTCTTTTGATAAGGTAACTTCAGTTAAGGTGTGACCCACCTCCAGGATGGGTCTGAATCCTCTTACTGGAGTCCTTTATAAGAGAATGTAAATTCAGACAAGGAGAAAGCCATGGCAGCAAGAAGCTGCAATCAATGAAACTGGAAAGAGAAGGGAGAGACCAGCAGATGCCACCTTGTGCCTTGCCATGTGGTGGCGGGGCCAAGGATCTCTTTGGTCTCTGGGAAGAAAGTATCACCCTGATGCTTTGGACATCTTGATTTGGACTCTTGATCTGGACATTTCCCTGGACTCTAACTGTAAGTGAATAAAATTCCCATTGCTTAAGCGGAACCAATTTATGACACTGTTTTAAGCACTTATGAAACTAAAACACAGATGATGGAATATTATTCACTCATAAAAAGGAATGAAGTGCTGACTCCTGCTACTATGTGAATGAGCTTTGAAAACATTGTGCTGAGCAAAAGAAGCCAGACACTAAGAGTCAGATACTGCATGATCCGTTTCTGTGAAACGTCCTGAAAGGGCAAATCCGCAGACACAGAAGGCAGAGGGGAGGGTCTGCTTAATGTGTATGGAGGTTTCCTTCTGGGGTGATGAAAATGTACGAAATGCCATTCGAGTGTTCACTGGTTAATTGTACGTTATCTCAATTTTAAGAAAAGAAAGAAAAAAGTATTCCAACTGAAAAGGAGTGGGGTCTTTTTCATGGTGCCTCGGAGGCGGTCGGTGGCCCCAGCATGAAGGTGACCATCTCCTTCCCAACCGCTGGTGGCCAGAAGCTCACTGAAGTGGACGATGAACGTGAACTCCATACCTTTTATGAGAAGGAATGGCCACAGAAGCTGTTGCTCCCGCTCTGGGTGTGAGTTGGAAGCATTACGTTGTCCGAATCAGTGGTGAAACCGACCAACGAGGTTTCCCTACGAAGCAGGGTGTCTTGACCCATGGCCGTGCCCGCTTTTTCCCAATAAGGGGCATTCCTGTTACAGCCAAGGAACACTGCAGAAAGTAGGTGCAAATCTGTCCGGGGTTGCGTTGTGGATGCTTATCTGAGGGTTCTCCACTTGGTTATTGTAAAAAAAAAAAAAAAGGAGACAGGGAAATTCCTGGACTTACTGATACTACTTGCCTTGTCGCTTGGGGCCCAAAAGGGCCAGTAGAATCTGCAAACCCCTCAGCCTCCCTTAAGAAGATGATGTCTGCCAGCATGTTGGGAGACAGCCCCTGAACAAAGAACGTAAGAGACCCAGGACCACAGCGCCCGAGATTCAGCATCTTGTCACCCCATGCGTCCTGCAACACAAATATCAATATATTGTCCTGAAGAAGCAGCGTACTAAGAAAAATAAGGAATTGGCTGCCGAATATGCTAAACTTCTGATGGAGAGAATGAAGGAGGCCAAAGGAAAATGCCAGGAACAGAGCGCCAGATGATGGAGGCCATACTCTGAGACCTTCTACCTCTAAGTCTGAGTCCAGGCAAAAATAAGATTTTTAAAGAGTTACAAATAAGTAAGATCAGAAATTAAAAAAAAAAAAGAAAGAAAAAAAAACGGAGTGGGAAGGCAAGAAGAATTAGGGGCCTTCAATATTACCCAACATGCGATATTTTCAGGCATTTTGCCATGAAGAGCGGCGATGCCTCCTGCTGGGATACCCCCTGGCCCTGAAAGCAGGCAGCGCTGTGTCTCTCCTCCCCCCAGCCCTCCCCCCCACCCCCACCCCCACCCCCGGGCAGCCGTGAGAGCTCAAGGGGCGGAGGGGCCCGCGTGTCTAATGTACCTGATCAAGAAGTGAGACGTTCAGGATTCTGAAAGGGATGATTTCACATGCTGAGCTTCTGTCTCGATTCAGGAGACTCCTGGATGAAAATAAGGTACTGCCGAAGAAGCGTTCTTTAAAACCTCTTTACATCCAACATGCTGCTGTCATCTGCGTCATCTGAAGTGATTCCTGAGTCCCCGTTTTATCCCTTTCTGGGCTGATTAAAGACCTGAGTGCCCCCTTTTCTTACTCTGTAAAACCCGTAATCCATAACTACAGTATAGATTAACCCCCGCTTTTCACCCTTAACATACATATTACCTGCATACATAGTCCAGCAATCATTTATTGGCTGGTCATACAGAGCCAATGGTCAAAGTCGTGGTCCTTTTACATTGTAGGTTTCCATAGGTCAGGTCCTAGGAACAGATAATTCTTTGGCTACACCCCCTGACAGAACCATCTATGATTATAAGTCCTTAATACATGCTTTTATAACCAGACTTGCAAAATGGATGTTGCCTCTCAGTGCTTTGACGTAAATCACCACACACGGGAAGGAAAGGCATGAAGTGGATAGGAATACCTTGTACTGGGCAGTCCCCAGCTCAGGCAGAAGCGAGGGCTGGCTTTGGGCTCAGTCACCATGTTCTTGTAAATAGGAGTTCTGTGCAGCAGCTGCATCTCCTGGGTACTGCGATGGAACTATTTTAATGCAAAATTAATTGTCGAATATTAGACTGAAGAGGCCTTCTCCCGGGTGGTTTGCTCACCCTCCAGCTAGTTCTCTTCACTCTTGTCACTGCTGCTTTTTACCTCGTTAGCAATATTCAAATGATCAAACATGATGTCAGGATCTCAAATGCAAAACAAAACTCCTCTTGTCAGCTTGCACCCACTCTTTAATCCATCCATACTCGTTTATTTCCAACAAGGGAAGGAAATCTTTGCTGTAATTTGTGTAATTTCTCCATTTTCATTGTTGACATCATAATCACTGGACGTTCACACGTGGGTGTATTTGACATCAGTTCCAATTTTTTTTTATTTAAATTTTTGAAAAATATTTTTATTGACACATCTTTTCACACATACAGCCTATACATGGTGTACAATCAATGGCTCACAATATCATCACATAGTTGTGTATTCATCACCATGATCACTTTTTAGAAAATTTGCATCACTCCATAAAAAAAAGAAAGAAGAAAAACTCATATGTACCATACCCCTTACCCCTCCCTCTCATTGACCACTAGTATTTCCATTTACCCAATTTATTTTACCCTTCCCCCGACTATTTATTTACTTATTATCCTTTTTTTTTTTTAACTCATCTGTTCATACCCTGGATAAAAGGAGCATCAAACACATGGTTCTCACAATCACACAGTTATTTGTAAATGTTCTATCTTTGTACAATCATCTTCAAGAATCAAGACTGCTTGGGACACAGCTTAACAGTTTTAAAAGTACTTCCCTCCAGCCACCCAATACACCATAAACTAAAAAGGGATATCTATATAATACATAAGAATAACCTCCATGATAACCTCTCAACTCTGTTTGAAATTCTTCAGCTACTAAAACTTTATTTTGTCTCATTTCTCTCTTCCCCTTATGTTCAAGAAGGCTTTCTCAATCCCCTGGTACTGAGTCCCAGCTCATCCTGAGAGTTCTGTCCCACGTTGCCAGGGAGATTTACACTTGTGGGAGTCATGTCCCATGTAGAGGGACATCAGCCTCAATTTTAAACTGAATTCTTGGAGTAAGAAACATTAAAAATGGTATCTCCAATATGATAACAAGAAGGCCTGGGTATACCCAGGCTCTTGTGTCTCTTGTGTACAGATATTTCATATCCTGAATAGCATCTTGGAGCATAAATTAAATTATGGTGAGGCAGGAAAATGCAAAAGGAATATTCCTGGAGATGAACTTTGCTTCTGTTAGGATGAGCTTGACAAATGCGAGCAGTGAAGAAGCTTTGCTAAGGTTCTATAAGGTTGCGTGACCCTTCACTGAAGGACCAGAGGCTACCAATGGGGAAAATGTCTTTGTTTTCAAGATATAAGGTGATAAAAATATTTCCCAAGGGAAATGTCACACATTCCAGTTTTGAAGGCGATTCATAAGGGTGGTATTTTATTTGTTTAATTGAGACTTAGCTGTAATTTACAGCAATCTACCTTAAATACCTAGGCATAGTTTAAAGGATTATAAAGCAAAGACCCATGTAATGCCCGCTTAAGAAACAGAACATTATAGTACCAGGCAATACCCTGGGTATCCCTCTTAAGTCACAAACCCCTCTTCCATTAGCAGTAACCAATATCCTGACTTTTGTGATAACACTTACCTTTAGCATCCAGGAAATGATACTGTATGCATTCTTTTGTGTATGATTTTCACTCATTATGTTTGCATGTTGCTGCGAGTTGCTGCAGTCCAATTCATTTTTATCACTATATATTATCACTCTATATATATCCTGTGCATATACCATGATTTGCCCACTCTATTGATGGACATCAAGGATTGCTTCCAGTTTGGGGCTTGTGTTAGTTTGCTAGCTGCTGCAATGCCATACACCAGAACTGGAATGACTTTCTAAAAAGGGAATTTAATAAGTGACAAATTTACAGTTCTAAGGAAGTGGAAGTGTCCAACAAGAGGTTGCCATCACTCAAGAAAGGATGGCGGGTCAGGAACACCTCTGTCAGCTGGGTAGTCATGTGGCTGGCATCTGCTTGTCCCTTGCTCCTGGGCTTCATTGCTTTAAGCCTCTGCTTCTGTAGTGGGTCCCCACTTTGCTTCTCTGAGGCTGGCTTTCATCCCTTGGCTTCCTTGGCTATCTCCAGGTTTTGGCTTGCTTAACATCTCATGGCGACATCTGTTGGGCTTCAAGTATCTGCAAATATCCATGTCTCTGTTCCATGTGTCTGCATCTGTGTCAGCTCTGCTGTGAAGTTTCTGTTAGCTCTGCCTTCTGTCATTTCTCTGGCTCTGTCATTTAGGACTCTCTCCAAAATGTTCTCTCTTTTTATCTCATTAAACTAATCAAGACCCACTTGGAATGGGTGGAGTCACATCTCCATCTAATCAGCGGTCACACCCACAATTGGGTATGTCACATCTCCGTGGAGAAAATCTAATGAAAAGATTCCAACCTACAGTACTGAATCAGCATTAAAAGAAATGGCTGTTCCTACAAGATTGGATTAGGATTAAAACATAGCTTTTCTGGGGTACATAATACTTTCAAATTGGCATAAGCCTATTGCATATAATACTGTGAGCCTTATGGTAGAAGCATCCGGTGTGCATGTGTTTGAGTTTCTCTATGGTGTATATCCTGGGAGCAAATTGCAGGTTGTGTGGAATGCATCTACCTTCAAATTGTTTTCCAAGGTGAGTGCACCAATTCACACTCCTACCAGTAATGTGTGAAGATTTCCTTTGCTTCACAACCTTGCCAACATTTGACATTGTAAGATTTTTGACTCTTTGCCCATTTGAGTTTCCATACTCCCACTATGAGCTTTAAATTTGCATTTCCCTGATTAGTCTTGGGGCTGAACATTTCTTTCAAATATTTATTCACCATTTGGATTTCTTCTTTTGCGAAGTGACTGTCCATGTCTTTTACCCATTTGCTATAGAGAATTTTAAAATATATGTAATCTACCCCACCTGGGGAATTCATGACATTTTCTTAAGCAAGAGGGGCTCCCAATTTAATAAGCCAAGGCTTCAATTTTGGGGCTTGCCTTTATGAAACTTTTTTCTGTATTAGAAAACTGAATCTACTTATGATTAGTGCCTCAGAGTTATCTCGGAAAATCTCTGCTGTTGCTCAAATGTGGTCTCTCTCTAAGCCAAACTCTGAGTATCCCCACCATGTGGGACATAATTTCCAGGGGTGTCAGCCTGGCCCTAACAGCATGAAACATAATTTGGCCCTGGCATCACAGGACATAGCTGGTCCTGGCATCATGAGACTTAAGTTCCAAGGATGAACCTGGCCCTGGCATCATGGATTAGTTGACCAAAAGTGGGTAAAGAAATAGAGTTTCATTGGCAAAGAAATTTCAAGTCAAGTTGAGAGGTCATTCTAGAGGTTACTCTTATGCAAGTTTCAGCCAGTTTATTGCAAATTGCCACAATATGGCAACCCCCAACCAACAGTGATCCTGGATACGCTGAGAGATATCCTGTGTTCTATAAAATTATACTTATTAAGTTTGTTTTTCAGAGACTTGAATTCTCCAGATTGTTCCAATGCCAGAGAAGCTCTGAAACTCAGATACTGGACTCTCCAAGGATAACAACTTGTTTCATCCCTTTGCCCCTTAGCAACAACACCCCTTTTCAGCCTTGAAGCAGAGTCATTGCTCAGTTATCCCTCAAGATTGACAGGTAATTAGCAAATGAGAGGGAGGAATTGTTACTGAGAAATCAGGATTTAAGGGATGATTTTGATTACTGAATCATTTCTATAGATACTCCTTTTTTGCTTTCTGGTATATTGGATAGACAGAGGGAAACTCCTGAAATCTCTAAATTGTAATCCAGCTGCCTTAATTTCTGATAATGGCTGTATAGCCCTTATCTTCTGCCCCTGTGATATTAAAATCTTGTGACTCTATGAGGCTTGATACTTTCTGATAGTTGCTTTGTAGTTACTAGGGGCTTAATTTTAGCATCCTAAATCTGTAACAATCTTGTTTGCCTTGATACCAACATAACTTCAATAGCATACACAAATTATGTTCCTATACCCCTCCATGATGACACCTTTATGTAGTTTCTTGTCACAAATTACATCTTTATGCATTATGAGCCCAAACCCACTGATTTCTTATTGCCTTTTAGATCCTGTAACAAGTAAAAAATGAAGTTCCAAACAAAGAGACTCATAGTACTGCATTTATATTTATCCCTGTGATTACCCTCACCAGAGATCTTTATTTCTCCATGAAGCTTTGATTTATTGTCTATTTTTTAAGCATTAAAACAATTTTTTTTAAATACCAAAAAAACACCAGTAAACAAATGTAAACATTTGTAACTTTTGATCATTCCATTCTACATATGTAATCAGTAATTCACAATATCATCACATAGTTGCCTATTCATCATCATAATCATTTCTTGGAATATTTACACCAATTCAGGAAAAGAAATTAAAAGAAAACAGAAAAAAAATTCATACATACCAAACCCCCCACCCCTCCCACTCACCAATCACCAACATTTCAGTCTAAATTTATTTTAACATTTGTTCCCCCTATTATTCATCTTTGTTCCATATGTTTTACTCATCTGTTGATAAGGTAGATAAAAGGAGCATCAGACACAAGGTTTTCACAATCACATAGTCACATTGTGAAAGCTATGTCATTATACAATCATCTTCAAGAAACATGGCTCCTGGAACACAGCTCCACATTTCAGGCAGTTCCCTCCAGCCTCAACATTACATCTTGACTAACAAGGTGATATCTATTTAATGTGTAAGAATAACCTCCAGGATAACCTCTTAACTCTGTTTGGATTCTCTCAGCCATTGACACTTTATTTTGTCTCATTTCACTCTTCCCCTTTTTGATCGAGAAGGTTTTCTCAATCCTCTGAGGCTGAATCTCAGCTCATTCTGGGGTTTTTTTCAATCCCTTGATGCTGAGTCTCAGCTCATTCTAGGATTTCTGTTCCACGTTGCCAGGAAGGTCCACACCCTGGGAGTCATATCCCATGTAGACAGGGGAAAGGTGGTGAGTTTGTTTGTTGTGTTGGCTGTAGAGAGAGGCCACATCTGAGCAACAAAAGAGGTTCTATTGGGGGTGACTCTTAGGCCTAATTTTAAGTAGGCTTGACCTGCCCTTTGTGGGGTTAAGTCTCATATGAACAAACACCAAGATTGGGGGCTCAGCCTATAGCTTTGATTGTCCGCACTGCTTGTGAGAATATCAAGAATTCAACTTGGGGAAGTTGAACTTTTCCCCTTTCTCAACACTCCTCCAAGGGGACTTTGCAAATACTTTTTTATTCACTGTTCAAATTACTCTGGGATTTATCAGGGCATCACTCTGGACAAACCAACAAAATCTCATGTCCTACTCAATCTCATGTCCTTCCATGTACTTATGGTGTTCAATTAAGCTGTCTACATAAGTTATATTAGGAAATGCACTAGTCAAAATATAAATTTTGTACCAAATAAACATTTTTTGCTTTAGTCTCACATATAAGTTGAAATTTTAAAATATTAATTACCATATATTTTCAGCACCCTGCAGTAATGACATTCCTTTGTTCTTCCTCATGCAAAAACACTTCTTAATTTTGTACATTTAGTCCCTATCATGATACACTCTAGGCATTCCTAGATTATAACAGCTCAGTCTTTATCGTCTATCTTTCTTTCTTTTTTTTTTTTTTTACATGGGCAGGCACCGGGAATTGAACCCGGGTCCTCGGGCTTGGCAGGCAAGCATTCTTACCTGCTGAGCCACTGTGGCCCACCCTATCTTTCTTTTTGATTTCATTTGTACCCCCAGCCCTCCTCCCTCTATCATTCTCACATTCAGCTTCATTCAGTGTTTTAACATAATTGTATTACAGTTAGGTAGTATTGTGCTGTCCATTTCTGAGTTCTTACATTCAGTCCTGTTGAACAATGTGTATCCCTTCAGTTCCAATTACCCAATATCTTACCCTATTTCTACCTCCTGATGGTCTGTCTCTGTTACCAATGAAAATTCTCCAAGTTTATTCACTAATGTCAGTTCATATCAGTGAGACCATACAGTATTTGTCCTTTTGTTTCTGGCTAATCTCACTCAGCATAATGTCCTCAAGGTCCATCCATGTTGTTACATACTTCATAAATTTATTCTGTCTTATGGCTACATAATATTCCATCATATGTATATGCCACAGTTTGTTTAGCCACCCGTCTGTTGATGGACATTTTGGCTGTTTCCATCTCTTAGCAATTGTAACTAATGCTGCTATAAACATTGGTGTGCAAATGTCTGTTTGTGTCCTTGCCCTCATGTCCTCTGAGTAGATACCTAGCAATGGTATTACTTAAGCATTTTTATTACAAAATATAACATGTATAGAAAAAAACATGATCTATTGTCTATCGTCCTTCCATTTCAGCCTGCAGAACTCTCTAAGCATCCCTTGTAGAACTGGTCTAGTTGTGGCAAACTCCCTCAGCTTTGTTTTAACCTGGAAATGTCTTAATCTCTCTCTCATTTTTGAAAGACAGTTTTGTCTTGGTTGGCAATTTTGCTTTTAACACTTGAAATATGTCTTCTCTCTTCCTTCTTGCCTCCATGGTTTCGGAGGAGAAATCAGCCCTACATCTTTTTAAGGCTCCCCTGTACATGGCATGTTGCTCCTTTCTTGTGGCTTTCAGGACTCTTTGTTTTTGGCGCTTGACAATTTGAATATAACATGCTGTGGCATGGATCTATTTGGGTTGATACTGTTTGGAGGCCATTGAGTTTCTTGGATGTGTCTTTTCATGTCTTTCATTAAATTTGAAAAGTTTAATTTAATAACCATTATTATTAGGTCAGGGGAACAGGGACAGGCACTGCAATTGGAGCTGCGGAGGCTGTGTCGCTCCTCCCAACATGGCTTCTGGAACCGCCCCTTCCAGACACCTGACTTCTGGAGAACCACCCCTTCCAGACGTCACCTGACCCCCTTGTTTAAAAACTGCCCACACCATCACCCAGGTGCTGACTCACCTCCCTCCATCTTGGATTTGGTGAGCTCAGCCAGGAACGCAGAAATAAACCCTCCTGCTTTAAATTTCCTGGTCTACCATCCTTTTTTCTCACCCTTTCGCCTCCTAAACCTTTCATCTTGGTGCCGAAACCCAAGAGAGGAGTGCGGGTGCTGCCCGCCTGGCCAGGGATGCCCTGGCTTCCTCTCTCCTCCTTCCTCCACAAAGCCAGTAACAGGGAATCTCTCAGCCCGCCGCTCCATCCACCACAGATTGGGTAAGTCACTAGCAGCTATCCAGCCGCCATCTTCTCCTTCCCTTTCTCCTTCTACTCCAGCGGCTTTCCAACCACCACCGTGCCCTCTTCCCCACCCTCTTTCCTCTCCACCGGCTCTTCTGCCACCACCTAATTCTTCACCATCCTCAACAGCCTTGCCATCCTCACCTGTAAGCTCCCATACCCACTCAAAAAGTACTTTACTCTGTCCCCTCCAGGAAGTTGCAGGACCTGAAGGGTTAATCTGAGTACACACTCCATTCTCCCTGGCCGATCTCTCACACATTGAGAAATGGTTGGGCTCCTTCTCTAATGACCCAACTACCTATACAAAAGAATTCCAATATCTGGCTAATGCCTACGGACTTACCTGGCATGGTATCCATGTAATCTGCTCTTCTTCCCTCACTACCGATGAAATGGATTGCATTTTCAGTGTGGCCAGGGCTCATGCTAACCAGGTGCATATAACTGACCACACCATGCCGGTGGGGGCCGAGGCAGTGCCAGATCAAGAGCCAGGGTGGGACTATCAAATTGACACCCCAGCAGGGAGAAACGGACGAATTAGGCGAGACAAAACGCTTACATGCCTCATAGCCATCATGCAGAAAGTTTCCCATAATGTCGTAAACTTCCATAAACTGAGGGAGATTACTCAAGGTCCTGAAGAAAATCCTGCCGCTTTTCTAAACCAGCTCACAGAAGCCCTCTTCCAATATACCTGCCTACACCCTGACTTGGAGGCTGGTAAAACCGTTTTAGCCACACATTTTATATCCCAGTCAGCCCCAGACATTAGGTGCAAGCTTAGAAAAATCGAGGACGGTCCTCAGGCCCCTATTCGTGACCTGATAAACACGGCGTTTAAAATTTTTAATATTCGTGATGAGTTAGAGAGGGCAGAAAAGGAATCCCGGGACCACTGAAGGGTGAATTTACAAATCCAATCCTTGATTACAGCCCTGTGGCCCCCTTCAACAGACAAGATGCTGGCTATGACTAATGTACCACCAGGAAAGTGCTTCAAATGTGGCCTTGATGGACACTGGTCCTGCCAGTGCCCCAATCCTCGACCGCCCAAGGGACTGTGGCCTCTCTGTGGGAAAAGGGAACATTGGAAAAGTGACTGTCCCTTGGCGCCTGGCCGTGAAGGGGCTGTCCTTCCAACCCCTGACCCACCGCTGGCAGTCCTGGGCCTGGCCACAGACGCTGCCTGGCCTCAGTGACCTCAATCACCCTCGTTGAGCCCAAGGTAACAATCAAGGTAGTGGGTAAGTCCACCTCCTTTTTGGTGGACACAGGGGCTACCTTCTCCATCCTCCCCTCCTATTCAGGTCAACTCCTTCCTTCCTGAGTCACGGTTATGGGCATAGATGGCCATCCTTTGTGCCCCTTAACTACTGGGCCACTTATATGTTTAATAGAAGGCTACCCCTCTACACACTCTTTCTTGGTGACACCTTCCTGTCCCAGCCCACTAATGGGGCGGGATCTTCTCACCAAGTTAGGGGCCTCACTTCACTGGCTACAAAAACCCCAAACAAATTTACTATTACCCTTATGTGTGGCCTCCACCTCCACTCAGGGTTCCACCCCTCCTGCTCTTCCCCTACCACCTCACCTAGTAAACCCAGGAGTATGGAATACCTCAACTCCCCTGATAGCTTCCCATCATAAACCAGTTCTTATCTGACTAAAAGATCCATCCTCATTCCCATCTAGGCCACAGTTTCCTATCCTCATAACCCATCAGAAAGGACTCCAACCCATCATTAGCCAGTTCAAGGGAAAGGGACTCCTCATACCCACTAACTCGCCTTATAACACCCCCATCTTGCCTGTCAAGAAACCTGATGGTTCTTACCATTTAGTCCAAGACCTCCAACTGCAACTGATCAATGAGGCTGTCATCCCCATCCACCCAGTAGTTCCCAATCCATATACTCTTCTCTCACACATACCCCCTCAAACCACTCATTATTCTGTCCTGGACCTTAAAGACGCCTTCTTCACAATCCCTCCAGACCCTGCCTATGCCCTCATTAATGCCACTCTTACCCACGTATCTGTCAACATTTCGCGAGTTGAGCAGAGTCTCTCCAGCCACCTCGCCCAAACCTCTGCCTCACCAGCCTCTCTTACATGGCTCCAAATCCTCCAACAAACCTTACTTTTCCTCAACCAAACACAAATACTCCCTAAAGTAACCCACTGTTTCCTCTGTGTATAATTAAATAGGCCACTATTAGCAGCTGTCCCTATAAATCTAACCCAAATACACAATCATAGCCCTGATTCCTGCCATACCACTCTAAAGAACATCCCCCTATGGGAACCAGAGCCTGAAAACCTTCCCTATCCCCTTAAAATCTGCTACCTCACACACACAACTGTAAATCAGACAAAACTGCATAATAAATGCCAAACTAATGTCACTATCCACAACACCACCCATCCCCCAAAGGATAATATTTCTGGTGTAATGGAACTCTTGCCAAGTGCCTTAACTCCACTTCCCCAGGATCATGCTTCCTGGTAACTAGTGTTCCTCAATTAACCCTCTATGGAGAGTCTGAACTAACTTGGGTACTGCCCTCTCCTCACTCCATAAGGGCTGACTTTTTTCCCATCCTGGTAGGCATCAGCCTAACTGCCTCAGTCGCAGCCTCAGCTGCAGTGGGAGGGGTGCTGGGACATGGTATTTTAACCTCTCAAAACTTTGAGACTCGACTACAAGCAGCCCTGGAATCGACATCAGAATCTCTTTCCTCTCTACAACATCAACTTACCTCACTTAGCCCAGGTAACTCTTCAAAATCGAAGGGCCTTAGACCTGCTAATAGCTGAGAAAGGAGGAATGTGCATATTCCTTCAAAAAGAATACTGCTATTATGTCAACGAGTCAGGTCTTTTGGAACAAAATATTCAAACCTTGAGCAAACTAAAAGAGGACCTCTACCACAGAAAACAAGGAACCAACCTTGCCTTAGACTGGTTTTCTTCCCCCCTGGCGACATGGCTCCTCCTGCTACTAGGACCAGTTATCCTAATCTGTCTTTTTTTTCTCCTAGCTCCCTGCCTCCTCAACTTCCTTCAGGGATGCATAAAGGAACTGTCACGGGTAGCAGCCAACCAAATGCTCCTGCATCATTACCACTGCCTACCCTCCTCACCAGATTCCTATAGCTAACCTCCTCCCTCTTCTGACCGTGACAACCCCAGCCTATCACCCCACGTCACCCCAGTACAGCAGGAAGTAGCCAGAAGAATCTTGACACCCTATTATCACAAAAAGGCTGGAATGTTAGGTCGGGGGAATGGGGAAGGGCACTGCAATTGGAGCTGCGGAGGCTGTGTTGACCCTCCCAACATGGCTTCTGGAACCACCCCTTCCGGACACCTGACTTCCGGAGAACTGCCCCTTACAGACGTCACCTGAGCCCCTTGCTTAAAAACTGCCCACGCCATCACCCAGGCGCTGACTCACCTCCCTCCATCTTGAATTTGGTGAGCTTAGCCCAGGAGCGTAGAAATAAACCCGCCCGCTTTAAATTTCCCAGTCTACCTTCCTTCTTTCTCACTCTTTTGCCTCCTAAACCTTTCAGTTATTTCTTTGAATATTCTCTCTGCCTCTTTCTGTTTCTTCTGTGAGTCCCTCATGTGTAAATTGGTACACTTGATGGTGTCTCACATTTTTCTCAGGCTCTGTTTGTTTTTCCTCATCCTTTCTTCCTTCTGGTCCTCAGACCAGATGGTTTCAATTGTCTTATATTCAGGTCCCCTAATTCTTTGTTCTGCCAGCTCCAATTTGCTGTTGAAACCTCCTAGGAAATTTTAAATTTCTGTTACTGTGGACTTTAGCTCTTCTTGGTTCCTTTTCATAATCTCCATTCTTCTATTGATATTCCCTTTGTGTTCATCTATAGTTTTCCTCATTTCTTTAGTTCTTTCTTCATGTTTTCCTTTAGCTCTTTGAGCATATTTAGGACTATTTTTTAAAAGTCTTTGTCTGGTATGTCCCAGGTCTGGTCCTCCTTATTGATGTTTTATAATACTTTAATCTCTTCTTAACCTGTGCCACAGCTTCCTGTTTCTTTGTATGTTTTGTGATTGTTTTTGAAACCTGGATACTTTGATACTTTAATATGCTGTTGCTGGAATTTAGACTCTGAGGTGTCTGTTCCTTAAGTTTGTATGTGGTTAGTGTTATTGACAGCTTTCCTTGAATGTCAGGAGCTAAAGAAATGGAGGAGGAGGAGAAGGAGGAGGAGGAGGAGGAGGGAGAATTAGAAGGAGGAGAACGAGAAGAGGAAGAGGAAGAGAAAGAGGAGGAGGAGAAGGTGGAGAAGGAGTAAAAAAAGAAAACAACATGCCCAGTTTTTGCAGACACCTGTGTAGTGTTCTTCAGCGCTTATAGATACAATGAACTTGGAGAATACTCTGGGCTAAAGCATAGGGAACTCCTTTGGTCCTTTCTGCACATGCGTCTTGTCTTGGGCATGTTGAGTGTGGCCCTGGGTATTCCCTTATTTAAATCAATACAAATGTCTCCTCTTCTCTAGGAAACAGTTTCTATCTGGCCCTGGGTCCTGTACTCTATGTCCTACAGCCAGCAATTCTTTGCCTCAGGCAGCAGAACTTAACTGCTCTCCCATCGCATTCTGTAGGAGAGCTTGGTGAGCTGCCTTCTATATACTGGGCAACTTATGGGACAGTGAATCTCTCAGGCCATCACCAGACAGATTGTGCCAGACATACACAGTGCCAGTATGTGCTTGAGGGTTACTCTGTTCCCTCTGGAACTGGAACCAGGGATCTGCACTGGGAGTATGGCCCAGCTCTGCACTGAGCTAGGGAGGAGTAGGAGAGGGGCCAGTCAGGACACTATGAGATTCTATTGCTTTTATGTGGCCATTCTCTTGATTCAGCATGCAATCCTTTAACTGTTTTCTGGAGTGTTGAGAAAGTTGGTTTTGCCAGTTTTTTGTTGGTTGTTCAAAGTTTCTGTAGGGGGGTATGGAGCCCTGAAGTTTCTCACTCTGCCATCTTGATCAGGGTAAAGTCAATAGTGGTTATTTTTTTTAATTCTCAAGAGACCAAGTTGTATTTAATTTTGTCAAATATATCATATTGTGCAATGTCCTCAATAGCAAACAGCTGAATCAAGTATAGCAACAGTGATCTGTCAGGTGTTTTCTGTGCTCTTCTTTCCTAAATCAAAATGCAAATTATTCACTCCTTTTAAATGTTTAGTCAAATGCATGAATGCATTTTATTTTTTTCAGAGGGAAATATTGGGATTTATTCCTTTGGGCATCTAATTTTCTTGTGATGCTTTCCAGTTCCTCTCTTGAGCATGGGTACCAAACTGGAATGTACTGGGGGTTAACTTCCTCGTGGCTATGTTATGAATGTCTTCCCAGCCTCAATTAAGACCCAGTGGGTAACATGGTCTTTTCAAGAGCTATTAAGCTGCAGCTTCCCTCCCCCACCCCACCTTCTCCTTCTTCAGTGCCCTACATACCCATGAATCAAGGGGAGCTGACTGTCCCTTACTGTAAACTTCTAGTCCATTTCTTCTTTCCATTAGCAGAACATTGGCTTTTCACTCCACCCTGCTGCCATTTCTACCCCTGCAGCAACCATGTCACTCTTCTTTCTTACCCTTTTCTAATCTCCCACCTTCTAAACGTTTCCACTAAAAGGATATTCCTTTATATAACAGTGATTTTTACTTTGAACAAGATTTAAATATTTAGAATTTTATGCTAAGCCATAATTTCTGTTTTACACAGAGTATTGGCCAGTTCATGTGATCTCTGGGCTGCTCTACCTTTTTCTCATTTGTTGTGAAGTGCTGAAGGCTGCAACCAAGCTTCCCACAGGTGTTTGGCTATTTCTGGATCAGAAACTGTTCTGGAAATCGAAGAGATCTGTAAGGCTGGTCTCTAATTATTTATTTAATTAGGCATTGATTAACTAGGTATTAATTAGGCATTAATTAATCCTAAAATAATTAAATTTGACAGAATTAAATGCCTACTATGTGCAAAGCACTACGCTAGGTGATGAGAATAAATGGTGAGCCAATGTTTATAACTAGCACACACACAGTCACTATCATATAAGCAATGAGCTATTAGGGCTTTAAAAAAGAAAGCCATCACAGGGGTACAGAGGAAGAATCTTTCATTGAACTAACTCTAGGTATTAAGAAGTTCATATTGATTTATATATCTGTAGCTGTACCATATATATATATATATATATTCCTTGAAGTAGTTGACTTTAGGAGTTTCAAGAAATTCAAGCATTCCATGGGGAAAGACAGTACATGATAAATATTGTTTATTTTGAAATAATTAAAAACCTATAGGACAGTTGAAAAATAATATAAAACCATACAGAGAACTCTAATATATTGTCCCCTCCAGATACCCAAATTCACTGACTTGTAATATTTGCCATATTCTATCATCTCTTACCATCTATCTCTAATCTATCATCTATCTATTGCCTAAACACTTGACAGTAGACTGAACACATCATGTTTTGTCAACATTTAATACTTCTATGTACATTTCCTAAGAACAAGATATTCACTTAGGTAATTACAGCTGACAACCATACTTATCAAGTTCAAAATTTAGCATTGATACAAAGCTTATAGTCTATATTCCAATATTTTAAATTGTATAAATAATGTCCTTTTGGGCATTTTCTCTTCCATTACTAGATATGTTCCAGGAGCATGCATTGCATTTAAGGTCATTGTCTCTTTGGTCTCTCTCTTTTTAAATTGTGGAAACATATACCTTAGAGCAGCTAGAAGTAAAAACCTAAAATTGTGGAACTGTAACTCACACCGAACTCTGAAATCTGTTCTACAACTACTTGTTGTGATGTACTTTGAAATTTATTGCTATTTTGTATATTATTATTTTTCACAAAAAAAAGAAAAACAAAGAGAAGGAAGAGTATAATAGAGAAGATAGGATTTAACAAATGAGTATGACTGCTGAATCAATACATTGATATTTCTTTTGGTCTCCAGTGTCTTGGAGCAACTAGTAGAAAAAATGAAAAATTGTGGAACTGTAACTCATACCAAACTTTGAAATCTGTCGTATAACTGCTTCTTTAAAATGTATCTGGAAATTTGTTTTGTATATATGTTATTTTTCACAATAAAAAAAACTTTTAAGAGTTCAGGAAAGCAGGAGGACAAAATAAACACTACAAAATGGAAAAAAAATATGGAAACATATATACAATATAAACTTTCCCATCTCAACCACTTTGGATAATAAAATTTGGTGGGACTAATCACATTTACAATGTTATGCTATCCTCACCACCATCCATTATCAGAACTTTCCCATCATCCCAAACAGAAACTCTGCTCCCGTTATGTATTTTCCCATCTTCTTTTCCTCTTCCCCCAAAACACGTCTTTATGAATTTGCACATTCTAGCTATCTCATGTAAGTGGAATCATACAATAGCTGTCCTTTTGTGTCTCACTTATTTCATTCAACATGTCTTCAATGTTCATTCATGAAGTAGCATGTATCAGAACTCCATTCCATTGAGTTCTGGCTGAATAATTTTCTATTGTATGCATTTTGTTTATGGACATTTGCGTTGTAATGCTTCTATGAACATCAATGTACAAATCTCTGTCCGAGTCCCTGCATTCAATTGTGCCAGATCATATGGTGGTTCTACGTTTAACTTTCTGAGGAATAACCAGTTTCCACAGCAGCTACACCATGTTACATTCCCACCAATATACTAAGATTCCTATTACGCTGTATCTTCACTAGCACTTGTTTTGTTTTTTTAAGTAAGTCACATTCTACTGGGTGTGAGTTGGTATCTCATAGTTTTGATTTGCATTTCCTTATTGGCTAATGATGTTGAGCATCTTTTCATGTACTTATTGAGCATTTTTGTATCTTCTTTGGTGAAATGTTTATTCAAATCCTTGGCCTATTTTTAAAATCGGTTCGTCCTTCCATTGTTGAGTTGTAGACATTCTTTATATATTCTGGATATTAAACCCTTATCAGATACATGATTTCCAAATATTTTCTCCCATTCTGTGGACTGTCTTTTCACTTTCTTGATAATGTCCTTTGATGCAGAAAAGTTTTAAAATTTGTTGATGCCCAATTTATCCATTTTCCCTCTTGTTGCTCATGTTTTTGGTGTAAAGTCTAAGAATCCATTGCCTGTTATAAGGACCTGAGGATATTTTCCTATGCTTTTTTGCTAAAAATTTCAGCTATTTAGGTCATTGAGCCATTTTGAGTTAATTTTTTTGTACATGGTGTGAGGTAAGGGTCCATTTTTCTTTTTTTGCTTTTTTCACATGGGCAGGCACTGGCAATCGAACCCGAGTCTCTGGAATGGCAGGTGAGAATTCTGCCACTGAGCCCCCATCGTACTGCCGAGAGAGACTATTTTTTATACATGGAGTAGACTTGGCACCCTTGTAAAGAATCAGTTGACCCCAGAGGTGTAGGTTTATTTGTGAAATTCTATTGGCCCATATATTCTGGACCAGTACTACACTCTTTTATTACTGTAGCTTTGCAATAAGCTTTGAAATTGGGAAGCAAGAGTCCATTTTTTCATTTTTAGGATGGTTTTTTGGTGATTTGGAGCCCATTGCTTTTCCATCTCAAACTGATGATTTCTGTGAAGAATGCAATTGGAAATTTGATTTGGATTGATTTAAATCTGTAAATCACTTTGGGTAGTATCAACATCTCAACCCTATTAATATTCTTAGGAAGTCCTACATGATTATATGGTGTTTTTCCTCTAAAAGAATATGATCAATAAGAAACTAGGGGGTGGGCCATGATGGCTCAGCAGGTAAGAGTGCTTGCCTGCCCATGTAAAAAAACCAAAAAAACAAAAAAACCCAAAAAACTAGTGTGGTGAGCAGGATGTTTCCTCCCCCTGCCTCTAAAAGATGCCCATTTCCTAATGCCTGGAAGTTGTGAATATGCTTTGTTACATGCAATGAAGGATTAAATTTATAAATGGATTTAAGATTGCTAATGAGCTAACCTGATACGGAGCTTGTGCTGCATTACTGTGTGGGCCCAATAAGATCACATGGGAGCTTAAATGTGGAGTCAGTGTCAGATGAGGGGTGTGATTCAACCAGCCATTGGTGGCTTTGAAGAGGAAGGAAGGAGTCCACAACCAAGGAATGCAACAGTCTTTATAAATTGGAAAAGGCAAGAACATAGATTATCTCCTAAAGCCAAGAACATACAAAAAGGATACAGCCCTCCCCAAAACCTTGATCTTAGCCCAGTGAGAGCCATCTTGGACTTCTGATCCAGAACTGTTAGATATTAAGCTTGTGTTGTTTTAAACCACTGAGTTTGCAGTAATTTGTAATCGCAGTTTATAGAAAACTAATACATGGGGTAAAAATAAAGCTGTAAATTTTTTTTACAGATTGGCTCTTAAAATTGGATAAAGATAAAATGCCCCAGAAGGCCCATCTGTTTTAACACCTATAAAAATAAACATTGACTTACAAGCCCAATGCTATAAAGTATAGCATTTCTTTGAAGAACACCAAACTTCAAAGGTCTCAAGGGGTGGTTCTCTGGGTAGTGTACATTTTACAAAGACTTTGGGGAAGAATATTTGCTTTGAGTTAAATATTTTTAGCTAAGTATGAAGGAAGTATTTTTAGACAGGGACAATCGTGTGACACAAGAAATAGCAGTAGTAGTAGAAAAAGTTGTGCCTCTGCAGCTTTATTGCTGTTTTTTTTTGCATGGGCA
This sequence comes from Tamandua tetradactyla, assembly GCF_023851605.1. NCBI lineage: Eukaryota > Metazoa > Chordata > Mammalia > Pilosa > Myrmecophagidae > Tamandua > Tamandua tetradactyla. The sequence goes on along the minus strand of NC_135332.1, from coordinate 103,909,872 downwards.
GGCATCGGGAAATGAATGCAGGTCTCAGGCATGGAAGGCAAGAACTCTGCCATTGAACCGTGGTCCACCCTACTTCTTTGAATTTCAAAACTTTTTATTTTGAAATAATCTTAGACTTAGAGAAAAGTTTCAAAAACAGTACGGTTTCTATATACCTATCTTCCCCTAATGTCACCATCTTACATAACCACATAGCAATGATCAAAACCAGGAACACCGATCCAATAATATTACCTATTCTACTGATCTTATTCTTATGTCACCAATTTTCCCATTCATGGCCTTTTCTTGGGTCCAGGATCCCACAGTACAATTATTTGTCTTATCTCCTTATATCCTTTCCAGTCTGTGGCAATTCATCATTCTCTCTGTATATTTCACATCCTTGATATTTTTGAAAAGTATTGGCCAGTTATTTTGTAGAATGTTCCTCAATTTAGATTTCTCTGATATTTCCTCATGATTTGATAGAGGTTATGCATTTTGGGCAAGAATTCCGCAGAATCGTGCCCTTCCCAGTGCATCCCATCAGGAGGTACAAAACAACTTCATGCCTTAATTGTTCAAGGTGGTGCCTGCCAGGTTTTTACATTGTTTAGTGTTTTTCCTTTTGCAACTAACAGTATCTTGTGGAGAGATGGTTTGAGACTATAATATTCTATTTCTCAATATACTTTTGCCCATTAATTGAGCATCCAGTACTGATTCACGCCTTTAACAACTATTGTTGCTTCATTTTCTATTTACATTGTGCTTCCATCTTTACTAATTAGCATTCATTCTACTTTAAGAACTGTCTCTTTCTTATATATTTAATCGTTTATACCAGTATAGACTCATGGATATTTATTTTATCCTATGGATTACAATCTATTACCAGCATTATTTATTTTGCTGTTCATTGTCCCAGATTTGGCCATAGGAAACAACTTCAAGTTGGCTTCTATGCTCTTTCAACATGCATCCCATCATCTTATGAGCATTTCCTTACTTTATGGCATCAAAAGCTCATTTTCTTATCTCCTTGCTTCAGCCCTAGAATCTACCATCTCTTCATGGAGCCCCAGTTCTTTTCACTGGTGAACAGTTTTTAGAAACAAGATCTGGGCACCAGGTATGCTCATTGCTACCAGGGTGTCTTTGCTTCCAGATGTTCTCAGTGGGAACTAAGAAATGTATGCATTCTCTCTCACAAATACATCTGTATTTCCTTATCTACCCATCTATACATAATAGAACCATGAGTTACATAAGATCCTCGATTCCAATTCAACATCACAAGATTCACTCTAGCTTTTCACCTTTTTCTATTTTTAACTCCCTTTTCCATTGATGAAAAACCTTGCTCTCATATACAATTTACTCAATCCTAGTTTACATACAAAGGTAGTTTCTCCCCTGGGAAAAACAAATATGCTAGAATATAATATTTGTATTTGGTTCATTTTGTCTTTATCCTTATGGTATATATTCAAAATACTGTTTTTCAAAGTAATCTATGTCCATTTTCTTCCCTATCTCCTTCAGCATGCTTATTATTCATTTGTAATATAGTTAAGTTCATTCATTAGTTTGTACTTCAAGTTTCTTGCACATCATGGTTGATTTATTTTGGGAAGTATGTGAAATGTTACTATAGTTCTGAGTCAGAGCTACACAAAAAAAGTGTATTGAGAAGAACCTCTTTCCACCTGTACAAATTGCCCATTCCCGATTCTCCTTTTCGCTCACCCTGTCCTCACCCACTTTCTGTAGATAAAGTCTCCCTAATTTCTGGTTTATTATTCCTTTGCACCAATGAGCAGTTACACATGGTTATTTTCTTACATCACTTTATTACACGAAGGATGGCAAACTACAGATGCTCTTTTGCTCTTCTCACTTAATGACATGTTTGGAAATCACTACATCATTCAGAGCTACCATTCTAATTGTTTCGCAGCCCTGTCATACCCCCATCATGTGCATGCACCAGTTATTGAAATCACCTACTCTCCTAAACACAGGCAGGAAAATAATTTTCAGTATTTTGCCATTAACGACGAGTAATTCTGTGCATATGTGATTTGTACTGGGGAGATCATCTTCAGGGCATATTCCTAGAAGTGGGACGTCGGAGTCAAAAGGTAAGTGTCTATGTAGGTGTATTAGGCACTGCCAAATCCCCCTCTGGAAAGGGAGCGCCGTTTGTACTTTCACCAACAACCTATGAGTGTGCCTCTCCCACAGCTTAACCAACATGACACATTGTCATACTTTTTCTTCACTGCCAATCTCATAGGTGGTAACTGGTATCCCAGTTTTAATTTGGATTTCTGTGTTTGAATTTTTAATAGGCATTTAAATACGTGTCTGAATTGTGTGCTTATATCTTTTTCCATTTTTCTAATCAAGTTTTGGCCTTCAATTTTTAAAAAGTTGGCCTCAAAATTGTTTAAAGCTAATGAAGACTAAATATGTATACTGGCATTTGTGAAGCTTTTTTCTTTTTTTTTTTTTTTTTACCATGACTTCAACAGATTTAGTAATATTATCTAGTATATACCAATGGAATATGAGATGTTCACGCATAAGGTCAGGCTGTATTTTAACTTGAAGATCAAAGCACATCTAGAATAAACTCTTTTTAAGAGACAAAGGTAGATATATTGGTTAATCTATTTGTATAGTCAATTCTTGCTTAGTATGAGGGAGGCTTATCTTTTATTGTTACTATTTTTTAGCTCATTTAGTCAAATCCCAGGCTCCAACCCCAGGACCAAGCTTAGATGTGACTGCACTGCCTATAAGAGAATAAGTTTTTATTGTGTTCCAAAGTCAGACATAAATCTTTTTTTTTTTGAATGATTGATATACATTTTAGTACCATTTACATCCCTATCCTCTTGACCAGTAGCAGATAATTAGGGACTATTTTTCTATCAACAGGCTATTTAAAAATATTCTGAAAAAAACAAACGGTGCATGAAGATTCAATTCAACTCCCACATATTGTCTGAACTGTATAATTAACTATATATGTCACTCTTTCAAAAATGTACCATTCAGTTGTCTTAAATTCAGAAGACAAATGGTAACAACTATCTTTATGAAGATCACAATTTTGGAATGTTACATGTTGAGACTTTAAAAGCTATATTTATTTTTTAGCAGTTAATTTTCTAGCTACTGAACCTCGTGCACAGATGCTACAAAAACTGACCAGAGTATTAAATATTCCATTACAGGTACCAATATTACATTATTTGTGATAGTGATAATAAATGAGCAAAGAGTGGAAATCACAGACAATAATGTTTCATTGTCAATTAGCATAAAGAATTCGTAACATATAGTCTTTAATGGCAGACGAGATTTGTAGAGAAAGTGGCAATGAACTTACAGAAAAGTCCATCAGTTGCTCCCACTGCCCAAGACTGAAGAAGACTAAAGTGGCTGTGGTAGGAGATGTATTTGAGGGCTTGATCTTTTCTTAGGATATTAAAATACATATGCTGGTTTGATGTTGTTGTTTGATTTTACCATTGGTTTCTCATCTTATTCTTGGTTGATAAAAGTTAGTAGAAAGAGCATGGAAAAGAAACACATTAAACTGTGGGAAAAGTCAACAACAATTGCAAAATAACAATTTCCAGAGAATCATCCTCTTCTTGGTACATGCCACAAAATGTTCTAGTTGGCTTAACTTTTTCTACTCACCAGTAAAGAGAGAGTTGGTAAGATCGGTAAATCTGATATGACGACATTACAGAAAAAAAATTTATAAGAAAAATATGCATGAAATTAGATTCCCTTCACCTTTCTCTGTCCTCTAGGAGCTAGTTAAAACCAAATATGATAACCTCAAGTACTTTTCCTTAAGTAATGTTGAAGCTTTGACAAAATGTTCCTGTCTTCAAAACAGACCTGTATAAAGCTGGAGTTATTGTGTGAGCTGAAAGTAATTAGCTTCAAATGCAGAACTTGTTTATGCTTCCTTACTGTTTAAATTCTCTTTTGTGCTGGTTTAGGAGTAGAAAATACTTGCTTATATATCATCATCACACAAAAAAATTTCAACAGTTAAAGGGTTTTACCATATTTTAGTAAAAAAAAAAAAAGGGTGCTAACCACTCTTTTTTTTTTTTTTTCTTTTAAACATTCTTAACTACATGAAAAGCTGTGCTGGACTAAAAAAAATACAGTTTTTAAAAAAGATGTGGATATAATAAAAAAGAACACTTTTATACACAGGATTTTATTTTGCACTGCTGTAACAATTTCATTATAGGCCAAGGAGGAAAAGAAAAGAAGGATAAAACCACCACATTGAGTCAATTACTAAAGCTTTTCCACTTTTAACAGGATTTTCCATCTGATAGATTTATGTCATATCCTCTTCAAAACAGACAAGATGCTTACCATATTTTAAAGATTTTGGGTTGCCACTGAAAGAAAAATTTTACATAGTCACTGTACATCAAGGTTGAAAAACTGTCCTGCATGAAAAATATAGAAATCATGTGAATAAAAGAAAAGGAAGGGGTACAAGGGTAGTTCAGTGGTAGAATTCTCGCCTGCCATGCGGGAGACCCAGGTTCGATTCCCGGTCCATGCACTTCCCCAAAACAAACAAACAAGCAAAACAAACAAAAATTCAACAAATGGTGCTGTAATAACGGGATACTCACATGGAAAAAGAATGAAATGTGACCACACCATACAGCATACAAAGAAAAAAAAGAAAGGAAAAAAAAAACATTATTGTGTTTAAGGAAAAGATTAAAGTCCTCACAATGTGCCATCTAAACGTGGATACTCATTCTTCTGGGAGTTGCTTTTATTGTAGGGATTCCTTGCTTCTGCCCTTTTCACTCATCATACCGTGTTTTTAATCAACAGTATCTATTAAGGCAAACAAATCCTTTTCTGAAGAGGCCTTAAGGAAATTGTGAACAAATTGCAAACTTTTGGCATTAAAACAGGTTAAACACATTACACAGCCTTTAGTAATATACATTTAAGCATATTTTTCTTGGACTAGTAACAAGAAAAGATGAACATGCTTGTTAACAATGTCAAAAAGTTCAAAATTCAGCGTCCAAGCAATTCCTAACAATGCTTCTGTAGCTTTAAGCTCTGAACAGTATAGAATTTATGCAAATGCATTAAAGAATTCAAGCTTGGCAAATTCCACCCAAGCAGGATATTAAACTATATATACAGAAAGTAAATGATAAATACAGAATTAAGAGTCCTTCTGTTTTTCCTTATAGCCTTGAAAAGTGACAAACTTTTTGAGGACAGTTCTATAATATTAAACATTAAGTAACCACAGGTGTTGGGAAGCCTAACTACAACAAACTGATTTAAAATATTCAAGATGACTTGGTAGTGTTTAATACAATTCAGTTTGTAGTCAAGGGCACAAGACAACATTTAACAAAAATAATCACATCAATTGACCTAGAAATCAAATGCAAATAGATATGAACACAATCTCCAAAATCTGTCTTTTAAAGTGAACATTCAAAGTTATACAAGAATTTGAAGGATTAAAGTCTTCTGTGACATAAAGCCATGTCAAATAGCTTCATGTCTCAGCTGAGCAGGAGGAGAGAGGGTTGAAAGAACAAGTGAGTAGGCCCCATGGGCAGCTAGACAGTAAAAAGAGACTCAGCAGCAGCCTCCCCCAGCCTGCTGTCCTCCCTGATTGCATGCATGCGTCGCATTAGTAGCAGCATGCTGAGGGCCAATTTTAATGCCATTTGCCTAAAATAAAAGAGAAAAGGACAATAAATATAATTGGATCCAACCAGACAGCGTGGTTTAATTTTCCCCCATCTTACTCTTAATGATCCAAATTTGTCAAACAACTTAGCAAAATATATCAATATCAAGCAGATTTAGCAACAATTAAAACTATCTTCAGAGGCTATTCCTTCCTTTAAAAAAACGAAACACATAACTGTGGAAACAAGGTTGAGAAGAACTCTTTATCATCCCAGGCATTGAGTAAGCAGAAATAGGATAATGTTGTTTTTCAGAGAAATCTCATAATGTAGAAATTGTTTTAAAAAAATTATTACGTGTAATCTGGAAAGGACAAAAATATTCACAATGCCTTTGCTGCTTTAATACAATATAAAGTCTTTTCTCTTGACAGTTCTTCTGTTCCGTTGGAATCAGCTGCACAGGCTAAGACCATATGAGTGTCTGTGTCATCAATAATTTCTATGATGCCCCAACACATGGCAGCTTGCCAAGAACCCACACACAGAGTAGTGCTTTCATTCATCAAACTCACACTTCTATCTTAACCCTCACTCCCTCAAGTGGATTTTACCTAAAAATACAACACTTTGAGAAAAGTAATACAGTAGCTTCAGAAATTAAGCTCTTAAGGAAACTTTACATCACAGTAAATCTCAGATTTATAGTGCTTGGCAGTTGTTCTGCAACAGTAGTAGCCTTGGGGTTTCTGGCACTAGCTCAGTATTGACAGCAGCTGATGTGGTTTCTTTTCGCTCTTTTGACTCCTCTTTAATAAAAAGCATGCCCTATGGCTCATTGGTTTTGCCCCTCTGGGCTGGTAGCAACTTCTTGAGGAAGCAAGGAGTCAGACTTGGCATTAGGCCAAATAAATAGCACGGACTGTTGGCTCTTGACAGCATATTACAATCAAAGCTCCATAAGGCACAGTAAAGCAGTCAGCTACTATATGAAACTAGACAGAAACAATGAATGTTCCTGTTTAGAGAGGCCCAATTACTGTTCAATTTATATGGCATTAGTCTCCGAGTGGTGTTGCCTTTAAATGAACTCAAAACTTATTGGTGTAACAGTCAAGAAGATAGGATTTAAAAATGGTATCAGAAATTTAAAGGAACAAGAAAATGAAGTACTTTCTGGAAACCTTAGGCAAACTACTGTTTGTTTTAGCAAAGAATATCAAGACGAATAATTAGAGAGCCTTGTTTACACACAGGCCAAGACACACAAAAAGCAATGGTTTCCTAACCCAGTGCTTTCCTAGATGCAATTGGTGGAGGAATCAGGGTTTCTTCTGGCAACAAAAAATATTAATATAGAATGGCAAAAATATTTATGTAAGATTAAATATGCTATATCCATACAGACACTGAAATAAATAAGACTGAATGCACAGTGAGAATTTGGATCTAAACAATGACCTTTGGTGAATACTGTGAATTACATTTTATCCTAATCACATTGATTCACAGCCAATTCAAAATAACTTTAGCAAAAACTCACTGCCAATTACACATGTTTAGTCTCCTGAAAATATGCTATGCTAGACTGGGTGCAATTTCCTAACTGAGTAATCCTGCCCCCATTTTCATACCAGACAACAGAGAGGGCTTCCTGTATTAGTGACAAAGCACATGTGTTTACACACTAGAAAATTATTCCCCAAACTAGACAGCACCACATGGACAGGTGGGTGAAAGTGACTTTTTCCTCTCTTTGGGGGATTTTTTCAGTTTTGCATTGCTTGCAGTAAGTGACCAGGGTCACTTACTTTAATCCATTTTCAAAGTTAAAGTGACACTCTATTGTAATAACATTTAACTATTTATACTACATATATATTTTCAGTTAGGTGATTGTAAACAAAATGCGTAAATGATCACAAATGTGCTTAAGAATTAAAAAATGTAAAATCATGAATTCAATTAGTATATCTAAAATTCAAATCTAAGTTAATATTAGGCAACAGTATTGATATGTAGATACCTCATTATTAATGTCAAAAACTCCTTCTTGGATTTTTTCATAAATTTCTTTTGCTGTATTAATGAATGCCTGAAATATAAAGTAGAGAAATTGGTGCAAATTATTTAAAACCACAACAGTAAAAGAACACTACATAAAAGCTCTACAAAATTATCATAATGTTCAACATATGAAAATAAATGTAGTCCATCATATGGACTTAATGATCCATTTGATTACTGCAATAGATGCAGAAAAGCATCAGACAACATCCAAAGACCTTTCAAGACAAAAACATTAAAAAAACTAGAAACATTAAAAAACATTAAAAAAAAACTAGAAATAGAAGGGAATGTCTCCAAACTGATAAAGGGTATCTATTAAAAAACGCAAAGCTAACATCCTCCTTAGTGGCACAGGATTGAAAGCTTTTCCCCAAAGATCAGGAACAAGGCAAGGATGTATGTGAACATTCATTAGTGGCATTATTCACAATGGCCAAAAAGTGGAAACAATATGATTGTTCATCACCCAATGAACAGAAAAACAAATGTGGTCTAGCCATACAATGAGATCTTATACATGGGAGGCGCTGATATAGGTGACATCATGGATAAACCTTGAAACCATTATGCTAGGTGAAAGATGTCAGACACAGAAGGCCATACAATACATGACTCCATTTACATGAAATGCTCAAACAAGCAAATCCACGGAGAAAGAAAATAGATTAGTAGTTGACAGGTGCTGGGAAGAGGAGGGAAGGGGAATGACTGCAAGCTGGTATGGGTTTCTTTCTGGGGTAATGAGAGCACTCTGGAATTAGATACTGGTGATGGTTGCAAACTTTGTGAATATATATATTGAACTGTACACTTAAAAAGGATGAATTTTATGGTATATGAATTATATCTCAAAAGCAACTTTCATGATCGTGGGGGAAAAAAGAGTATGAAGATGCACAAACAGCACACATGAGAAAAACACAATGTAAATTATAGCCTTCCTTGTTGAAACTATTTTTGGAGGACACTGTTACATACAGGGCACAATTGGAAGGATTCAAAGGATGCTTATGATAAAGAGCTAAAAGTCAGCCCTAACTTCTATATTATATTGAGTAAAGCTTCACCCTTTTCCCATTATAACGTACTACTAATTAGACCCAAAAAATTAATGTTAGAATATGAGACCAAATTAAACCTCTCCAGACCGCATTTAATCCACAAGTATTCTGTATTTATATAAAATAAAATTTGCCCATGCTGAAGAAGGGGTATATCAATGCAGACAGGTTCTAAACCATCATATTTGAGAGATCAAGATAATCATACTAATTGATATTATAAGTTAGATTCTCTTCAATTAGCATTCTATGAAAATCTGTACAAGAATACTATTCTTGAAAGTGGCTCTGTACCATTGACACACACCTAATTCAAATTTTAAAAAGTAAACAGGGTTTACGGCAAGGAACAAATCCTACCTTCTGTCTTTTCTACATTGGAAACACTGGACTGCTGAACTTGCCACCAGAGCTTTTGTTTCCTAATTAACAGGACTGATATGTTTTCACCTTTAAAGGCCTTACCACTCCCCAGAGTAATCAATCTACTGCAGCTCAATTACTGCACCAAGCACACACCACAGTATGTGAAGGAGATTCGGGCGAATGTGGCAGAAACACAGAGATATGAATATGCATAAACGCTAAGTGGCTGATCGAATCATCACAGAGGGTCATGAAAATTTGCAGCAAAATAATGAGAAGAATTAATCACTGCAGATTCACAAGGCACTTAGGAAGTGAGTGTGTTTTTCACGTGTGTGCTGGAGTTTAAGTGAGAGAACCTGGCTTTCAGCCAACTATGAATTGATTCACATTCTTCAAAATGGAAGTTATCTGTATAAATAAGGAAAAACAACTTTATTTCCAATAACATGTCAATTACTGTTATGGCTTTAGAAACCAGGATAACTAAATATTGAAGTCAACAGATTTATAAATTCACAGGGTTGAATTCCTTATAGGGGCATCCATGTGTGCACATTTCACTAGTACATTAGACAGAACTACAAGGTCCCATAAATGAGTTATAACTTCATATAAACAGGCACTTCTATTACAGAAGTCATCATTAAATTTGCCAATTTGTGTAAATAAATGCCAATTTTGCAAATCTGTTCATGAATCATTTTAAAAACCAGCTTAAGAAAGTTATGCTATATAAAATTCCACAAGTCAATACCAATTTCATTACATAAATAGTATTTAGCACTTTATTAAGCAGCTCAAACATAGTCGTATGTTTAAGATCTATTTTATATTTGAAAGACTTGCAATAATTTCATTATAGTTTCAAATATAATAAGTAGTGATATTTTCTAATTTCTACTAACCTAATGAAGTAATCTTTGGACAATACTACATTTACCTGTCACTCAACATGTCTGAATACACAATAAGACATTAAAACATTTTCCACCTCTCTGAACATATCGTAGAAAGGATACTATTTAAACGGATGGTTTTATATACGTTATCACAGAAAAAAATCTTATTTCTAAATATACTAATTTTAATGAGTCCTCAGCCTTTAAACTCAACAATTCAAATACAGATATTAGCACAACAACACAAACACAGATATTAGCACACCTGTTTTAAAAGCATATGGCTAGGGACTCAAATTGTTGAGTTCCCCAATACAATGAATATTAACCAAATACCCTAAGGCTTATTCAAGGTCAAATAAAACTTCTCATTTGAGAGCCTTGGGTGTCAGGCAGTATCTGCTCACTAATGTTACAAAAAATGTCAAGAACTCTGAAGGTGAGAGATATGTATATATTATAATAGCTGGCAGGGATTTTTAATTACTTATCTTCCTCTGTTCATCAGAAAGCAATCTCCATATATACTTTTCAAGGTAGAGATTTGTCTAATACAACTTTAAACTACTGACTTCTTTATGGAAATACATAATACATAAAAATACATTTTAAGTAATTTTGTAAATATCTAAGGAAGTAGTAATATATCCTTAAATAATCATTTTAATATGAATGGCTGAGCTGTTTCTTTAAAAATGTTTTATCTGTAGACATTATATATTATTTATTTTTGAATCTCAAGTGTGTAGTGCAGTATCTAAACAGAGCTGGTACTTAAAAATCCTTCATTAAACTCAATTATTCCTAGTAAGGAAATAGCTGAAGGGTTTACGAGGATTACATGAATGAAATCCTGGTTTCTTTCTGTTTATGTACGCTACCTCATTGGGCTCTCATATTTGAGACTTTACCAAGAGGCAAACACAGGTAAAACAAATCTAATCATAATCTTATTTTGAGGGGGAAAAAAGGCCAAATTTACTCTTATTATTTAAATCAAGAAGAATATTTTAAGTAATCGTAACCAGATTTTCATCTTAAAACATTTATAGGACAATAATCAAATTTGAAAAAACTAACTTTTCCGTAGGTCAGTGACCTAAGAACCTGTATTACTGGAATATAGGAAAACTATTAGGAAATTAGCAACAACAGATTAATAGATATTACAAAGCCTTCACACTAAAGCTTGTGGTTTACTAGTAGCCTTTTTTTTGTTTTTGTTTTTATAAATAAAGTTTTATTGAAGCACAGCCAAGCCCATTCATTTACTTCTTGCCTATTGTTGTTTTCATACTGCAGTTAGCAGAGTTGAATCCACGCAACAGCACCATCTATCTCTTCTAAGAAAAAGTTTGCTGAGCCCTGTCATAAATGCAATAAGATAACACTCCTGCTTAAAATGTAGAAGCCTTTTTTTTAAATTAAATTTTAAATTTTTAAAAAAATATAACAAACAGATACATTCTTAACATATCATTCTGTTCTAATACATAATCAGTAATTCATATCATTATATAGTTGCATATTCATCATGATCATTTCTTAGAACATTTGCATCAATTCAGAAAAAGAAATAAAAAGACAACAGAAAAAAACTCATACATATCATACCCTTTACCCCTCCCTTTCATTGATCACTAGCATCTCAATCTACTAGATTTATTTTAACATTTGTTTCCTCTATTATTTATATTTTTATTCCATCTGCTTAACTCAACTGTTGATGAAGTAGATAAAAGGAGCATCAGACACAAGGTTTTCACAATCACACAGTCACATTGTGAAAGCTGTATCATTATACAATCATCTTCAAGAAATATGGCTACTGGAACACAGTTCTACATTTTCAGGCAGTTCCTTCCAGCCTCTCCATTATATCTTGACTAACAAGGTGATATCTATTTAATGCATAAGAATAAACTCCAGGATAACCTCTCGACTGTCTGGAATCTCTCAGCCAGTGACAGTTTATTTTGTCTCATTTCACTCTTCTCCTTTTTGGTTGAGAAGGTTTTCTCAATCCCTTGATAATGAGTCTCAGCTCATTCTAGGATTTGTCCCACGCTGCCAGGAAGGTTCACACCCCTGGGAGTCATTTCCCACGTAGACAGGGGGAGGGCGGTGAATCTGCTTGTTGTGTTGGCTGGAGAGAGAGGCCACATCTGAGCAACAAAAGAGGTTCTCTTGGGAGTGACTCTTAGGCCTAATTTTAAGTAGGCTTGACCTATTCTTTGAGGGGTTAAGTCTCATATGAACAAACTCCAAGACGGGGGCTCAGCCTATTGTTTTGGTTGTCCCCACTGCTTGGGAGAATATCAAGAATTCTCTACTTGGGGAAGCTGAATTTTACCCCTTTCTCACCATTCCCTCAAGGGGACTTTGCAAATACTTTTTTACTCACTGTTCAAATCACTCTGGGATTTACTGGGGCATCACTCTGGACAAACCTATAAAATCTTATGCCCTACTCAAGGTTCCATGTACTTATGGTGTTCAATTAAGCTGTCCACATAAGTTATATTAGGAACTGCACTAGTCAAAATATAAATTTTGTACCATTATTAGAAGTCTTAACTCAAAATTCCTTCTAATTTTAGACCTAATTTTAACCAGTCTTATTTTTTCTATTTCCCAGGTTTTAGAAGCAAATTATGAGAGGGAGAGAAAAAAAGAAAGAATGCCTGGGAGAGTACATGTTGCCAGGGGAGAGACAATGGGGGCCTAGTACTCAAGGCTACGGGAGCAGTAGACAGGGCTATCTCCAACATTTCCAATGGCAGAGCACAGCAGTGTTTCTGATGATGGCACAAGGCATCAAGAAGAGGGAAAGTCATTATCTGCAGTTAAAGAAATAGAGAATAAGTTTTCAAATAGCTTTCATGGAAAATTTTTTTTTATGTTTGAGATGGTAGAATTAAATGATTCAGGCTTCCATCCCCCCAGAGAGTCTTTGAATAATCAGCAAGAATTGCCTGAAATATCTTTCTCAAAGCTCTAGGAAACAGTTAAAGGACTGCAGTTAAAGGGGAGTATTGAATCAAGAAAAAGGCCAGTTAAAAAAGCAGTAGGATGTCATGATGCTCTGGAGCTGGTACCATAGTGATTCCATGGTCCCAGTTCTAGAGAAAGCAGCATAACCCATGGCCACACACTGGGAGCACATATGTCTGCCCTAATTTGTCTGTTGGTAGCCTGAGGGACTTGCTGTCCCAGAATACGCCCTGCATGAAGAAAGCAGCTCACAGAGTTCTCCTACAGAACATAACAGGAGAGCAGTCAAGTCATGCTGCTTGGGTCAAGGGATCCTTGGCTGTAGGACACACAGCGCAGTGCCTGACCAGGAGGAAACTGTTTCCTAGGGTAGAGGGGACATTTGGAAACATGTAAATGGGGGGATTTCTAGGACCACACGGTGCATGCCCAAAACAAGATGAAAGAGCTGAAAGGACCAGGGAGGCTCATATACTTTGGCCAGGAGCTGTTCGCTAAACTCTTTTGGATGAGCCCCCAAGGAGAGCACTTGCACAGGGCAAACTGCAAAGACTGGGAAAGGTGTTCTCTCTCTCTCTCTCTTTTTTATCACTTCTTGACAATCAAGAAAGCTCTTTCATAATACTATCTGGATACAAACTTAAGAAATAGATGCAGTCTAAATTCCAGCAATAATACATTAAAATATCAAAATATACAGGCTCCAAAACAGGGTTACAAAATATACAAAAAACAGGAAGTGATAGTTCAGGTGGAGGAGGTGATTAAAGAATTAGAAAACATCAGTGAGGAGGAACAGACCAGGGACATACCAGAGAAAGACTTTAAAAAGAATGGTCATAAAGATGCCCAGAGAACTAAAGGAAAACATGGACAAAGAAGAAAAGGAAATCAGGAAACCCACAAATAAGCAGAAAGAGAATATCAATTGAGAGATGGAAATTATGACAAGGCCAAACAGAGCTGACCACAGAAACAGCAATTAAAAATTCCCTAGAGGGCTTCAATAGCAAGCTGGAGCTGGCAGAACAAAGAATCAGTGAACCTGAAGTTAAAAGATAATTGAAATCCTCCAGACTGAGAAAAAGGATGAAGAAAAGTGAACAGAGCCTGAGGAACCTGTGGGATACCATAAAGTATACAAATTTACAAGTTGTGGGAATCCCAGAAGAAGAAGACACATAGAAAGGGGCAGAGAATATATTTAGGGAAATAATGGCTGAAAATTCCCCCAATTTAATGAAAGTCATGAAGAGACACATCCAAGATGCTCAATGACCTCCAAACAAGATACCCACACCCAAAGAGACCCATGCCGCAACATATTAAAATCAAACTGTCAAATGCTAAAGACAGAATTCTGAAAGCCGCAAGAGAGGGACAATGTATCACATACAAAGGAGCTGCTCAATAAGAGTAAGTGCTGATTTCTCCTCAAAAACCATGGAGGCAAGAAGGAAGAAGGACGGCACATTTAATAAGTGCTGAAAGCAAAAACTGCCAACCAACAAGTCAATATCCAGCAAAATTGTCTTTCAAAAATGAGAGATTAAGGCATTTCCAGGTTAAGACAAGGCTGAGGGAGTTTGCCACCACTAGACTAGCCCTTAAAGAGACACTTGAGAGAGTTCTGCAGACTAAAAGGAAAGGACAATAGACAATATATCAAAGCTGCCTGAATAAATAAAGATCTCTGGTGAGGGTAACCACAGGGATAGATATAGATGTCAGTATTGTGCTATTTTTGGTTTAGAACTTCACTTTTTACTTGCTACAGGATCTAAAAGGCAAATATATAAAATGTAATGAGGTATCAGTGGCTTTGGACTCATTATGCATAAACATTTAATTTGCAACAAGAACTACATAAAGGTAGGGTTACAGAGGTGTACAGGAACAAAATCTGTGTATACTACTGAAGTTACATTGGTATCAAAGCAAATGTGTTATAGATTTAGGATGTTAAATGTAAGTTCCATAATAAAATAAAGAAAATATGAGAATACGTAAGCTCATAAAGATACAAAGTAGAATATGGTTGCCAGGGTGGGTGTAAGGAAAATGGGGAATTCATGCATAATGGGTACAGGGTTTCTGCTTGGGGAGCTGGGAAACTTTTAGTAATGGAAGATGATGATGGTACCACAATATGTGACTATATTAATCCCACTGAATGATATGTTTGGGAGTGACTGTGATGGGGAAGTTTATGTTGTATATATATTCCCACAAAAAAAAAAAAGAAAGAAAGAGACAATGAGAATTAAATGTAATATGTAATCTTGGGTGGGATCTAGCAAGGGAGGAGAGAGGGCTCAAAGAGACATTATTAGGACTTATGAAAAAACTAGAATATAGGTTGTAAGTGTTATATTAAAGTTGAATTTCTCTAAGTTGATAACTGTACTTAATGTGGATACATAATTGAATATCCTTGTTCTAAAGAAATATACAAAGCAGTATTAAGTGTTCTAGGAGTATGCTGCATATAACCTACATTCAGGTGTTCAGAAAATGAAATGACAGATACAGCAAATGTGGTAAAATGAATGATATGCTGGAGCTCTCTGTATGGGGTTTGTATTATTTTTTAAAGTATTTCAAAACAAGAAGTTAAAACAATTATTTTTACAAGTTTTGATGTTTAACAGGGTAAGATTTTGCAACGGGCAAATTCATCTTTCCTGAATACTTAGTTCCTTAATATCAGAAAAATGAACTAAGCTGATGGTATACTTACAGTAAATGTTAGTATTAGTTAATGTGATACTTTTAAAATTTGATTTTTCCCCCCTGGGTGCAGCAGATTTAATCGTTTCATATAAGTGAAATTTGATTTTAAAATATGAAATCTTAAATTAAACATTATGTATTTGGTTACATACATGTTGGAAGTCCCAGTAAGAACAACATTATACTCATCTACACACCCTACATTTCAAATAGTCAAATCTGAATATTACTTAGTATTACAGAATAGGAAAAAATGTTTGCTGAGAAACTGATGTTTCTTTATTGTCAAATTATTTCATTAGTACTCTGAAACAAACAATATCCAGGCAGATCCACGATTATGAAGTATTAAAAGATTTCTCTGCAGTCAACTAAATGTGGTGATCCTCTTGCTTTTCCTTTGCAGGGATCCATTCTCTTAATAGACGCCAGACTCTGTCTTCATTACACTTCTAACACGCCCCCTATCTTGACTGCCACGTACAATCCTTACCTTTTATTTTCCTCATTAGCCATTAATTCTCTCGCCTTCTGCCCCAGCCACTAATCTTTCAATGCTTGGCAGAAGTTACCTGAATAATACTGATAATACCTAAACCTAAGTGAATTTTTAGGGGTGTCTATACCACAAAATTAAAATAAACATAACCATAACGAACTATAAATGCAGAATAATTCAGACAAATACTTAGCTATCAGAAAAAACAAATACCCACAGGTTGATGTGTATCTTACATATCATCTGTAATTTAACCAAGAGCACCTATCACATTGTTACTACATATTCAGAACTTCTCCAGGTACTATGGAAGATACAAAGAAGGGGAAGAAATAGTGGAATTAAAACAATTTAATTGAGGGAACCAAAGCACACAGGCTGTTAAAGTTGCAGAAAACATTAATTTTCTCCATTCACTGAGAGAACGAGGGCAAAATAGGGCTGAGGCAAGCTGAACTCAACACTGTGGGCAAAGTATTTAGAGGTCTTCAAAACCGTCCTAACAAAAGAGAGGCAAAGAAGAACACTGAATATTATTATTATGATTTAACAGTTTTTAAGGCAAAAATAAATGCTGAAGATAAATTCTTTTATAGTGTACAAGAGAATTAACTTTTAAATTATTTCCTTATGTAACATGCTGCCACCTGGTGGCAATATAAAGTTACAGCACCTGTGAGGTAAAAAAACTATCAAGTAACGTATTTTAGATGATTTAATTTAAACATTTTCAGCAGATGCTAGAGAATAAAGTATCTTGTAAATTGAATGTTCAGTTTTCTCTGAGCTAGTAAACATGAGAAAAAAAGAATGTTGTCTAATTTTCTTCTAAACTGCTGATCAATGCTATGCACAATACAGGTATCCATTTGCCTAAATCAATGCTAACCAACGTTTACTAACTAGTTACTATGTGCCAGACATTGTGCTACATGAGTCATTACATGGATTTTCATTATCTCTGAAAGGGAAATTGCAATATGTATAAAAAGAAGTAAATTGATTTTAATTGCCTTTCAGTTTTAAGAAAATTGATGTTTATAAAATGAAGTTACACCTGTAAAACTAGCAGAATAGCCAAGGAAAACCCACAGCGTATGGTCCAGTGTCACCTCTTACTGTGTTGCTTTGTAACCTTTACTTACCTTTTCTGTAAAATGAGGAAAATGGTGCCTATTTCAAAGAACTTTTGTGAAGATTAATGTAAAACACTGGGAACAGTGCCTGGCATATAGTAAGTACTCAGTGCCTGTTAGCTTTCATCACTGTGAATGTCTGGGAGCAATGATAAATACAGGGAAGAGGCAGTGGCACAGGTGCTAAATGTGAACATTCTTGGCAAACACCGTAAAGAAAGAGGTAACAATGAATAGTGCTCTCAATCAGTTAAAATATCTTCATTAAGTTAATAAAACTGAACCATTAAAAAAGTGAATTAACACATTATGTATTATTCTTTTGGATGTACAGTGAGCCTTTAGAGAATAAGTTACACTGAGACAAGATAGGATAGGAGAAAGTCCTATGAAAGGAACTCTGTAAACACAAAACTCTTTCAGATTCTGTGACTTTAAAAATGTTCTGATGAGCTGTGATTTAACTTAGTGGAAGAGGAATCACACGTCATCCAAAGCAGTGGCTTTCAAATCCTCTTTCAGTGAAATTCTGCAGGAGCGACATCCTGGGGAAGAGTTGGGGAATAGGGGATAGCCTACTGCCTACTCCTTTCCCCCCTCATTCTGCAAAATATCTCTGCTTCCAAATTAGACAAGTTCTGCTTTTAGTTTTTCCATATAGTCTCCGGGGAAGAATGGGTGTCACAGGTAAAGCTACTGATTTACAATAAATCTCTCATGTTATAGATGTGGCCGAGTTGCAAAAAAAAACTACTTGCCTGAGACCATATTTAATTATAGCAGAGACAGAATTAGTATCTGATATTTTTTCCACCATATTAATATTCCCTTTATTAGAAATATTTATCTTTAACAAAAGTCAAAGGAATTTTCATTTATTTTGTTTACATTACAGTTAAAATTAAACATAAAAAGCACATATTTCCCACATCCTTCAAAAACCTAGCTATAGCTAGATATTTTGGATTTCTAGGATTATTCTGCAAGTATATAGCTTGTTTCCTTCCTTCTCTTTCAAAAAAATTCACCACACCACCACTGAATGCTCATTAAGAAGGAAAAACGAGGTGATTTAAACAAATTCTGATCAATTTTAGCAATGAAGTAAAGGGGGAAGAAATCAGAAGCACTAGATTAGAAAGGTTAGGGGACTGGAATCACCATACTAAGAATCTTGTATTTCTACCTTCCATCAGAGATAACAGAGAGATTTATTTCATTCCTTAGTCTTAGTTCTTCCATCCAACAAGCATTTACTAAGTCCTTGATTTGTAGTAGGCACCAAGAACCCTCAGGTAAATATGAGTATCTTTGACCTGAAGGATGTAGTAGTGGAAGATAGATGCAAGTCCAAAATTAGAAATAGCAAGAAAATTCCAGAACAGTTCTTTAGAAGTTGGCATGACTATGTCTGACAGTAAAAAATCCATCAAGAAAGACGTGTGAGCAAAGGCCTGAATGATTAACTCCCATTCATTTATTAGAGAATTAAGGGGAGGAAAGACCATTATGGAGAGGAAAAAGGACAAAGTTCATTCATTAGAAGCTGTGGACAAGAAGGCATGTGAGGAGGTTAGAGAGGAGGTCTCACAGCATCAAGGAACTTCGAAAAGGACAGAAACAGGGGAGGGCAGTATGGAGGATGAATTATAAGTGGGCAGGGCTGGCAATGGAAGAGCAGTGAGAAGTCTAAAACAATAACCCAGAAGAAATGAAGGCCTGACAAATCAAGACAGTGGCAATAAGAATGGAAAACAAAGATCAAATTTAATAGCTACTTTGAAGAGACTGCCAGGTTTTAGTAAGTGATAGGGTAACAGTGGTAAGGTCTTTAATAGTGACTCCTTTTGGTTTGAGAGGCTGAGAAGGGAGGTTATGCCATGAACTGAGACCAATCAGGTTTCAAGGAGGGAATGTACATGTGAAATTCTAATGCTTGTTGTACCTGTATGTGGGGTAAAGTCTTGGAAGATGAAGATCTATATAATTGTGTGGCTATATATGAATATAAACTATACACAAATGTGTGTGTATATGCAAATCATGATTAACATGATTTTCTTCAGTGATATTTAGCTATGCTGGTTTAAGAACCGAGAAAATGGATATAACTGTCAAAGAGTTTAATTTGGAGTTTTAATTCCAAACAAAGAGTGGAGACGGTGACCAAAGCCTTCCAATAATATAGAGGAAAGTGGTAGATATTTTTAAACTAAACTATCCTCAAGTGATGCTGGAAGCTTGGCAAGGCGAGGTCCGATTTTAGGCCAAGTCTTGTGGAGGCTTCAGCATTTATTGCCCAACACTGAGAACAGTGTTAAGGGGACAACAAAGCTTTTCTTTGACAACCACATTCCGAATTCCTAAAAATACCTGTTTCTCCACTTACAGCAAAGCCCAAGGCAAGTAAGGTTATCCTCTCAATGCAAATTAAGTCTGTAGATTTTCAAAAATAGGGACAGATCACAATTATTAGCAAGGGGCCTTTGTTAGCTATTGGTCTTAGTTAAGTCTTATTAATTCATGTGTTGTACTCATAGATATCCATCCAACCTATTAGGCAGTCACTGCCATCTGTTTTAGGGCTAGTTAACTATATTTTCAGCCACTGTCTTGGCTGTATCTTCAGTACTTTAGCAGCCAAGACAGGAATTTCCATTCCTGAGTACTCACAAACTTAAAGTTCTTTTCTCTTGATGAAGACAGGAAGTAAACTTGCAAATGGCTAAAAGATTGAGAAAAATATCTGAAAAAGTGACAACTATTGAATAAATGGCAAGTTTAATGATCATTCACTCTTCATTTGGTTTTATTAAGCTTTTAGAGGTCTTAGAGGGAAGAGAATACTGTGAGTTTTTGTAACAACTCTGAGCAAATAAGTGTTCCTTTAGAGGGAAATACACAGAGAAAAACAGGGAAGTAAATACATCACTTCTGGGGTACTCTGAAATCTTCAAAAATTTACTCATCTGGCTTTTCTAAAATTTCATAAATTATAGAATGCCTAGGGCAAGGACAGGGTTGGGAATGAAATCCACCTACATGTAACAAGTGGGACCAAAGCAAAATCTTACTAAAAATAAAGGAAGAAAGGAAGAGCAGGGTTGACATAACTGAACAAACATGTGACCAGCCAAAGACGTGTTCTCTCCTGTGTGGGGGAAGGTGCTGTGCTAGGTATTGGGGATTTAGAGATGGAAAGTCATAGTCCTGTCTTCAAGGAACTCTGACCTTATGGTAGCCTGTCATGAGAAACAGGTATGTTGACAGAGTACTCAGATAAATTCGGGCCCAGGATTACATAGGAATAAATACAGAAAGAAAGCATATAAATTCAGATTTGATACTGCTTGGCTGGTGAGAAATGCAGACTCTGGTGTTACAGCCTAGACCTAGTGAACCAGAAACTGCATTTTAACAGGATCCTGAGGTGATCTTATGCACATTAATGCTTGAGAAGCTCTGCTCTAAAATACAACTGCATGTTAAATATATATATTTGGAGATATTGTGAACTTAAGGAAAAAAGCAGAATCCATATTCCCTCTCTGCTACAGGTTACTGAGAAGTAAGAGACTAAGCAAAATAAGAGAGATATCAGTCCTTCCTACAAGACTATGGGGTATTCAATTCCATGGCTAAATAATATTTGGAAAACTCTGGGTTAAATAAAAGTCAGCGAGTTTTTTTTAACAGTGGGTTCTCAGAAACTAATATGCTTTTGTGAATTCTGATTCTTTAGAAGGGAGATATCTTATAGCTTTTCCTAAACTTGCTTGATCCTGGGACCAAGAAGTGGCTACTTTAATTAAAGCTTTTCAAACTTTTAATTAAAAGCTTATAGTTACTGCTATTCTCTGAAGTTTGGTATAATAAAAAAAGGAATGGAGGGGGAACTGGAACACCTGGGTTTGAGTCTTCTATATAAATGGGAGTAATGTATGCGGAAGAATTTAGACAAAGGGCCATACATATGTATATATATATATATGACTATATTATTATTTCAGGTACTGACATGCTTTAATCATTTGAAAACACTTCTGAAAGAAAATCTTCCCTTTAAAAGCCTCTCTTCTCAGGTGGATAGCACATGTGTGCAATCAAGATTATGTGATTCCAATGACATGAGAAGGAGCATCTCATACTCTTCATAGGGACTCCTTAGTCATTCACCACAGACCATAAGGGTCAGATCTTCCTAGAACTCTCTAGAGTAGGACACTGCAAACAAAAGTTATGGGTCTGGAGTGAGCTGCAGGGTAGCAGTACTGGACAGAGGAGACATGTCCTATGGGAAGACAAGGTAGTACACTTGACATGATTTCTTGGTGTTCTTAAGGACCTTCAAGATTCAGCTGACAATATATGGGTTAAGAATTTGATTAGGACCATTTATTTCAAAGCCATATGTAATAAATAAATATTAAAAAGTACTTATTGCTGATCACATGATTATTTCCTCATCAGCAAACTCTTTAGTAAAACAGAAGTCAAAAGAATTTTTTTTATTTTGTCAATCAGAAGTAAAAAACTCAACACCTCATTTTCCTAATATAAAGTGTAATGACAATATAAATGTTAAGCACATTCAGCATAAATATTACTTGAATAAATGACAGGCAGCTAAAATGGATGGTTTGTTTTTTTTCTATATGCTGCAAGGTCAAATAAACAAGTATGACATTCCAATATTACATTAAAAAAATCAGTAATAGGACTTGAAAACACAAAGTATGAGTTCAGTTTCCTCTATTACTATGGGATACACCACACAGACAAGAATATTTTGGTTGAAATTGGCCTTTTGATTTTCTTGATATTGAGATAAACTCAAGGAGGTACTTATATTTATCACATTTATGAGTGTAATTTCTTAGTGAATAACCAAAAGGATAAATGATAATAGCTCATGTGGAGCCATCCATGTTGTATAAAGCTGATTAAAACGCTTTTCATAGAAGCAATGAATTTCCTTTTTTTATAACCTGTAACTTGGAAATTATAATTTGGAAACAAATATATTTAAACATAATATTGAATACCACAGTGATTTCCTAACACAGAGAAGTTTTATAAGGAGAAAGTTTCTGTGTATGTGTGTATAATACATGCCTGTGTATATTTATTAATGCTATTATTGTATGTTATAATATGGTATCTTACTTGCACCTAAATAGTAGATCCTATCTGACAAATTCTTACTTCTGCAGGTTGATACCTAATTTAGGAAGGCTAGGGTATCATTTTGTTTTTATGCTCCTTAGAAATTAATTTGCAAGTTTAGTCTTGGGTTCCATTTTAAACTGAAAGAACCTAGTTCAGAGGCAGCATTAAGTTAAGTCGGAGCAAAACAAGTGACAAATTAGGAGGCTATAGTTAAAGGGAAATAAATCCAATGTATTATAAGTAGAGCAATGCTGATACTGTTCATGTGGGTACCTTAAATGGAAAGAATTTGGTCAGTACAGTCCAAGAATACAATGAATGTAGATTTAGGGGTCAATATCATTAGGGCAGATGTTGAAACATTTGAGGATACTACTCACTATAGGACTCCTAAGTCAGAGATAGCCTATAAAACACAAATCGTGCTGCTGCACAACATTATTTTTCAGTCTTTACTCCCTTTCCAGGTGATCAGTTAAATGAAGCATTTTAAACATCAAAGTCATAGCATCATCCCTCCTACTAGTAAAGAATAAAGAGGATTCCTGTATTATGCTGAGCTGTTGGTGCCTCACTTCCTTGACTTTATCTATATTTTATTATTCTAACTCAGGGTTTCTAGACCTTGATAAGACTGATACTTTGGACCACACAATTCTTTGTTGTGGGAAGACTGTTTCGTGTATTTCTCTCTAACACCACCTTGCTCCTTCTGCCCCTCAAAAGAGCCTTCATGAATGAAATCATTAAGGGGAGTAATCAGTAGACTCACTGGCTAAAACCTACTCCCAAATATTAGCAGTAAACCTATTTCCAGCATAAACACAGTTGAGGCTGGAAAGATGGTGTTATCTTATGATGAAACTGTGTAACCCTTTACAGAGAAACACAAGAGTTAAATATCATGTTACAATAACTGGATCTTGGTTAAGATGCATAAATAAATTCCTGCACATAGCAGAAGGTAAAAGATCCAGTTTAAATGGAAACAAACCACTGTACCCTCCCTCTGGTTTAACTTTAATGAATAATCATGTAGTCTTAAATTTCCAAAAGAACCCTTAGTCAGATGGTCCATAACCAGGATACTGGCATTTATACAAATTACTCTTTACCTTTTAACTTAATTACTGTCAAGTAACTTATATATTTTTTAAAATCTATTAAGAAGGTTATTTTAGTACACAGGGTTCCCAATTTGCCTTAACATGAGAGCTAAGGATGGGCAAGAAACTGAATAATCCCCAATATGGTATACAAAGAGAGGATGAGGACTCTCCGAAGCTGCCCGAACACCAATCTCACTGCTCTCACTGGACAACAAGGATATATAACTGGGATACTTGCCTGATCTTCTTAACTCCTCACTTGCATCAACTCTAACAAAAGAGGGTCCTCTGAGTACAGGGAGTAAACTGAGGATGGATACCTGTCTGACCCCACAGCGTGAGTTTCCACCCACTGTGTTAAATGCTTCTCCCAAGGAGCTTTGCTTATCCTCTTAAGGGAGAGTAAGATAATTAGGCAAACTTGAGTCCTTAGAAAGCAAAAACATAAGGTAGAGCACTCAGAACAAATTTTCCCAAAATTAATTGCTATTTTCTTCAACTACACTGCCAACTCATTCTGTTCCAGGGAATACCTGATCAGGAATCTTTAGATCTTGCAAAACTAACATATTTATCTTCTGTATTTCACCATGATTCCACTTTGGATCTAATTCTAACAGACTAGCTCTTGCTTATTATATTCAATTCCAGCTCATCACCTAGAGAAAGGACACTGCAATCTTTTCAATTGGATACTTTACACTAGATGCCACAGTTCTCTTACCACAAGGAAGTGGTGCTGGCGGGCTGTTGCTTCTGCCATCTGTTCTGTCTCTGTGGCCATATGTAAGACTCTTAAAAAGGGGCCAGGCATGGCCACTGCTACTTGGCAAATTTTTTTTCTTTTTGCTAAACTTAAATTGTCTTGCTATTTATTGCAAAACAGTTAGCAACCCTACCGGAGTTTTCAAGGCATCCCCATACTGTCAATGCAGGCCTCCCTCTACAAATGAAAGACACAGGCCAAAGGCAGATGCTTAATAAGTGCTGGTTTAGTTCTCTTAACCTCCTGTTTCCCTAAGTAGAAGAATACCTTTCACTAGTCTTTCCCAGACAAAAAAGAAAGAAACTAAACACTTGCTTTCACCATTAAGTCCTGAATGAAATAAAAAGGACAGGGTTCAGATTTAGTATCAGATATTAAGGAATTATTAAGCTTGTTAGGTATCGTCATGGTTAGGGACAGGTGTCAACTTGGCCAAGTTGTGGTACCTGTTCATCTGATTGGGCAAGCGCTGGCGTGTCTGTTGCAATGAGGACATTTCATAGGATTAGGTCATGATCACGTCAGCTACATCCACAGCTGATTCCATTTGTAATCAGCCAAAGGGGAGTGTCTTCTGCAATTAGTGATGCTAAATCCAATCATGGGAAGCCTTTTAAGGAGGACTCAGAGGAGACAGGTTCCATTCCTGCTTTGGCTGGTGAGCCTCTCCTGTGGAGTTTGTCCAGGCCATCCATTGGAGTCATCGGCTTCGCAGCCTGCCCTGTGGATTTTGGACTCTGCATTCCTACGGTCACGTGAGACACTTTCATAAATTTTATATTTGCAAGTGTTCCCTGTTGGTTCTGTTTCTCTAGAGAACCCTAACTAATACAGGTATCATGGTTATATATTTTTAAATTACTACTACTGAAATATTTACATGTGAAAAATATTTCTGGAATTTGCTTTAAAAAAAAAATGGGATGGGGCAGTACAATGGTGGTGCAGGGGCAGAATCCTTACTTGCCATCCCAGCGACCCAGGTTCGATTCCTGGAGCCTGCCCAAGCCAAAAAAGAAAAAAAAAAGGGATGTAAATAAAATAAGATTATCAAAATGGTGAAACAGGTTTATGCGGAATGCCTGTATGGGTTTGCTTTTTAAAATGGTGGCATGTTTAAATTGATTTAAAATAGTGGCTCAATTTTACTCTGACAAATTGCTTTAGAAAAATAAAACTAATGAATAAAAGCATTCTTTCATAAAAGGCTTATGGTTGAAAAGACTCCTCTAGTAAAGTGTGTTGGAGGTAGTAACAATTTCATAATATTATTAAAAACTAGGTTGAGTCAAGAAAAGAGTGTTTTACACTTTTGTGCATCAAAAAACTTTGTCAACAAAGTAGAAAGACAGCCTACACAATGGGAGACATATTTGGAAACGATTTATTAGATAAAGGTCTAGTTCAACTCAACAACAAAAAAGACAGACAACCCAATTACAAAATGGGCAAAAGATTTCAACAGACACTTCTCAGAAGAAGAAATACAAGGGCCAAAAGGCACATGAAAAGATTCTCAACTTCCCTGGCTATTATGGAAATGCAAATCAAAACCACAATGAGATATCATCTCACACCCACCAGAATGGCCATTATCAATAAAATAGACAACAACAAATGCTGGAGAGGATGTGGAGAAAGAGGAACACTTATCCACTGTTGGTGGGAATGTCAAATGGTATAATCGCTGTGGAAGGCAGTTTGGCAGTTCCTCAGGAAGCTAAATACAGAATTGCCATATGACCCAGCAATACCATTGCTAGGTATCTACTCAGAGACATGAAGGCAAGGATACAAATGGACATTTGCACATGAATGTTTATAGCAGCATTATTTACAATTGCCAAGAGATGGAAACAGCCAAAATGTCCATCAACAGACAAGTGGCTAAACAAGCGGTGGAATATACATACGATAGAATATTATGCAGCCATAAGACAGAATAAAGTTATGAAGTATGTAACAACATGGATGGACCTTAAGGACATTATGCTGAGTGAGATTAGCCAGAAACAAAAGGCTAATACAAACTAACATTAATGAATGAACTTGGAGAATTTCAGTTCAGAACAGAGGTCATCAGGAGACAGAAATTGGGTAGAAACTGGGTAATTGGAACTGAAGGGATACAGACTGTGCAACGGGAATGATTGTAAAAATTCAGAAATGGATAGCACAATACTACCTAATTGTAATACAATAATGTGAGAATGCTGAATGTGAGAATCATAGAGGGAGGAGGCCTGGGGGCACAAATGAAATCAGAAGGAAAGACAGACGATAAAGACCGAGATGTTATAATCCAGGAATGCCTAGAGTGTATAATGATAGTGACTAAAGGCACAAATTCAAAAATGTTTTTGAATGAGGAAGAACAAAAGGAATGTCAATACTGCACGGTGTTGAAAATAGACGGTAATTAATATTTTAAAACTTTAACTTATGTGTGAGACTAAAGCAAAAAATATTTATTTAGTACAAAATTTTTATTTTGACTAGTGTATTTCCTAATATAACTTATGTGGACAGTTTAATTTAAACACCACAAGTACATGGAACCTTAAGTAGGGCATGAGATTTTGTAGGTTTGTCCAGAGTGATGCCCCAATAAATCCCAGAGTGATCTGAACAGTGAATAAAAAAGTATTTGCCAAGTCCCCTTGGGGGAATGGTGAGAAACGGGGAAAAGTCAACTTTCCCAAGTGGAGAATTCCTGATATTCTCACAAGCATTGGGGACAACCAAAGCAATAGGCTGAGCCCCCAATCTTGGGGTCTGTTCATATGAAACTTAACCCCGCAAAGGACAGGCTAAGCCTACTTAAAATTAGGCCTGAGAGTCACCCCCAAGAGAACCTGTTTTGTTGTTCAAATGTGGCCTCTCTCTCTCAGCCAGCAAAACAAGCAAAGTCACTGTTCTCCCCTTCTCTACGTGGGGCATGAATCCCAGGGGTGTGGACCTTCTTGGCAATGTGGGACAGAAACCCTAGAATGAGCTGGGACTCAGCATCAAGGGATTGAGAAAACCTTCTCAAACCAAAGGGGGAAGAGCAAAATGAGACAAAATAGTCAATGGCTGAAAGATTCCAAAAAGAGTTGAGAGGTTATCCTGGAGGTTATTCACACGCATTAAATAGATATCACCTTTTTAGTTAAGGCGTAATGGAGAGACTGGAGGGAACTGCCTGAAAATGTAGAGCTGTGTTCCAGTAGCCATGTTTCTTGAAGAGACTGTATAATGATACAGGTTTTGCAATGTGACTGTGTGACTGTGAAAATCTTGTGTCTGATGCTTCTTTTATCTACTGTATGGACAGATGAATAAACATATGGATCAAAAATAAATAATAGGGGGCACAAATGTTAAAATAAATTTAGTTGATTGAAATGCTAGTGATCAATGAAAGGAAGGGGTAAAGGGTATGGTATGTATGAATTTTGTGTTTTCTTTTTTTTTTCTAAATTGATGCAAATGTTCTAAGAAATGATCATGATGAGGAATATACAACTATGTAATCATTTTGTGAGTTACTGATTATATAACAAGAATGGAATGATCATATGGTAAGAATGTTTG
Organism: Tamandua tetradactyla; assembly: GCF_023851605.1. Taxonomy (NCBI): domain Eukaryota; kingdom Metazoa; phylum Chordata; class Mammalia; order Pilosa; family Myrmecophagidae; genus Tamandua; species Tamandua tetradactyla. The sequence goes on along the minus strand of NC_135332.1, from coordinate 103,881,780 downwards.
TGTTTATATGTTAGTATGCTTAATAAATAAAATAAATTTTAAAAAAGTGTTTTACTTAAAAAAGTGTACTGCCATACAAATGCCCTCTAGTTAATGATGCACTTGATGTATTTTTTTATTTAGCTGTATTTAAAAATCTGATATATAAAGAGATCATAAATGAACTTTGTTTTGTTTAAAAAAAACAGTTCACATATTAAAATGCAAAAAAGTCAAATGTCTAATGTTCATTTTTGGTGCTCTTCCCTTAGTTATTTTTCAAAATGAAATATTCATCAGTATTTTCCATGCACGTCTTTCTTACTCCATAGAGTCTAGCTGTCTAATTATAAAAGTATATTGTAATATATTATATCACATTATTTAGTATAATTCCATCTTCAGCTACTTCTGAAAATGTTATTAAGAAAGTCTATGCATTGCATAAATCTCAGCACTAACACCATTGTTTGTTAGACATAAGCTAACCAAGTAGAATTTTGCATGGAGGGGTATGGATGTTGTATAAAAATTGGTTCTGGCAGAAATGTGACAAAGAGACTTATGAAAAGTCCATAATTAACAAATGCTTATTAGATTAGTAATATAATTTCAAAAATTAGTAATTAAAAGAACTTGAAAAAGAAATCTTCACAAATTTATCATTTAAGCTTTTATAACCATATTCCATATTCTCACATTAATATTTTATTATAATATGATAGTAAAGTCTTTTAATTCCAAATTTTTAATTTTTAAATTGCTAATGAGTTGTTAAAGAACACATTAAATTAAATTACACTGTCACAATCAAATACTGACATTGATGTAGTCAGGGTACAGAATGTTTCCATTAACACACAGATCCCTCATGCTGTTCTTTTATAGCCATGTTCACCTTTCTTCTGCCCATACTCTCTTAATCTGTTCTCCATTTCTATAATTTTATTATTTTGAGAAGGTCATATTTCATAGTTTCTGGGATTGGCTTTATTTACTCAACATTAATTGTCTGGAGATTCACCAAGTTGCTGTATGTGCCCATAATTCATTCCTTTTTATTGGTAAGAAGTGTTCCTTGGTAGGGATGTATTAGTACTTGTTTAACCACTCACTCACTGAAAGACATCTGGATGTTTCCAGTTTTGGGCTATTAGGAATAGAACTGCTATAAACATTAGTGCACAAGTTTCTGTGTGATCATCCTGCATGTCTTAATTCCTCTGGGATAAATTGCTGGGTTGTATGTTAGTTGCATGTTTGTTTTTTTACGAAACTGTCAAGCTGTTTCCAGAGTGACTTTATCATTTTATATTTCCACGAGCAATGTATGAGTGATCCAGTCTCTCTAAATCCTTGCCAGCAACTAGGGTTGTTGCTATTTTTTAATTTAGCTATTCTGATAGGGTATGGTGTTATCTGGCTGAAGTTTTATTTTGCATTTCCCTAATGGCTAGTGATATTGAACATCTTCTCAAGTGCTTGTTTGTCACCTGTATTTCCTCTTTGACGAAATATCTGTTCATGTCTTCTGCTTATTTTCTAATTTTTTTTAACTGAGTTTTGAGATTTCTTTATATATGCTAGACACTATTTCTCTGTCAGATATTTATTTGGCAAATATTTTCTCCCACTCTGTAGTTTATTTTTTCATCCTCTTACTAGGGTGTTTCACAAAGCAAAAGTTATGAATTTTGATGAAGTCTAATTTACCAAATTTTCCTTCTATGGATCATGCTTTTGGTGACAAGTTTCCCAAGTACCAGATACTGAAGATTTCTGCATATGTTGTTTTTCTAAAAGATAAGTAGTTTTAAGTTTTACATTAAGTTCTTGATTTACTTTGAGTTAATTTTTTTTTAAGAAAAGTATAACAACAAGAAATATAAAAACAGCAATCTGATATATTAGCTTTGTCCTTTGGATAAGATAGTCTGTCTAAGGTGAAACCTAAACAAGCCCCCCCTTTTTTGATACACATATACAGCTCCAATGATGTGCTATATCTAATATTTATGAGGTACTTACTTTCTATGCACTGGGTACTATTCTTTTTTTTTTAAATTAGCAAGCTCTTTTTCTCCTTATGGCTTTTTATTTTTATTTACTTATTTTTTTTTACATGGGCAGGCACTGGGAATTGAACCTGGGTCCTCTGGCATGGCAGGCAAGCACTCTGCCTGCTGAGCCACCGTGGCCCGCCCTACTATTCTTTTTCTTCTGAGTTAATTTTTGTTTAAGGTGTGAAACTTAAGCCAATGTTCACATTTTTTGCTTTTGGACGTCCAATTTTGCCAGCACCATTTATTGAAAAGGCTACCTTTCCTCTAATGAACTGCTTTTTTCTTTTTGGCATGGGCAGGCTCTGGGAATCAAATCTGGGTCTCCAGCATGGCAGGTGAGAATTCTGCCACTGAATCACCATTGTTCCACTGAATTGCTGTTGTATCGCTGTTGGGCATATTTGTATGGGCCAATTTCTGGGTTCTCTATTCTGGTCCACCTGTCTACGTGTCTAACCTTTCACCGATGTCACACAGTCTTTTTTTTTTTTTCTTCTTTTTTAAACAGTTTTATTCACACAGCAAACAATCCAACTTAAGTAAAAAACAATTCCGGTATAATTATATAGCCATGTGGTCACTACCACAATCCACACGAGGACATTTCCATTTCTTCCACAAAGAATCCCATAACCCTCTCCTATATCCCCTGCTTACTGACATTTAGCTTTGGCTTATTGCCTTTGTTACATTAAATGGAAGCATATTACAATGTTACTGTTAACTGCAGACCCTGCTAAGCATTGATTATATTTTTCTCGTATACCATCCCATTTTCAACACCGTGTAATGCTGACATTCATTTGTTCTTTCTCATGCAAAAACATTCTATTTGTACATTTAATCACCATCACTGCTCATTCTAGACATTGCAAAGTTATACCATCACCGTTCTTATCCTCTTTCTTTCTTGTGTCATACACGCCCTACCTCCCTCAACCATAATCACACTCAGCTGTATTCACTATTTACTACATTGTGCTACCATCAGGTAGTACTGTGCTATCCATTTCTGGGTCTTCACAATCAGTTCTGTTGAACATTCTGTACTCCTTCACCATCAAATGCCCAATCTCCACCCTTCCTCTATCTCCTGATAACCTGTGTTCTCAACTTTAACTCTCAAAGTTTACTCATTAATGTCAACTCATATTAGTGAGGACATACAGTATTTGTTCTTTTGCTTCTGGCTAATTTCACTCAGCATAATATCCTCAAGATTAATCCACATTATTACATTTTATGACTTTATTCTGTCTTACAGTTGCATAATATGCCACATTATATACATATGTATATACGTACCACAGATTGTTTAAGCCACTCTTCGGTTGATGGACATTTGGGCTGTTTCCACCTCTTGGCAATCTTAAATAATGCTGCTATAAACATTGGTGTGCAAATATCTGTTTGTGTCCTTGCCTTCAGTTCCTCTGGATAAATACATAGTAATGGGATTGCTGGATCATATGGCAATTCTGTACTTAGCTTCCTGAGGAACCATCAAACTGCCTTCCAGAGTGGTTGTACCATTCTAAGTTTCCACCAACAGTGGATAAGTGGAATGTCACACAATCTTAATGACTAGCTCTACAACCTGAAGTTGGGTCAAGTGATTCCTCTTTCATTATTTTTCAAAACTGTGGTAGCTACCCTAGTTCTTCTATTTTTTCCATACAAATTTTTAAATAATTTGATCTATACCTACAAAAAAATCCTGTTGGAATTTTGATAATAATTGCTTTAACTGACATATCTGTTTGAGGAGAGGGGTATCTTAATAGGCTGTCTTTCAATCCATGAACGTGGTATGCCTCTTCATTTATTTAGATCTTCTATGATTTTTTTCATCAGTGTACTGTAATTTTCAGCATATATATCCTGTACATGTTTTCAAAGTTTTTAGAGTTACACAGAAGTATTTCATTCTTTTTTGTGATTATTAATATTTTTAATTTAGTGCTCATGTGTTTATTGCTAGTATATAGAAATATAATTGATTTTGATATATTTCAACCATACTGAACTCACTTAACGGTTCCAGGATTTTTATTTTTGGGGGGGTTGGTAACTTCCTTGGGATTTCCTATATAGACAATACATGTCATTCACAAATAGGAATAGTTTTATTTCTTCCTTTGTGATCTGAATGCCATTTATTCCCGTTTCTTGCCTTGTTGTGACGGCCAGAATAGCACCACAGTGGTAAATAAGAATGGTAAGAGCAGACATCCTTGTTCCTGATTTAAGGGGAAAACTTTCAGTCTTTCACTAGTAAGTATAATGAAAGCCACAGGTTTTCTGTAGATGCTCTTTGAAAAGTTGAAGAGAGTCCTTTTACTTTTTCCTGGAATTTTTAATCATGAATTGGTGCTGAAATTCATCAAACGCTTCTTAAGCATCAATGGACCTGACCATATGGTTATTCTTCTTTAGCTTTTCAAATACTGGGATTACATTAATAGATTTTAAAACACTGTACCAGCATTAATTTCTTAAAATAAACTCATTTAGCCATAACATATATATACATTATATATTTACATATTAATAACTTTATATATGTGAAATTATATTTGTTGATATTTGGTGAGGATTTTTGCTTATATATTTAAAAGGGATATTTTTCCCCACTGTCTTTGTTTTGGTATCAGATTGGTATAAGCTTCATTAAATGAATTGGGAAATGTTTCCTTTCTTCTATTTTCTGGATGAAACGGTACAGAATTGATGTGAAGTCTTCTTTAAATATTTGCTGTACAATTCTCTAGTTAAATCATTTGTGCCTAGAGAGTTTTTTCCCTGGAGTTTTAAAATTACAAATTCAAACTTCTAATGAGTTATAGTGCTATTCAAGTTATCTATTTCATATCGGGCAAGTTGTGGTGTCTGTTTTCCAAGGAATTGGTCATTTCATCTAAGTTGACAAATTTATGTGTGTAGTGCTGTTCACACAATTCTTATTATCCTTTTGATCTCTGCAGGGTCTGTAGTGGTACCTTCTGTTTCATTCCTGATATTGGTAATTTGTGACCCCTCTCTCTGATTTCTGCTTTAATCTTAATTAATTTCTTTCTTCTGGATGTTTTGGGTTTATTTTATTCCTCTTTTTTTTGTGGATTATTTGCTTTGGGTTCTTGAGGTAGGAGCTTGGATTATTGATGTAAGACTTTTCCTCCATCCCAATATATGCACTTAAAGCTATAAACTTCCCTCTTCACACTATTTAGCTGTGTCTCACAAATTTTGGTATGTTGCATTTTCATTTTAATTCAGTCCAATGCATCTTTTAAATTTCCCTTGAGAACTCTGCTTCGACATACAGATTATTTAGAAATGCACTGTCAAACTTCCAAGTATTGAAGATTTTTCTGTTATTTGTTACTGAATTTTAGTTTAATTCCATTGTGACTGGAGAATATTCTGTATTATATCAATATTTTTAAATCAACTGAAGTTCATTTTATGGCCCGGGATGTGGTCTATCTTGGTATATATTCTGCAGGCACTTGAAAAGAAGGTGTATTCTGCTGTTGCTAGGGATGTAGTCTATAAATGCTGATTATATCTGTTGGTTGATGGTATTGTTGAGTCTTATATCCTTGCTTTTTGTTTTTTGGTTTAGTTGTTGCCTCAATAGTTGTGATAGGGCTGTTAAAGTTTCCAACTCTAATTGTGGTTTTGTCTATTTCTTTCAGTTCTATTGCTTTCTGCTTCACATATTTTGCAACTCTGTTGTTTAATGCATAAACATTTAGGACTGCTATATCGTACTAACAGATGAGTCCTTTACTCTGGATCTACTTTATCTGATGTCAACCTAGTCACCCCTGCTTTCTTAATGTTTGCGTAACATATCTTTCTCCATCCTTTTATATTCAATCTGCCTATACTGTTACATTTGAAGGGAATTTCTTATACACATCATATAGTTGGGTCATGTTATTTAATCCATTCTGTCTAATGTTTGGTGCACTTGGTTCACTGACATTTAATGTAATTTAGTTACATGCCATTTTCCTTTTTTGTTTTCTGATTTTAAAATGTTTTTTTTCTTACCTTCCTGTGTGTTAACTGAACAACTTTTAGAATTCCATATTCATTTACCAATGATGATTTTTAGTTTAGCTTAATTTTTTATAGTAGTTGCTCCAGGTATTGTATCATATATACATAACTCATCACAGTCTATTGGTGTAATTTATCCAAATCAAAAACAGAAACCTAATTTCCCTTCACAGCCCTTTTTTGTTCCCAGTTTATAATGGTCTTAAATATTTCCTTTATATAAATTGTGAAGCACATCAGTGTGATATTTTTGCTTCATTTGTCGAACACAATTCTTTCAAAAGGAAAAAGAGGTCTACTGTGTTTATCCATGTTTTTGGTTACTGTGCTCTTTCTTCCAAGTGTTCCAAGACTCCTTCTTTTATAATACCCTTTCTTTTAGGAAACTACCTATAGACATCTTTTAATGGTAAATCTGAGAGATTCTTAATTTTCTTTCATCTTAGAATGTCTTAATTTTCCTTTCATTCCAGAAAGATATTTCTGATAAATACGGGATTCTGGGCTAACAGTTCTTTTGAACCAAAGGACAATCTTCCATAAGGAAAAAATGCCAGTAAGTGAATGTTAAGGTATATAAAACATTTCTATTAGTAAGATGATGATAAACATTTAAAAGGGCCTCTTACCTCTTCTACATTGGAAGCAGTCTTAGCAGAAGTTTCCATGAAGATAAGTCCATGTTCTCGTGCAAAAGCTTCGCCTTCTTCTTTTTTTACTTCTCTTCTAGATTCTAAATCGCTAAATGTGGGGAAGAAAATGCCATGTTATTAACCAAGACAGTACAGAGAGAGGCATCTGTGGTAAATGTATGATGGGAGTCAAGGTTGTGCTGATAATTCTTTAAATTAATTTTTAACATAATAATTAACTAAATTATACAAAGTATTTTAAGGTCAAAGTGTTTACAGTATACTACCCAGTTTCAAAGAATTTACCTTCCAGCAAAATAAAGATTATGAGTTAGAGTCCCAAAATGCCAGAACTAGGAGAAAACTGAAAGACGCATCTAGTCCAACATTCTCTTGGTGCCTTTTGAATATAGTGAGGACCAAGAAGTGTACCACTGTGCTCAAAATAACCAATAATAAGTGAGCAGGACTACTCAAGTCTCCTCAGCCTTCAGCCAGTCCAAGAGAGTTCCTACGAAAGTGATAAAATAATAAGTCACAGAACTCTTAGAAGCTATAGGAAATAGTTTAACAGAACAAAAGATGCTAAAAACAAACAAGAACTATATATATATATATAAGAGAGAGAGAGAGAGAGAGAATCAAAGTCTTAGAAATTGTGATGAAAGCAGGACATTCCATTTTATCACATTGAATTGTACTAGTGAGATGGGGGAAAACAGCAGTGTCTTTCAAGTGTGTTTTATTGTAAAAGTTCAAAAACGTTATTATAAAATCATTTACACATACAGAAAAGGATGGAGAATAATATAATGCCTTTGTATTCTCCATCTGCCCTGACAGATACTAATATTTGGCCAGATTTGTTTCAGACTTTTTCTTTTAAGAAATAAAATCAATAGAGATACATACAGTTGTCTCACTTCCCATATGCCTATCTCTGATCTCATTCTCTTTCCAGTGACCCCATAGATAACCACTACTGTCTGAATTTGGTGTCTTTATTATAATGTGTGTCTAAATACTCACATGTTTACAGCTATACAACACAAAGTATTTTTTGGTATGTTTTAAATTGCGTATGTAGGTATCATTCTGCAACTTGTTAATTTTGGTCAACATTACATTTTGCAGCTTTATCCACAAGATATATGCACATCTAGTTTATTTTTCCTGCTGTATAATATTCCATTGAATGAATGTACAATTTTTTTTTGTATGCTGTATGGTAGGGGTCAAGATTCATTCTTTTTCCATGTAACTATTCCATTATTGCAGCACCATTTGCTGAATTTTTTTTTTTTGGGGGGGGCATGGGGTGGGAAGTGCATGGGCCAGGAATTGAACCTGGGTCTCCCACATGGCAGGCAAGAATTCTATCACTGAACTACCCTTGCACCTCCACTTGCACAATCAATTTTTAATTCTCCACTTGACAGTTATTTATAATTTCTTATTATTACAAGTGATTACAAATTAAAGAAGATATAAAAGTTAAAATACCAATAGGGGAAAGACAGATTAAGAATATGTGAATAAAGGATATATTATGTTAGTAAGTATTCAAGTGTGACAGAACAAGTGGAAAGAGGAGTGCCAGGGTAAGGAGGAAGGCTACTCTTTAGGATGTCATGTAGTGTGGACATCCTATAATTAACTGACTCTGCATTTCTTTCTTTTTAGTTTTGTTTTCTACCCATAGATGGACCTTGCTTTATATATATAGTAATGCTGTATCTGCAACTTTGTGACCTGATTTTTTTCACCTAATACTTTATTTATGTCATTACTTTTCTACAAACATCATTTTTAGTGAGTATACTATCCCATGAAGTAAATATATCACAATTTCCTTAACCTTTTCCTTACTGTTAGATGACAAGAGGAGCTTAACATAATAGGTGCCAAGGACTAGACAAGTGTTTTCCGTACACTATTACATTTAATCCATTTTACAGATGAAACTGAGGCACAAAGAGGTTAAGTAAAACAGCCAAGCTCACACTACAAGGAAGAATTGGTTTTCTAATACAGGCAGGTTGATTCCAAACTGCTATGCTACACTATTAAGTAAGTTTTATCAATGATTATTTTTCTGATACTAATTGAGATATTGAAGAATTTTTCACAAAATACTGACAAACACAAAGAAGAAAATAGCTACCCACCATTTCTCTATCTACAGATAATTAACAACTTGGTGAATATAATTCTAATTGTTCTTATGCCACATATACATATACGCATTATTCACCATATCTGGCTGATGCTGGTGACTCTTTCCTCCTGAGACATGGGCCAGTCCAGTCTGGAAAAATATGACTGGGGTATACAATATCTGAGGAGACCCTCCTCAAAACAAACAAACAAAAGGCTTGATATAGGCAGGGCAAGAAACAGAAAAACAAGAACTGAAAAATTTTTTTTTGTTTTTTTAATACTGATATTTTTTCTTTTTTTAAAAATTTATTAATTAAAAAAATTAAGAACATACAAAAACATTAACATATAATTCCGAAGAACTGAAAAATTTTGATCAGTTAACCAGAAGCTATGCTAGAGGTCTAGAGTAAGATGAACTGAATGTCAAAGAACAGACAGAGAACAAAGCCACCCAGCTAGAAAATCCTAGGTAAAAGAGTGAAAACCACCACCAAAATAAACTAATTAAGGAAATAAAATGCCTAGATGCCAAGAAAAAAACAATAAGTCATATTAGGAAAATTGAAGACATGGCCTAGTTGAAGGAACAAACCAACAATTCAAATGAGATACAGGAGTTAAAACAACTAACTCAGGATATTCGAAGAGACATGGAAAATCTCATCAAAACTCAAATCAATGAGCTGAGGGAGGATATAAAGAAGACACTGGATTAACAAAAAGAAGAAATCACAAGTTTGAAAAAGCAATCACAGAATTTAAGGAAATGAAAGGTACGATAGAAGAGATGAAAAAAAAAACCAATGGAAACCTACAACAATAGATATGAAGAGGCAGAAGAAAGGATTAGTGACTAGAGGACTGGATATCAGAAATCTAACACACAAAAGAAAATATAGGAAAAAGAATGGAAAAATATGAGCAGGGTCTCAAGGAACTGAATGACAACATAAAGTGCATGAATATACATGCTGAGGGTGTCCCAGAGGAAAAGAGAAAGGAAAAGGAGGAGAAAAACTAATAATAGAGGAAACTAACATGGAACATTTCCGTTCTATTAGGAAGACATAAAAGTACAGACCCAAGAAGTGCACTGTACCCCAAACAGAAGAGATTCAAATAGACATGCTTCAAGACATTTACTAATGAGATTGTCAGATATTAAACAGAAAGAAAGAATTCTGAAAACAGTGAGAGAAAAGCAACCCATCACATATAAGGGAAGCCCAATAAGACTAAGTATGGACCTCCCAGTAGAAACCATGGGGGCAAGAAAGCAGTGGTATACATTTAAGACTGGGAAAAAGAAAAACTGTCACCCAAGAATTCTATATCCAGCAAAATCGTCCTTCAAAAATGAGGGGGAAATAAAAATATTTTCACACAAAAAATCATGGAGAATTTGTGATCAAGAGAAAGGCTCTGTAAGAAATAGTAAACGGATCACTAGAGACAGATAGGAAAAGACAGGAGAGAGAGATGTGGAGAAGAATTTAGAAATGAAGACTATCAGTAAAGGTAAAAAGAGGAAAAATTAGATATGACATATAAAATCCAAAAGGCAAAAGGTAGAAGAAAGTACTTAAAGTAAAAACACTGAATGTTAATGGAGTAAACTCCCCAATCAAACACACAGACTGGCAGGATGGATTAAAAAAACAGGACTCATCTATATACTGTCTATAGGAGATGCATTTTAGATCCAAGGACAAGTACAGGTTGAAAGTGAAAGGTTGAGAAATGATATTTCATGCATACAACAATCAGAAAAGAGCAAGAGGAGCTATACTAATATCCAAAAAATTAGACTTCAAATGTAAAACAATCAAAAGACACAAAGAAGGACACTATATATTAATAAAAGAAACAATTCAACAAGAAGATGTAACAATCACACACATTTATGCACCGAGCCAGAGTGTTCCAAAATATGAGTCAAACACTGAAAAGAGAAAGGGACACATCTACCATAATAGTTGGAGACTTCAATTTCCCGCTCTCATCAATGGACAGAACATCCAGACAGAGGATCAATAAAGAAACAGAATTTGAATAATACATTAAACGAACTAGACTTAACACTTATAGAACATTACAACCCACAACAGCAAGATAATACATTTTTCTCAAGTGCCAGGATCATTCTCAAGGACAGACCACATGCTGGGTCACAAAGCAAGTCTCAAATTTAAAAAGATTGAAATCATACAGAACACTTTCTTAGATATAATGCAATGAAGTTAGAAAATAACAAGCAGAGGGCCAGAAAATTCATAAATATATGGAGGCTAAACAACACACTCTTAAACAATCAGTGGGTCAAGGAAGAAATTCCAAAAGAAATCATTCAACATCTCAAGGCAAATGAAAATAAAAATACAACATATCAAAATTTCTAGCATGCAGCAAAGGCAGTGCTGGGAAGGAAATTTACTGCCTTAAACACATGTATTAAAAGAGAAAAAAGATGAAAAACTGAGGAATTAACTCTCTACTCAGAAGAACTAGAGAAAGAACAGAAAACCAACCCCAAAGCAAAGAAAGGGAAAGAAATAACGAAGATTAGAGCAGAAATAAATGAAATTGAGAACATGAAAACAACTGAGAAAATGAATAAAATCAGAAGTTGGTTCTTTGAGAAAATCAGTAAAATCAATGGGCCCTTAGCTAGGTTGACAACAACAACAAGAACAAGATGCAAATAAAATCAGAAATGGAAGAGGAGACACAACCATTGACCCCGCAGAAAAAAAGGAGGTAATGAGAGGATACAATGAGCAACTATATGCTAATAAAACTAGACAACATAGATGAAATGGACATCTTCCTAGAAAGGCATAAACAACCAACATCAACACAAGAACAGACAACTTCAACAAATCTATCACAAGTAAAGAAACTAAATCAATCATCAAGAAGCCCCCCAAAAAGAAAAGTCCAGGACCAGATAGCTTCACATGTGAATTCTACCCAGCATTAAAGAAAGAATTAGTACCAATCTTGCTCAAACTCTTCAAAAAACTGAAGAGGAGGGAACGCTACCTCACTCATTCTGTTACACCTAATACCAAAGGCAGACACAGATACTATAAGAAAAATCCTCAACAAAATACTTGCAAATCAAATTCAGCAGCACATGAAAAGAATTATACAACATGACCAAGTGGGATTTATTTCAGGTATGCAGTGATGGCTCAACATAAGAAAATCAATTAATATATCATATCAGCATATCAAAGCAGAAAAACCACATGATCATCTTGATTGATACAGAAAAGGCATTTGACAAAATCCAACATTCTTTCTTGATGAAAATACTTCAAAGGATAGAAATAGGAGGGAACTCCCTCAATGTGATAAAGGGAATATATGGAAACCCACAGCTAACATCATCCTCAATGGGGAAAGACTGAAAGCTTTCCCTCTAAGATCAGAAACAAGACAAGGATGTCCACTGTCATTATTGTTATTAAATGTTAACTTCCAGTCAAAGCAATTATACAAGAAAAATAAATAAAAGGGATCCAAATTGGAAAGGAAGAAGTAAAACTCGCACTGTTTGCAGATATGATACTATATGTTAAAAATCCCCAAAACTCTACAGCAAAGCTACATGCAGCAAAGTGGCTGGGTACAATATCAACACCCCAAAATCAGTAGTGTTTCTATACACTAGTAATGAGCAACCTGAGGAGGAAGTCAATAAAAAAATTCCATTTACAATAGCAAACAAAAGAATCAAATATTTAGGAATAAATTTAACTAAGGATACAAAAGACCTAAACACAGAAAACTATAAGAAATTGCAAAAGAAATCATGGAAGACCTAAACACATGGAAGGGAATACTGTGTTCACGGATGGGAAGACTAAATATAGTTAAAATGTCAATTCTACCCAAATTGACTTCTAGATTTAATGCAATAAAAATTAAAATCCCAAAAACCTACTCTGCAGCAACAGAAAAAATGAAGCAAGAGGTCTCACACTACCTAACTTTAAAACATATTAGGAAGCTACAGTGGTCAAAACAGCATGGTACTGGCATGAAGACAGACATACTGACCAATGGAATTGAATAGAGTGTTTAGATATAGACCGTGCTGGTTTGAAAGGAATATGTATCCTAGAAAAGCCATGTTTTAATACTGATCCATCTTGTGGATTTTCTAATCCTTATTCAGTACTGTAGGTTGGAAACTTAATTAGGTTATTTCCATGGAGATGTGACACATCCATTTGTGGGTGTTAACCTTTGATTAGAGGGAAATATAAAAGATTATACCTTTTATAAGATATGAGTATCTTATAAAACTTGCAATAAGAGGCAGTTTGATTACAGGAATCAAACCTTTGATTTGAGAGAGGTAGTACCCCATACAGGAACTGTTTAAAAAGATGAAAAAGGGATCTGACTCTGAGTAGAGATATGAATGACGCTGATTTGGATAGAACTAAGGAAAATCAGAATACAGGGTAGAGGATGATATCGTCCATATTTTAAAACTTCAACTTCTATGTGAGAACAAAGGGATAGATGCTTATTTGGTACAAAGTTTGTATTTTGGGTAGTTCATTTCCTAATTTCACTTGTGTGGTTTGATTAAAGACATTAACCTTTGATTAGGATTAACCATTCCAGAAGGGTCTTCATTAGTTTACAGGAATCCTTTAAAAGAGGAGATGTTTTTGAGAAAGGGAGAGAGCCATGAGAGAGCACAAAAACCACGACAGCCCACACAGCCAAAAACCTTCAGAAAAGAGGAGAGAATGCACCTTTGGGGGAGCTTCATGAAACAAGGAGTCTGGAGAGAAAGTTAGCAAAAGTTGCATGTTCCCCATCCCCCTTTCCAGATGAGAAAGAAACCCTGAATTTCATCGGCCTATTATTTGTTTATTTTTTATATTTTTACCGACAAAACATAACAACATACAAACACGAACATTCTTAACATATGATCATTCCATTCTTGGTATACAATCAATGACTCACAATATCATCACACAGTGTATATTCATCGCCATGATCATTCCTTAGAACATTTGCATCACTCCAGAAAAAGAAATAAGAAAAAACTCATACATACCATACTCCTTATCCCTCCCTCTCATTGACTGCTAGTATTTTCATCTACCCAATATATTTCAACCTTTGTTCCCCTATTTTTCTTCTTTGCACCTTACCACTCCCTTTCACTGATTACTAGTATTTCAATCTGCTCAATTTAACATTGTTCCCCCAATTATTTATTTATTTTTAATCCATACGTTTTACTTATCTGTCCATATTGTAGACAAAAGGAGCATCAGACAGAAGGCTTTCACAATCACACAATCACACTGCAAAAGCTATATCATTACACAATCATCCTCAAGAAAAATGGCTACTGGACACAGCTCTACAGTTTCAGGTACTTCCCTCTAGCCTCTCAAATACACCTTAAACTAAAAAAGGGATATCCATATAATGTCTAAGAATAACCTCCAGGATAACCTCTCGACTCTGTTTGAAATCTCTCAGCCACTGACACTTTATTTTGTCTCATTTCTCTCTTTCCCCTTTTGGTTCACTGGCCTTTTTTGAGTGAAGGTAACCTTTTGTTGGTGCCTTAATTTTGACATTTTTATAGACTTGCTTTAAGTAGGACATTTTCAAGGATTTAGAACTGTAAACTTGTAACTTAATAAATTCCCCATTTTAAAAGCTGTTCGGTTTCTGGTATATTGCATTCCAGCAGCTAGCAAACTAGAATATAGACCCTCTCATCTAGAGACACCTGATTTTTGATAAGGCAGTCAAGGCAACCCACCTCTGAGGACAGAGCACCCTCTTCAATAAATGGTGCTGAGAGAACTGGATATCCATATGCAAAAAAAATGAAAGAGGATCCATATCTCACATACAATACAAAGATGAACTCAAAATGGATCAAAGACCTAAACATCAGAGCTAAGATTATAAAACTTGATTTCTTTTTTTTATTTTTACATGGGCAGGCACCTGCTGAGCCACCATGGCCCGCCCAGATTATAAAACTTTAAAAGAAAATATAGGGAAATATCTTAGAAAACTTGTAACAGGAGGCAGTTTCCTAGACCTTACACCCAAAGCATGGGCACTGAAGAAATAAATAGATAAATGGGAACTCCTCAAAATTAAACACTTTTGCGTATCAGAGAACTTTGTCAAGAAAGTAAAAAGGCACCCTATGCAATGGGAGACGACATTTGGAAACCACATAACAGATAAGCGTTTAGTATGCAGAATATGTAAAGAGATTCTTCAACTCCACAAAAAGATAATCCAATTAAAAAATGGGCAAAAGACATGAGCAAACACTTCTCAGAACAGGAAATACAAATGGCTAAAAGGCACATGAAAAGACGTTCAACTTCATTGGCTATTAGGGAAATGCAAAACAAAACCACAATGAGATATTATGTGACACCTAAGAGAATGGCCAGTACTGGAGAGGATGTGGAGAAAGAGGCACACTTATCCACTGCTGGTGGGAATGTAAAATGGTACAAATGCTCTGGAAAGCAGTTTGACAGTTCCTCAGGATAAGTATAGAACTGCCATATGATTCAGCAATCCCATTACTAAGGATATACTCTGAGGACCTGAGGGCAAGGACACAAAAGGACATTTGCACACTGGTGTCTATGGTGACAACCTTCTCAATCCACAATGAATGGAGGCAGCCTAAGGGTACAATGACTGAGAATGGAAAGCAGAACTATGGTGTATACATACAATGGACTATTGAGCAGCTGCAAGAAGGAATGAAGTTGTGAGCCATGCAAGTAGGTGAACGAACCTTAAGGACTCCATGTTGAATGAAATGTCAGAAACAAAAAGACAAATATTATCATGCCTCACTCACATGGACTAACTATAATATAAAAACTCGGTGAACTGAAGTCGAGAGCATGGGTTATCAGGTTGGAGAGCCTATTGTAAAGGGTACTAAATTGTAAGCTCTTACAGCAGTCACATATATTCAGGAGTTAGTTATGTTATTTCTAAATTCTGAGATATTGAGCTGTTTGTTTATAACCTGGTCCTTTCCAGAAACTTTGGGTATTTATGTGACACCTCATACTCAGAATTAGAGCTCTGAAGCTATGAAAGTCAGCAGTACCCCACACATGAAATGATGAAAAAAGGATCTGACTCCAATTAGAGATATGAATGAAGCTGATTTGGATAGGAGGTAAATCAGAATACAGGGTATAGGATGATACCGTCCATATTTTAAAAGTTCAAGTTCTGTGTGAGACTAAAGGGAGAGATGTTTATTTGGTACAAAATTTGCATTTGGGTAGTGCATTTCCTAATTTCACTTGTATGGTCAGTTTAGTTGAACACCGTAAGTATATGGAATCTTGAATAGGGTATGAGACTTTGTTGGTTTGGTTTGTTCAGGTTAGCATGATGCCCTGATATATCCCAGAGTAATTTGGGCTGTGAATAAAGAAGCATTTGCAAAGTCCCCTTGGGGCACTTGGGAGAAAGAAGGAAATATTCAACCTCCCCATCTGGAGAATTTCTGATATTCTTGCAAGCAGGGGAGTCATCCAAGTCAGTGGGCCAAGCCCTTGATCTTGGGGTTTGTCCCCATGAAACTTACTCCTGCAAAGGATAATCTAAGCCTACTTAAAATTAAGCTTAACCATGTTTCATGAAGATGATTGTATAACGTTATAGCTTTCGCAATGTGACTGTGTGATTATGAAAACCTTGAATCTGATGCTTCTTTTATCTACGGTATGGACAGATGAGTAAAACATACAGATTAAAAATAAGTACATAATAGGGGAAACAAATGTTAAAATAAATTTAGTAGACTGAATGATAGTGATCAATGAAAGGGAGTGGTAAGGGGTATAGGAAAAAAATAGGGGAAACAAAGGCTAAAATATATTGGGTAGATGAAAATACTAGCAAGCAATGAGAGGGAATGGTGAGGGGTATGGTATGCATGAGTTTTTTCTTTTTTCTTATTTCTTTTTCTGAATTGATGCAAATGTTCTAAGAAATGATCATGGTGATGAATATACAACTATGTGATGATACTGTGAGTTACTGATTATATACCAAGAACGGAATGATCATATGGTAAGAATGTTCATATTTGTATGTTGTTATGTTTAAAAACATTAAAAAAAAATTAAGCTTAAGTGTCACCCCCAGAGAAGCTTTTGTTGCTCAGATGTGGTCAACATGGCAAGTGAACTTACACCCCTACTCCCTATGTGGGACATGACTCCCAGAGGTGTAAATCTCCCTGGCAAAATGGGACAGAAATTCCAGGATGAGTAGGACCCAGTAGCAAGGGACTGAGAAACCTTTCTTGACCAAAAGGAGGAAGAGATAAACGAGACAAAGTTTCAGTGGCTGAGAGATTTCAAACAGAGTCGACAGGTTATCCTTATGCATTAAACGGATATCCTTTCTCAGTTTATGGTGTATCGGAATGGCTGGAGGGAGATGCCTGAAACTGTTGAGCTGTGTTCCAGTGGTCTTGATTTTTTGAAGATGATTGTATAACGATATATCTTTTTGAGCATTTTTTTTGTGGGGGGGGGGAGGGGGTGCATTGTCCGGGAAACTAACCTGGGTCTCCCACATGAAAGGCAAACATTCTCCCACTGAACCACCTGTGCACCCCCATAAAAATATATCTTTTGCAGTGTGACTGTGTGACTGCGAAAACCTTGTGTCTAATGCTCCTTTCATCTAGGATATGGACAGATGAGTAAAAAGTGTGGATTGGAAATAAACAAATAATGGGAGGGGGGATAAAGGTTAAAATAAATTGGGTAGATGGAAATACTGGTGGTCAATGAGAGGGAGGAGAAAGGGAATGGTATGTATGAGTTTTCTTTTTTTTTTTCTTTTTCTGGTGTGATGCAAATGTTCTGAAGGATGATCACGGTGATGAATGCACGGCTATGTGATGATACTGTGAGCCACATGATTGTACACCATGTGTAGAATGTTTATGTATTAAGATTTATCAATATATATACATTTTTTGCATGGGCAGGCTCTGGGAACTGAACTTGGGTCTCCGGCATGGCAGGGAAAAACTCTGTCACTGAGCCACTGCCCAGTAAAAATATTAAAAAAAAAAAAACAAAAGATGATACAAAAAGCAGCTTAAAGTCTATTAACTTTAGGTTTGTAAAACTTATAGCATAACTGGGCAAGGATAATTTATCCAATTATTATCTGAGTATCTCCCATTTACCAAGCCTTTTCCTAGATATGAGGATAAATCACTCAACAAGAAACAAAAATCCAAAATACCCTGGCCTCACGGAGCTGACATTCTAGTAGGGATAAAAAGCAGGGTGGGGTGGGGCCATGCTAGCTAGTGATGCAGTAATGTGCTTGTGGAATTTTGTCCCATCATTTGACAAGCATGTTTAAGGGGAAATTAACTTCCAATTGTACAATTTTTTGAGAAAATACTATTTTGTTTATGTGCCCTTAATCTCATTTTATGTGAATCCCCTATCTTTGGACATTTTAAGTCATTTCTAGTTTCCACTACCAGTATTTCTGGATGTTTGCATTTGTAAAGGCATCAAAGCAAAAAGGGTTTAAGGATGTGCATGTTCAGGGGGAATGTTCAAAAAAGAGAAAGCAGCAGTTTAGTAATTCACGATCTTTCTGCTCTACCACTAGTTCAGACTGAGTATCACTGTGCTCTTTTCTGTTTTCTTTTTTTTCATGGGCAGGCACCAGGAATCAAACCCAGGTCTTCAGTATGACAGGCGAGAACTTTTGAGCAGCCACCATGGCCTGTACCTTTTCTTTCTGTTTTACTACCAGTTCAGACTAAATATCAGTGTTCTTTACTTTGGACACTTTTTCAGTTTTCCAGGTACATAATCAGACTGTTTTCAGTAACTTTTGCCCACTCTTTAAACATCATTAAGTTGTCCCCATTAAGTAAACAGCACTCTATCCTAAGCCATTGTTTTTATCTATGCCCACTTCTTGTTTGCATATTAAAACTTTCATCTTCTTAGACTCTGCACCCTATTGCTTGCATAACCAATTTAAAATGTAACAAGAGAACTGTGACCGAGTGCCTTTCTAAAATTCCCTCAATGGCTCCTTACTGCTTAATGGATTTAATTTAAAAATTGCTCATTCTGTGTTCACGTCTACCCTAATTCAGTTCAGCTAATAATAATCATTCATTTAACTCCCTGTTATTTACTATTCATTCTTTGCATGTCATATACTCCTCTATTTTTCCTTTCTCCTAGCTTCTTCCTTGAAATTTCTTTCCTCAGCTACTTTAGTTCTATTTATAAAGTCACCCATCTAGGATTCATTGGAATCTGATGTTATAAACTCTACTCCACCTTCCCTTTTCACATTTGGATTATAAACTCCCCAAGGGCAACAACCAAATTTTAGCCACCAATAATCCAGTAAGAAAAAAAAAGAACACTAAATAAAGTAACATTACAAAATCAAGAATTTCCTTTTCCTTTTAAATACAATAATAAGATGTCTAAAAACAGAGGGTGACCTTCAACAATTTTTAAGGTTTTAATGTTGTTACTCATGGTGTTTCAGATTGTTTTAGTTTGCTAGTTGCCGGAATGCAACACACCAGAAACAGAATGGCTTTTAAAAAGGGGGAATTTAACAAGTTGGTAGTTTACAGTTCTAAGGCCAAGAAAATGTTTCAATTAAAGCAAGTCTATAGAAATGTCCAATCTAAGGCATCCAAGGAAAGATACCTTGGTTCAAGAAGGCCGATGAAGTTCAGGGTTTCTTAACTGAGAAGGCACATGGCGAACACAGTCAAGAGTTTCTCTCTCATTTGGAAAGGCACATGGTGAACACAGTCAGGTTCCCCTCTCATCTGCTAGCTACTTCTCCTGGCTTCCTGTTTCATGAAGCTCCCCGGGAGGCATGTTCCTTCTTCATCTCCAAAGGTCGCTGGCTAGTAGACTCTGCTTCTTGTGGCTATGTCGTTCTGCTCTACTCTCTCTGAATCTCTTCATTCTCCAAAATGTTTCCTCTTTTATAGGACTCCAAAAACTTACCAAGACCCACCCAAATGGGTGGAGACATATCATCACCTAATCCAGTTTAACAACGACTCTTGATTAAATCATGTCTCCAGGGAGATGATCTGATTACAGTTTCAAACATACAGTATTGAATAGGGATTATTCTACCTTTATGAAATGAGATTTTGATGAAAACATGGCTTTTCAAGGGTACATACATCCTTTCAAACCAGCACACAGACACAGGGAAAAAACTGGCAAGCTAAACGAAGTAAGAAAACTATCTTGAATATTCTTTTAGTTCACACCACACCACTGAATGATGGAAAGAACACTTCCATCATACAAAGATTAAACTTCCTTACAATAGTCTTAACCTTGAAAGGTTAATGAGATGATGTTAAACGAGGAAAGAATACCCAAGAAAGACCTTGACTGGATAAGATCTTGACTGGATTTTCTAGTTACAAAAAAGTTATCAATAGTTGGCTTTTTAAAACATGGAAATGTCAATTATATTCTGTGAATATCAAACCTCTACTTCCATTAAAATAATAATTTCCAAAAGCAAATTTATATAGTATTACGTTATTTGCTATCTCATCATTTTGTTTACAGCTTTACTGAGCTGCAAACAAAAAACTGTATATATTCATTAAGTTTAAGATATGATGAGTTTTAACACATGTATAACTGAGAAACTATCAACTCCCCCAAATTTCCTCATAATCCACTGTCATCCATCTCCTCCTTCCCCTGAACTCCATAGAGCCACAGATCTGCCTTCTACCACTACAGACTAGTCTGAATTTTCCATAAACAGAACCTTACAGTATGTGTTCCTTTTTTTTGACTGTTTTTTTTTTCTCATTGGCATAATTAAGATTCATCCATTTGTTGCATCTATCAATAGTTACTTCCTCTTTATTGCTGGACAGTATTCCACTGTACAGCTGTATCACAATTTATTCATCCATTCATCTGTTAATGGACATTAGGGTTGTTTCTAGTTTTTGGCTATTAATATAAAGCCTTAGCTATAGGCTTAAAAGTAAGCTTATAAATACTTACTAACATGATATCTACTGAACAATAGTATAAGTGTTTCAGGATTTTAAGCAGAAGTATACCTGATTAATCTATGCATTGCATTAATTCATGAAATTCACAGTAGGCCATGAAAAAAGGGAAAAAACATTTTTCTGAATTCTGCCAGATACTTATTTCTAATACCAAATATTTCAAACTATTTGGATAATATTTAATCATCTTCCCTTCCTCAAATAAATCAGTGGGTTTTATTTTTAAATTACTAATCAGATTAAAATGCTGTCATATTATTTTTTAAAGCATACCTCTGAAAATGAAAGTAATTTCTAACAAAAACGGTAACAGTAACGATTTCTAACAAGTTTATTTTATTCTCAGCACTTTCAAAACTAAAAGAAATATTTTAGAATTTTCAAAACTTTACTATTTAGGCAATAATTTACACTTAAGACAAATGTATAGGAAAATTAGTTACATAATTGCAATCCCCAGTTTTCATCATTAATGCAACGTAAACTCTAAATTAGTCTTTTTACCTTTTATTTCCAATAAGCATAATAACCATGTTGGAATTGGAATGCTGGCGGGCGTCTTCTAACCAGGTTGTCAAGTGGTTGAATGTATCTCTCCTAGACATAAATGATAATTTGATTACATTTTTCAAAGTACTGCTCCCTAACACTAAATACAATGAATATATTTTCATTAAAGGGAACTATATTTTGAAGGCTATCCATTTATGTAATGAGAAACAGATTTCAAGTACAGCGTCTGGGTTTAGAGTTCACTGACTACATCTCATTTTAGAAATGAAATTTTACGAAAGTTTAGAAAATTCCATGTATAAATAATATTACTGAAGTGATTAATTTGGGGGAGCTTATGCATATAAGAAAAATATTATAGTTGCAGATTTAAATTTGATTCAAGATACAAAGTTTTCAAGGCAAAGAACTAGGGCATATAAAGGCAAAACTATACCTTTATTACAGGTATCCTTATTAATTTAGAAAAATCTTTGAACTACCCACAGAACCAAAATATTGCCAAGTTCTCACCTTGTAATATCATACACTAGCAAAGCCCCTGCTGCACCTCTGTAATATGACCTTGTGATGGAACGAAAGGACTCCTGCCCTGCCTGTAGGGAAAGAAAAGGTGGAGAGTTTTCCTTTAATGAACAATTCTCTTCATTTTCATATCATACATATGCAGAATGACTATACAAGTAAGGAATGGATGTATAAAGGAAAAGGAGAAAACGTTACTTCAGCAGCATTAGAAAAATCACAATACCACTATCGCTCAAGTCAACCAGACATACAGGCAGACACTCCCTCCCCACCCCCCAAGAACAAGACCTTTTTGGCAATCCCTGACAACCCAATTTACTGAATGGCTTCACAATACATGAATCATTATTAGAGCACAGAATGGACTCCTAGCAACTAAGCTCTGAAGACAAATTTGAAAGGAAGCAAATAACCCAGAGCCTCACATTTGAATTCAATAACCCACTCCCTGGGGCAGCTGTTGACACTAGAATAAATAAAGCCCATTGTAAATAAATGATGAATGACATCTTTACGCCCACCATCTGCTGGTGTAAAGGTTGTTGGAAGGCCAAGGATGCAGGTTTTATCAGTTATATCATAAACTGCAGCAAGCTTTCAACAGTCATAAGATGGAATTCTTTGAGCAATCATTTTATTACAAAAAACAGAAAACGGTTCTGAATTTAATTTATGTATTTTTTCTCTACACAATCAGTTTTCTCTGCATCTGACATATAATGCTTGTTCAAAAGGCAACAGGATGTAAAAGTCATCTTTATTATCCACTTGTGAAAGAGACACCAGATATTATGCAAAATCAGTTAATTTCTCTCTTTTACTAGTGGCACTAACATTCTGTTTTTAAAGGTAGACTGGTGAGGGATATGCCTACTGCCTCTGAATTTAACATGGACAGTTTCTATCAAAAGAACTTTTTTGCAATTGCTACTGTATTTTTCAATCTAGTTGAACAATTTCTGTATTCAAAAGTTAACTTCTTGGAAAATACTCATGTTTACATACTCCGCATTCTGATCTTACAATACAAATATTAAGTCCCTTCACACTCAGAATGCACACACAGACAGCTCATGTTCTGCCCTATTCTAACACCTGACACTATAATTCTTTGCTTTAGCTGGCAGTCCTATTCTACTCTTTCTCCTCCCACTCAGTGCCTAGCACTAGGTCTGGCCCACAGCAGGCATGCAGAAAAAGTCTGCTGAGTGAATGAATTCATATGTCTTTGTCACATGTAGCAAATGGTCATCACTCCATCATATCTAAATGACTGGACATCAGAAAAATTCTAAAATGCTAAGACAGTAAAAATAACTTCTCCTGCATGAAAACTAACAATTAGACCTTCTCTGAGTACTATAAGAGCAACTGTGGCACTTCATCTCAGCATGAGTCATAAATACTAAGGAGGGGTTCTGTGGAGAGTAATAAATTAAAAAAAAGAAAAGAAATATTTTACTAGTTCAAAATAAAAATCAAGTTCAGAGCTCTTGTATCTCTCATGCTTAAATGTCAAGCAAAAGTACAAGCTCTTTAAAACAATCTTGCCAGGACACTGATGGATGATTAAAATAAACACACTGAGAAAACACCACTACAGAATCAAAAATGTCACTGTTTCCAGCCTAGAAATGATATACTAAAATAGTAAAGGGGCAAATAAACTTAGAAAAATGAGAATAGTATACATCTCTACACCATTTTCATTCTTCCCAAATGATTTTTGCAAAGAACAAATATGTTCCAACGTGTTTTGAGATAATTTACGTAAAGTATTGCTTTATACTGAATCTGCCAAATTTGATTTTGCTCATGACTACAATACCAAACTAAAATCTAAGCAAATAAAAACCACACACTCCAATGGAAGATGATGAATGTAGTTATGCCTCTTAAAATCTCATTACTTTATAATGAACAAAGAATAGAATTTCAACATTCTTGAGACTTAGTATGTATGAAAAACATCGACTCTGGGCTCAATCTCCCTGCTAATGGTATTGGCAGCAGTGAAAGAAATCTCGCCCAATAAAGTGTTCTATCATAGGTTCTCTAACTATAAGCTATTAAACAAAAACAATCAACTGTGCAAAGCTAGTCCAATTGTTAACTGTTGATCATACTGAAGCAAAGTAATCTAGATTTTAAAAAGTACTTTAACTTGTTGGAACGCCAGTTGATCTACATTGTTTTAAGTGAAAAAGAATGTCAACCTAGATCCTCTTTACTATGAAGAGTTGGTTTAAAGGGGTTCTAGAACTTTGAAATTGAACAGGATGCAGATTTCTTTGTAGTATGGGGTTCCCGGTAATAGCTTAGGGTGCAAAGAAAAATGCACTTAAAAAAGATGGGAATGGGATGCATGGGTAGTTCAGTGGTCAGAATGTTCACTTTTCACGTGAGAGACCCGGGTTTGATTCCTGGACCAAGCACCCTCAAAAAGAAAAGATGGGAACGATGACTGGCTAAGCGAACAGCACCAGAAAACAAATAAATCTAGGGTAGGCCAGTTTCACGGTCAGAAAGAATCACGAGCTGTTTGATTTTTTTTTTAATTGGCAAGATAGCTAGATAAGCAAAAAAAAAAAAGTAGAGTAGAGCAAACAGGCCTTGAGAAACGTTCACGCTCATTTTCAGCCATGCATAGTATTAAAAACAGAGTCATGGGACATTTGTGCAGAAGATTATATCCTGATTGATTCCAAAGAGCCAATAGTTAGAAAATCAAGATTTGTGAGGATTACACAGTATCACCCTTAGTTACAGGCCATTGATCTAACAACTTCAGCCATGCAAAATATAGCCTAGGAGCAAAAGAAGAAAAAAAAAGATAGCTAAATAAGCTGTCACAATGCTCAACAAGCCTTAGGTTTTTACTACACAGACTCAACTCAAAAACTCGAGGGCTCTGATTCAGGATTTGCTTTAATTGGGACATTTTCATGGTTACAGAATTGTAAACTTGTAACTTAATAAATTCCGCCTTTCAAAAGCTGTTCCATTTCTGGTATATTGCATTCTAGCAGCTAGCAAACTAGAACATGGCCCTTCCCAACCTGGGCTACCATTGTTAACTCCCCAGTCCTTTTCTGAGGGAGTAGAGTAACTGGATACATATATTAGGGTGTCTATATGCAGGCACCAATCCATCCAGAGGGAGCCTGAAAAACTCAAATCAGGGAACTCATCTTTGGTTCATCCCCCAGAAACTACCCTATAGGCAAAAGCTGTTTGCAGATAGCTAAGGCAATTTAAGAAACAAATAAGTGAAAATGGCCTAGGGCAAGGATTACCTGCTTAAGAAATACAAAACCCTAGGGAGGAGTGAAAAGTCTATGTTCCAGGCATTGGAATTTCTGTAATTGGGAGAATTTCTAAGGGCAGGAGATTGCACAAGCAAGAATATGGCACAGGCTCAGAAATGAGAGAGGACCCTACATTTCATTTTCATCCTGTGATATTTCTGATAGGAGAGCCCCAATTTGCAAAGACTATAAAATGTGTTTTTTGTGCTTAAGTGTTGGTTTGCTTGTTTTTGTTTGCTCCTGGTACTAAAGGAAATTTCTGTCATATCACCAGCTGGATACAAATTTAAGGAACAGATAAGCTCAGGGAATAATCCCCACAGTTAACCCCTTAAAGCATGAAAATTTATAGTAAGTACAAAAAAAGATGATGAAACACGAAATGACAGCTCATTCAAAGGCACAATATAAAATTCCAGAAACTATCAACAAAGACCACCAGAATTTGGACATACTGGTCAAAGATTATGATCCTCAATATACTCAAGGGGATAAAATAAAACAGTGAAAGAACTAAGAAAAATAATGTGAGAATCTTGAAAAAGAAATAGAAATTTTCAAAAAGAAGGAACCAAACAGATACTGGAATTGAAGACCACAATAAACTAAATGAAAAATTCCCTAGAGGATATCAAAAACACATTAAACACACACACACACACACACACACACACACACACACATTAAAGCCAGCAGAAGACAGAATGAGTGAACTCAAAGAAAACACAAATGAAATGATTCAGGCTGAGGAACAGAAAGAAAAAGAACAAAAAAAAAGTAAACTGAGCTTAAAAGACCTGTGGGACACTTTCAAGCATATCAATATATACATTATGGAAGTCCCAGGAGAAGAAAGAGAGTAAAAGGTAGAAGGAATATTCAAGGAAATAATAGATGAAAACTTCCCAAGTCTAATCAAAGGAGTGAATACATGTAACTGAGAAATTAGGATTTAAGAGATCATTTTGATTACTGAGTCATTATATAGATATTCCTTTTTGCTTTCTGGAATATTAGAGTAGATAGAGGAGAATACTTGATATTCCTAAACTATAATTCAGCTGCCCTAATATCTGAAATGATTGTAAAAGCCTTTGTGATTCTAAGAGCTGTTACGTACTAATGAAGAATTTGAAGTCATTAACCAGTTTCAGTCCCAGACATTCGTCAATCGTATGGGCTAGACTCTGCTAATGAAAGATAACTTATCTCCCTTCCTTTTGGCTTATACCTTCAGTATTAAAATGATAGCTCTGCCTCCCTTCCTTTCAGCCTATGTTCTATTGAAATGATAACACTGTCTCCTTTTCTGCTTAGAACATGCTATTTGAAATTGTAATGACTTCATCTCCTCTTATTAATATCTTTAAAAACTCTGACCTCCCTAAACTCGGGGAGACAGATTTTGGGCCACTAGACCATTTGCTCTTCTACTACATATGCTCCTAGTAATAAACTCTTTCTCTCTTCGAAACCACGGTATCTCAGGAATTGGTTACTGACTGTGTTGGGCAAAAGAATCCTTGGCCTTTGTCCAGTAACATATGCAATTCAAGAATCCCAATGAACCTCAAACAGGATAAATGCAAAGAGAACCACCACAAGACACACACAATGCCAAGCACAAGGAGAGAGTTTTGAAAGATCCACAAGAAAAGCAAAATGTTATGTACAAGGGAGTCCCAATAAGATTAAGTACTACTTCTCATCAGTAATCAAGGAGACCAGAAGGAAAAGGATGAAGTAAAATGCTAAAAGAAAACAATTGCTAATTAAAAATTTCATATCCATAAGGGCTGCCTTTCAAAAATGAGGGAGAGACTAAGACATTCTCAGATAAACAAAAGCTGAGGGAGTTAGTAATTGCTAGACGTACTCTACAAGCAATGCTAGGGGGAGTTCTTTAGACTGAAAGGAAAGGACTCTAGACAGTGGATCAAAGAGGCAACAAGTAATAAAAACCTTCAGTAAAGGTAACCATATGGGTAATTATGGATTAAATTCTCCAGTCAAAAGACAGAGACTGGCAGAATGGATAAATAAGAATGACCAAAACATATGCTGTTTTACAAAAGACTCACCTTAAATTCAAAGACATAAGCTGGTTGAAAGTGAAAGGATGGAAAAAATACACCATACAAAAGCTAACCAAAAGAAAGCTGGTGTAGCCATACTAATAACAGATAAAGCAGATTTTAAGTAAAAAACCATTAACAAGGGACAAAGAAAGTCACTATATACTGATGGAGTGAATTCGACAACATGTGCCAACTATAAATATGTATGCTCCTAACAGTAGAATCTCCCAATATATGAAACATATATTGAATGATCTAAAGGAAGAAATAGATGGTTCTACATGCACAGCAGGAAACTTTAATATACCACTTTCAATAATGCATAAAACATGAATATGGAAGAGCAGTAAGAAAATAGAAGGTCTGAATGGTATTCTAACCCAACTAGATCTAACAGACATATAGAGAACACAACAACCAACAGCACCAGAGTACGCATTCTTCTCTACCAAGTGTGCGTCATTTTCCAGGATAGACCCTATGTTGGGTCACAAAGTAAGTCTCAATAGATTCCAAAATGCTGAAATTGTGCAATGTATTTTCTCTGATGAGAATGGAATTAAGCTAGAAATCAATAACAGAGGGAGAATTGAAAAATTCACAAATTAAACAATGTACTCTAAACAATCAATAGAGTCAAAGAAGAAATTATAAGAGAAATTCAGAAGTATCTTCAAGTGAATGTAAATGAAAACACAACACACCAAAACTAAAGGTACTGTTGAGAGGGAAATTTACAGCTCTAAATGCTTATATTAAAAAAAGAAATCTCAAATTAGAACTAACCTTACAACAGAAGGATCTAGAAAAAGAAGATCAAACTAAAATCAAAGTGAGTGGAAGGAAGGAAATAACAAAGATAACAGCAGCGATTAATGAAATACAGACTAAAGAAATAGAATCAACAAAACCAAAAGTTGTTTCTTTGAAACAATCAATAAAACAGCACACCTTTAGCTAGAAATGTAAAGCAAAAAGAGAAATAACCAAAATCGTAAGTGAAAGCGAAAACATGGCTATGGATCCCACAGAACTAAAAAAGATCATAAGAAGATACTATGAACAGCTGTATGCCAACAAATTAGATAACCTAGATGATATGGACAATCACACAATCTGCCTATACCGACTCAGGAAAAATTAAAAGATCTCAACAGAACTGTAACAACAAAGGAGACTGATTTAATAATCTAAAAGTTCTCAATAAAGAAAAGCCCAGGGAGTTCCAGGAAGACGGTGGAATAGGACAGATCGAGTTCAGCCCTGCTCCAAGGAAAAGTTAGAGAAGGGATGGGAGAGTGACTGAGATGGTGATTCCAGAGTGTAACTGACCTGGGAGAGTCTTCTGCACCACAAAGGCTGGCCCTGTTTGCAAAATGTGAGGAACTGAGAAGCAGAGAACTGGAGCCTAAAAGGGAAGTCTGGAGTCCTCAGGAGTGCATGGATGGGGAGATAGGGCCTAGGAAGTAAGCCGAGCTGTGTTCCTTGAATGCGCTACCCTCACCAGCGCCAGGCCTGCGACCCGCAACTCACTCCAAGCCCCACACACTTGAACCCCATCATTCACCTCCACTCTCCATGCTCCAAGCACCTCCCTCCCACAACCCCCTCCTGCACATCTCACCACATACCCCCAATCCCAGTGCAGCCCAACCCACCTCTCCTGTGCCCCTCCTGAGCACTATCTCCCCCTCCCTGCTCCCTGCAGGTTGTCGCCAGTGCATAAAGGCCGCAGTGCTTACCTCTATATACAGGCTACACCTTCCTCCAGCCCATAGTTGCACAGCCCCATCCTGAACCCCTGAGCTCTCCGCACAGGTACATTAGTTTACGGCATTCCTAGACCCACGCATGTGAATGGCCCCTAGCCATACCCTCTAGTTCTGAGAAAGCACTGACCTGCACAGTTGGGCCACATCTACCCCCAGCCCAGGAAGGCACAGGGCAGACCCACTGCCACAGATGTGCACATGTGTACAAAGGGCCCCGTGTCCTCGATCAGCACACTAGGGCTACACACACCAGACCCATGCACCCGCACAGTCACATCTTCCCCAGCTACTGGGCGCCCACACTCACAGGCACCAGAGTAGCATCCTTCATCTGCACCTATACCTGTACTGCAATGCATCACTGCACTGTTGTGCCCCGCCTCATGCACTGCATCCTGCTACACATCCATCCTGCAAACACAAGGCTTTAGGCTACTGAAAGAAATCAATTTCCAAAGTAAATCAATCAAGATACTTACATGCAGTGAAAATAACAGAAGGTCACTAAGCATATCACAATGCAGCAGATATAGCCCAGCCTAATGACCAAACTAAAACACCAGAAGAGACACAGACATTGGAACAACTAGTCAAAGATGTTCACACAGCGCTACTAAATAAAATAAGTGAGATGGCTAATGACATAAAGGAAATCAAGAAGACACCAGAAGAGCTTAACAGGAATCTGAAAGAATAAATAGAAAAATAGCAGGTATCACAGAGATGAAAGATTCTATCGACCAAATAAAAAACAAACTAGAGACACACAACAGCAGATCTGAAGAGGCAGAAGAAAACATAAGTGACCTAGAGGACAGGATAACTGATTTCAAACACCCAAAACAGCAAATGGCAAAAAAGATGGAAAAAATTTTAATTGGATCTCAGGTAAATGATAGACAAAACAAAGCAACAAATATTAAGAATCACAGGTGTCCCAGAAGGAGAAGAAAGGAGTAAACGGCTAGGAAGAGTAGTTGAGGATATGATGGGGGGAAACTTTGGAACCTTTATGAAGGACATAAATACACAAGTCAAAGAAGCTCAATGAACCCCAAATAGAATAAATCCAAACAGGCCTTCCCCAAGACACATACGAGTAAGTCTGCCAAATGCTGAAGAGAAACAGAAAATTTTGAAAGTGTCAAGAAAAAACAATATACTACATACAAGGGAAACCACATAAGACTGAGTTCAGACTACTCAACTGGAACCACGGAGGTAAGAGAACAGTGGTATGACATATTCAAGATCCTTAAAAAGAAAGACTTCCAGCCAAGAATTCTGCACCCAGACAAACCATTCTTCAAAACTGAGGGAGAGATTACAATTTTAACAAACAAAGTCCTGAAAGAATTTGTCAACAAGAGACTGGCCCTATAAGAAATACTAAAGGGAGTTCTGCCAGTTGAAAAAAAAAAAGACAGGAGAGGGAGGTGTGGAGGAGGGCACAGAACTGAAAAGTACCAGTAAGGGTAATTCACAGGATAAAAAGTAAAAGAGGGAAAAGAATACACAGATTTGACAAAATCCAAAAGATAAAATGGTGCATTCAAGAAATGCCTTTTCAATACCAACTTTGAATTTTAATGGACTAAACTTAACAAAAGATACATACTGGCTGAATGGATTAAGAAATACAATTCAGCTACATGCTGCTCACAAAAAACTCATCTTAGACACAAGGTTACAAACAGACTGAAAATGAAAGGATGGAAAAAGATTTTCCACCCAAGTTGTAACCAAAAGAAAACAGAAGTAGCTATACTAATATCAAACAAAATACACTTTAAACTCAAAGACATTATAAAAGACAAAGAAGGACACTATATATTAATTAAAGGGACAATTCACCAAGAAGAAATAACAATCCTAAATGTTTATGCTTCCAAACAAGGTGCTCCAAAGTACATGAGACAGGCATTGGCAAAATTGAAGGGAGCAACAGACATTTCAAAAATAACAGCAGGAGACTTCAATACACCATTCTCCTCTATAGAGAGGACACACAGAAGATTAACAAGAAAACAGAAGTTAACTTGATAAGTGAATTAGACCTAACAGACATATATAAGTCACTGCACCCCAAAACATCAGGATATACATTCTTCTCTAGTGCTCATGGAACATTCTCCAGAATAGATCATAAGCTAGGGCACAAACCAGGTCTTTATAAATTGTAATCATTCAAAGCACTTTCTCTGATCACAATGGAATGAAGATGGATCTCAAAAACCACCAAAGAATGAGAATATTCACGAATATATGGAGATTAAATAACATACTCTTAAACAACCAATGGGTCAAAGAAGAAATTGCTAGAGAAATCAATAGCTACCTGGAGATGAATGAAAATGAGAATACAAAATATGAGAACTTAAGGGATGTGGCAAAGGCTGTGCTGGGAGGGAAATTTATTGCCTTAAATGCCTATATTAAAAAACAAGAAAGAGAAAAAATTAAGGACTTAATTGCTCACCTGGAGTAACTTGAGAAAGAACAGAAAACTAACCCCAAAGCAAACAGAAGAGAAATAATAGAGATTAAAGCAGATTAAAATGAACAGAAGAAAAGAACAATAGAATCAATAAAACCAAAAAGTTGGTTCTTTGAGAAAATCAATAAAATTGATGGGCCACTAGCAAGGCTGACAAAGAAAAAAAGAGAGAGGATGCAAATAAACAAAATCAGAAATAAGAAGGGGTGTGTTACCACAGACCCTGAAGAAATAAATCAGAAGAAGATACTACAAACAATTATATGCCAATAAAGCAGGCAACTTAGATGAAATGGACAAATTCCTGGAAACACACAAACAAGCTACACTGACTCAGGAAGAAATAGAAGATCTGAACAAACCAATCACAACTTAAGAGATTCAGTAATCAAAAATCTTCCTACAGAGAAAAGCCCAGGACCAGATGGCTTCACAGGTGAATTTTATCAAACATCCCCAAAAGAACTAATACCAATCCTGCTCAAACTTTTCCAAAAAACTGAGGAAAAAAAAGGTCTACCCAACTCATTTTATAAAGTTAATATTTAACACCAAAACCAGGTAAAGATGCTACAAGAAAGGAAAACTACAGGCCAATCTTTCTAAAGAACACAGTTGCAAAAAATTTTCAATAAAATATTAGCACATCAAATCCAACAGCACATTAAAACAATTATACACCACGACTAAGTGGGGATTATACCAGGAATGCAAGAAAATCAATTAATGTAGTATAGCACATTAACAAATCAAAAGGGAAAAATCACATGATCATCTCGACTGATGCTGAAAAAGCATTCAACAAAATTCAGCATCCTTGTCTGATAAAAACACTTCAAAAGACAGGAATCAAAGGTAATTTCCTCAGTATGATAAAGGGAATATGTGAAAAACCAACAGCCAGCATTGTACTCAATGGAGAGACACTGAAAACTTTCCCCCTAAGACCAGGAATTAGACAAGGATGCCCACTGTCACCACTATTATTCAACATTGTGCTAGAAGTTCTAGCTAGAGCAATCAGGCAGGACAAAGAAATAAAAGCCATTCAAATTGGAAAGGAAGATGTAAAACTTTCACTATTTGCAGATGACATGATAGTATACTTGGAAGATCCTGAGAAATCTACAGCAGTTACTTGAGCTGATAAATTCAGCAAGGCAGTAGGGTATAAAATTAATGTGCAAAAATCAGTAACGTTTCTATACACAAGCCATGACGTAAAGAGTAAGTTAAGGAAAAAAACTCCATTCAAAATAGCAACTAAAAAAATCAGATACTTAAGAATGAACCTAGGGATATAAAGGACTTGTATACAGAAAACTAGATAACATTGCTAAAAGAAATCAAAGGAGATCTAAATAGGCGGAAAGACATTTCCCTGCTCATAGATAGGAAAGCTAAATATAGTTAAGATATCAATTCTACCCAAATTGATCTACAAATTCAACACAGTACCAATCAAAATTCCAACAACCTATTTGAAGATTTGGAAAAGCTAGATACTAAGTTCATTTGGAAGGGGAAAAGACCCCAAATACCTAAACATCTCCTAAAAAGGAACAAAGTGGGAGAATTAATACTCCCTGACATTAAAACCTATTATAAAGCCAGAGTGGTCAAAACAGCATGGTACTGGCACAAAGAAGTATCAGCCAATGGAAGAGAACTGAGAGTAGAGAAATAGAACACCAAATCTATGACCAACTGATTTTTGACCAAGGCCCCCAAATCCACTGAACTGGGACAGAATAGTCTTTTCAATAAATAGGTATGGGAGAACTGGCCATCAACAGCCAAAAGAATGAAAGAGGACCTCTACCTTACACCCTATACAAAATTAACTCAAAGTGGATCAAACACCTAAATATAAGAGGTAGTACCAAAGCTTCCAGTAGAAAATGTAGGGAAACATCTTCAAGACTAGCAATAGGAAGTAGTTTCCTAAACTTTACACCCAAAGAACAAGCAGCAAAGGAAAGAATAGACAAATGGGAACTCCTCAAAATCAAATGCTTCTGCACCCCAAAAGACTTTGTCAAAAAAGAGGCAGACAACTCAATGGGAGAACATATTTGGAAATCACATATCAAAGGTTTGATGTCTTCTATAGATAAAGAAATCATGCAACTCAACCATAAAAGAACAAACAACCCAATTATAAAATGGGCTAAAGATATGAGTAGGCATTTTTCTGAGAAGCAAATACAGAAAAGCACACGAAGAGATGTTCATTTTCACTGCCTGTAAGGGAAATGTAGATAAAGCCTACAATGAGATACCACCTCACACTGATAAGAATGGCTGCTATTAAAACAGATAGGAAACTATAATTGTTGGAGAGGATGTGGAAAAATTGGGATACTTACGCACTGCTGGTGGGAATGTATAATGGCGCAACCACTATGGAAGACTGTTTGGCTGTTCTTCAGGAAACTAAATATTGAGCTGCACTATGACCCAGCAGTAGCACTACTTGGTATATACCCAGAAAAGCTGAATGCACACCGGTGTTCAAAGCAGCGTTATTCACAATCGCCAAAAGATGGAAACAAACCAAATGCTCATGAACAGAGTAGACTAACAAAATGTGGTGTATACATACGATGGAGTATTATACAGCAGTAAGACAAAATGACTTCCTGAAGCACATGACCAAGATGGATAAGCCTTGAAGACATAATACTGAGTGAAATAAACCAGACACAAAAGGATAGATACTGTATGATTTCACTTTTATGGCCATGGTAAAGGTAAAATCAGAGGCTTATAAAATAGAATAATAGAGATACATAGAAGCTAGAGATGGGTGGACAGTTAGCTAATGAGGTTGAACTCCAACGTAAGGGAATAGACAGATGTGAAGGAGGTCCTCTAGTGGGTCTATAAGTAATATTAGCACATTGAAGATGAACAAGATTGAAAGGGGTTGTACAGACCTATGTACATAGGTCTGTACAATTAACACTAGGTCTGGCTAATTAACACTAGAAATAAAAATCAGTTCTTTCAAGAACTATTTCAAAGCTATGATTCATGTACAAAGAGTGTTTAAGTCCAGGGTACAGGGGGAAAACTGTTATTGCATGCAATGGGCTATTTTTAAAAGGAAACCATCAGCATTACCACAGCAACAGGAGAGATAAATAATGGGGAGAGGGACAAGAGTTATGAAGAGGTTTAGATTTCCTATTTGGTGAGGGTGTGTTCATTGGTTAGTTTTCTCTTGGGAACAACGAAATTATCTAAAATTGACAGTGTTGATGGACTGTGGGCTTTGGGCATTATACATGGTGCCTGATGAATGCAGGTGGCTGAAGGATGCACTGACTGAGAAGTAGATTCACAAATGATGGTGTACACATATGATTGAATGTTGTGCTGCTACAAAAAGGAACAAAGTTCTGAGGAAAGCAACAACGTGAATGAATGTTCGGGACATTTTGGTGAGGTAGAATTTTGGGACCTGCCCTCTACTTGTTGAAGAGTGCTTTGAAGACTATTGCTTTTTCCTTTGTTTCCTTTATGTGTGTCATATTATACAATAAAAAAGTTAAAAAGAAAAGAAAAGCCTAGGATGAAATGGCTTTAATGGTGAATTTTACTAAACATTCCAAGAATAATTAACCCCAATCCTGCTGAAATTCTTCCAAAAAATTAAAGAGGCATGGATACTTCCTAACTCATTCTATGATCAACACAACACTCATACCAAAGTCAGATAAAATTACAACATAATATCCTTTATGAAAATAGATACAAAAATTCTCAACAAATATAAGCAAAATGAATCCAACAGCACATTAAGAGAATTATACACCATAAACTAGTGGGATCTATCTCAGGTATGCCAGGGTGGTTCAACCTAAGAAACTGAATTAACATAAATACACCATATTAACGGAAAGAACGGAAAAACCTATAATTACCTCCATTGATACAGAAAAGGCATTTGACAAAATTCAACCCCCTACTTTTTGTTAAAAATACTTAAAACGCTAGGAATAGAAGAAAACTTTCTCAACATGATAAAGGGCATAGTGAAAAACTCACAGCTAACATCATATTCAATGGTGAAAGACTACAGTCTCCCACTAAGGATCAGGAAGAAGACCACGATGCCCACCAATATCACTGTTATTCAACACTGTACTGGAAGTACAATGTAACATAGCAACACTTTTATCACTAAACCTCTGCTTTGGGAAAATACAGTTAACTTTTACAAAAATTGCATTATGTACCCTAACATGTACAAGGCTTATTATTATTATTTTGTTGTTGAACAGATAATTCTTTATTGTTTGTGGGGAAGGTGCTGGCCTGTGAATTCTAAGATGTTCAGCAGCATTCTTTTTTTTAAATTAAAATTAAAAAAAAGAAAAAATGACAAGAAAGAAACACATTCTTAATATTATTTTTAACTGAATTAATAATTGAATATCATAAGTTTCTCAGTTATACTTTCTATATGGCAATTATCAACAGCTAGCTATAACCAACATAACCAAAAATTCTTTGAATCCTCACTAATGTTTAAAGGTATAGGGGGGTTCTAAGACCAAAAAGTTTAAGAACTGCTGCCTTAAGGCATCCTTGTATATTTCTTTCCTCTGCATCTAAAATGGAAAAATAAAAAAGTCACAAATCATTTCCTGCATTTTGTGCTTCAGAAGAAAAACCACCATTAAAAACTATATAGCATGGCATGTGGTAGACATTTAGTGAATAAAAGATGAATAATAGAATTAGGATACTAAACGAGCAGTAGGGTGGTTTCAAGTGGTTGGAACTAAATCAAACTCATAAAATGAATTAATAAGCCATCAACAGGTTAAGAAATGCTATGGTATTGATTCATATTTTTATATGCATGTTTTAGAAATACTGACTGCTTTTCTTAAAACCAGTTTCTAGAGCATTTCTGTTTAGAGCACACAGAGTGAGCATTTACTTAGATATGCATACTAATACCCACACCCAACACCTTTGGTATAACTGCTGAAAAACTGCCTAAGAAAAACCACATTCTCCATACCTCGTCTCATGGCTACAGGTACAGTATCTAACAAACCATGATACCAGACAGAAAATAACATGAAAACAAAACATACACTGCATTTTTAGAAATCGGCTTTATTGAAGTTATATGAAGTACTTTTGCTATACTTACTGTATCCCATATCTGAAGTTTTATCTGTTTTCCATCAATAGTTATCATTCGAGCACCAAACTCTACACCTTAATAGAAGAGAAAACAATGTATTACACAAACTGTTGGGAAGATATTTGAGATTTAAGGATTAAAAAAAAAGATGTCTATTTCTAAAACATACCATGCTAGGTGATACACAGATCAATTTTAACAAATATAGTTCCGATTCTTAGAAGACTTATAAACTAAGGCAGAGATGCTGATAAATCATAAGCAAAAACACATAATTAACACTAAAATATTCAAGTCCAGCATATTCCCCAAGAAACCAACTGTGGTCTTCATGTTTCTTATACTCAGCAATATAGAAACAATGAGAAAGAAATTCAAGAGCCATATTTTACTAGCTAATAAATATTAAATACTAGTTTCTTAAAACTTCAATTAAGACAGTATGAAATAACTAAGTGGAACAGATGAATTTCAACACTCTACTCTTCATTCATGGCACAGGTTATCAACTAGGAAAGAAATCTCCAAATCTGTCCACTATTGATAACAGCTGTTTATACTCTGGTGAACATATTTCCAGACACTGCTCTATGAATAAAAACACATTCAGAAATAGACTAGAAATTCAAAAACATGTTTCTACTTACATAAATGGGAGTACATTACAAATGCTGTTCTGAAAACTGATTTCTATTTAACAATATGTTTTGGACATTATTCTATACCATGAACAACTTTGAAACTCAATAAATATGTAACTATATTATTTCTGAAGTCTGTATGTTATTACTTTATATATATATATACACACACACACATATACATTCATACACACACAAATATAAATGAATATACATATACAAAATTTAGTAAACAGTACTCTCTATAAACTTAGGCTGTTCACAAATTTTTACTGAAGAGTAAATGCTGAAACGAACTTTCTGTATTCATTTTACAACTTATGAGCATGACTTTAGGTAAATTATAGGGAATAGGGTAGCAACTGAAAGGGAATACAGACTTTATGCTTGTACATTTACTACTTAAGCCTTTTCACTTGCCTTTACCATCTTTTCTCAAGGTCATTCAATCACCAAACTAGGAGGAGAAAAAGGATCATCTGTGACCAGAAAAAGCTGTAAAGATGACTCTGAAAGAAGCATATCATTTGTATTGGACCAAATCATTACTGTCTGAGGGTGTTCTATCAGTATTTAGATCAGATTCAAGGTGAAGGGGAGACATGAGGTTTCCACAAATAAGATGACATCCTGGCAGAAAGACAACTTCTAGGTGCCCAAGGAAGGGCATACTGCCCAATGTCAGTGGTCTAGTTTATCAACTCCTGTAATTCCCCCAACTGTATTATCTGGAGGGTAAGACAGAAAGGGAATTTGTCCTTAACTTGCTGGGGTTTTCATTTCATATTTTAAAACTTACTTCCATCCTAGGGGCATAGTAATACCAAGAAATTAATTGTGCTGTTTATGTTTCAGAGGCTCAGAAATACAAGAAAGCTAGAGGAAAGGAACCCAGGAACCATGATTCATTAGACTGAAAAATTGTAAAATGATGCCACATAAAACCATTATGATGTTTACATATATATTTCATGCCTGTTTTGTGCCAAGAGGGGGGCACACAAAACTAGCACCTACCATCTTCCTTTTAATGACATGAAAATGAGAAGAGCTATGTATGGTACAAATGTTCCTTGAAACATCCAGCATATAAAAGGAACAGACAACTGTATCGAGATAGCAGAAACCTTTTCATCAATCTATTGTTTTAACCCACAAATCAGAGAGAGAAAAATCCTATTTTTGCTTCCTTTATCAGCGATGGGTTAGTTTTGGTGGGGGGGGGGGGGGTGTTGGTGGTGATGTACGGCCTGGGAATTCAATCCAGGTGTACCACTGAACCACACATGTACCCACAAGTGGGCTTTTAAACTACCTTCCAAAACCAGCTGCAATCTTCATTGAGATTCATGGTTTCTCTATTTGATGTACAAAATCATACTGGACAAAAGCCAAATACAAACTAGAAACAGACAAATGAATGCTACTAATACCAAGTGGTGGGGAAGCAAGGCAAGGGAGGGCAAGCAGATACTCCCTCTCAGGGAATGACACCTTGAGCAGAGGGAAAAAGAAATTGATTGATGACCTATTACATCCTAGCAAAACAAGACTGTCCTTATAACGACTTTTATGGTTTCTACCTCCTGGTTTTCAAAGATGCTTTGTTGTCCATTTGAAAGCCCACATTTCCTTTCCAGAAATTCAACTATACTTCTTTTTGCTTAACTTACCCAGAAGTGGGTTTTGATATGTTTATCATTTTATTCAAAGTAGACAGAGGTTGCTGAAGCTTAAAGTCTTTAAAAAAGAGTTTCTCTATACACCCTTTTAAAATAAATCTGTTATATGAAAATCAAGATTGTTTCCAAAGCAGGGAGATTTAAAAAAAACTGATTTTTAACTTCATTTATCAATGGGGTCATGTGGAGACTAAAAAGATAAGAGGCAAAAAAAAAAAAACCGTTAAAAGGCTACTTATTATCTTAGACATGAGATAAACAATGGTGGTAGGAAAAACAAATAAATATCTCAAAAGGGAAAATTGACAAATGTTATTGATTACTGAAAAACAATGATTTTTGTTTTTCCATCAAATGAAAGAAAAACAGCCTTCAATTCAGCTTGAGAAACAAAATCCATTCCCATTCATCTTCTCAGACCTGGATCCAATATAGGTTTTACTACTTCTGCCTCTTGCATGATATGTGGCAAAAGAAGTTACCAAAACCTAGTGTCCTGGAAATCTTAGAAATAAACAACAACAAACAAAACAAATATCTTATTTGTCTTCTGGGTTGTTAAAATTTTTTAATCCACTCCCTTAAATGTATACGTCCTTGAGACTCTCATTTAGAAAGGTTTCATTATCTTGTTTATGGGATAAATCATCATCCTTTATGTATTTTGGGTTCTCTTCCCAGATATATTTTCAGTTAACAGTCAGTTTAGCTGCCAGAGAAACTATTTAGATAGCCAAGGCAAAGGCTGATTTACCTGCCGTATAAGGGAGTGGTGCTTTTATTTTTTTTTTCCCAACTTTTTATTTTAAAATACTTTCCAACGTACAGGATACTTACAAAAGTAATACAAACCCCATAAGAGAACTCAAACAAACCCTAACAACCCCAGATATCCAGATTCACCATTTCAACATTTTGCCACAATTCCCTTCCCTCCCTATCTATTCATTTCTGAATACTTAAGTGTAGGTTAGGTTGTAGACATTATGCTCCTTGAACACTTAATAGTGCCATGTGGATTTCATAAGAACAAGGGATATTCACTTACGTAAACCACCTTAAGTGTACTTAACAAGTTCAAGAAATTTAACATTGATATAAAACTTAGACTATATTCGAATTTTTTCATGTCCAAAAATATCCCTTTAAGCCTTTTCTCCTCTCTTGTTAGATCCCATCCAGGACCACGTACTGCATTTAATAGTCATTGTCTCTTTAGTTGCTTTTTCTTTCATTACTTTTTTAATTGTGAGAAAATATATATATCATAAACTCTGCCATCTTAACCACTTCCAAGCATACCATTCAAGGGACTAATTACATTCACAATGCTGCAATACCCTCACCACCTTCCAATACTAAAACCTGCCCCAACTCCTCAAACAGAAACCCTATACCTATTTTACACTAATTCCCCATTCCCCTTGACCCCTGCTATTGGTAACCTGTACTTTAAATTCTGTCTCCAGGAGTTTGTATATTTTCTCATTTAACATTCTAAATCTGTAATTAGCTCACTGCCTTTTATATCAACTAACTTCAACAGTATACACAAATTATGTTCCTAGACCCCTTTGTAATTCCACCTTTATGTAGCTCTTGTCACAAACTACATGTTTATACATTTTAAAGTTAAAAACCATTACATTTAATACTTTTGGCTTTTAGATCCTGTACAAAATTTTTAAAAAACGAAGTTCCAAACCAAAAATACTCTAGTAAGGACATTTACATTTACCTCTGTGGTTATTCACCAGAAATCTTTATTTCTTCATGTGGCTTTGATCTCTTTTCTAATGTCTTTTCCTTTCAACCTCTTTAGCACCTCCACAGATTGATAAAGTGGTGACCAACTCTCTCAGCTTTTGTTTAACTGGGAATGTCTTAATCTTTCCATTTTTGAAGATGGTTTTGCAGGATATATAATCCTTAGTTGGTCATTATTTGCTAACAGCATTTAATCATCCTATTGCCTCTGACCTCCATGGTTTCTGAACAGAAATCAGCACTTAATCTTTTTGAGGTTCCCTTGTACAGGACATGTTACTTTTATCACGGGGCTTATAGAATTCTCTATCTTTTGTATTGGACAGTTTGATTATAATATGCCACAGTATGGGTCTATTTGGATTTATCTTGTTTGGCTTCACTGAGCAATCTGGATGTGTATATTTGTATATTCACATCTTCCATTAAACCTGGTAAGTTTTCAGCCATTGTTTATTTTAATATTCTCTCTGCCCCTTTTT
Source organism: Tamandua tetradactyla (assembly GCF_023851605.1). Lineage (NCBI taxonomy): Eukaryota > Metazoa > Chordata > Mammalia > Pilosa > Myrmecophagidae > Tamandua > Tamandua tetradactyla. The sequence goes on along the minus strand of NC_135332.1, from coordinate 103,840,313 downwards.
TATCCATCTGGGACTTCCATAACATGTATATGGATATGTCTGATGGTGTCGGTGCCGGTTTGAAACTATTAACTTAAGTAACCCAGAAAAAGCCATACTTTAGCCCTAATCCAATCTTGTGGGGGCAGACATTTTAATCCTGATTCAATTTTGCAGGGTGGACATTTTTGATTAGATTATCACCAGGGAGATGTGATGCTCTCAGTTGTGGGTATGACTCTTTGTTTTTAATACAGTTTAATGATTTCTGCCTTTCATTTGAGGGTTTAGTCCATTTACAATCATGTAATTATTGATATTATTGACTTAGATCTATCATATTACTACTAGTTTGGTATTTCTCCCATTTAGTTTTTTGTTCCTCTACCCCACCTTTCCTGCCTGGTTTCCAGTTAATCAAGTAATTTTATTTTTCTTCAACTGGGTTTTTAGCCATACCTCTTTTTGTGTTTTTACGATATGAAGTTTGTATTGCTCCAATAGAGTATAGGAACTTGCAACTGTATAGTTTCATTGATATCTCATATTTTCTGTATTACAAACACATTGCACAGACATGCATATATTATACAAGCTATACATACTATTAATACAACAAAATATTACATTTTCCTTTTTTTAAAACTTTTTTATTGTATAATATAACATACATACAGAAGCAAAGAAAGAAAAAACCAATCAAAGCGCTCTTCAACCAGTAGTTTTACAGGACAGACCCCAGAGCTTGTCATGGGCTACCACACAATCCGCTCATATTTTTCCTTCTAGCTGCTCCAGAACAGAGGAAACTAGAAAAATAATATATATTTTTTAGCACCACAATCAAATTTCTTTTCTTTTTTTTTTGTGAAAAATACCATATATACAAAAGAGCTGTAAATTTCAAGGAACAGCACCACAATGAGTTGAAGAATATATTTCAGAGTTTGGCATGGATTATAATTCCTTAATTTTAGGTTTTTATTTACATTTTCTTTTGTTAAAAAGTCATTTTTATGTTTTTGCATGAGGAAGAACAAAGGAATATCATTACTGCAGGGTGCTAAAATAGATGGTAATAAATACTTTAAAATTTCAACTTATCTATGAGACTAAAGCAAAAAATGTTTATTTGGTACAAAATTTATATTTTGACTAGTACATCTCCTAATATAACTTATGTAGATAGTTGGATGAATACCATAAGTACATGGAACCTTGGGTAGGATATGAGATTTTGTTGGTTTGCCCAGGGTGATGCCCTGATGAATCCCAGAGTGATATGACCAGTGAGTGGAAAAGTATTTGCAAAGTTCCCTTTGGGGAATGGTGAGAATGGGGGAAAATTCAACCTCCTCAAGTTGAATTCTTGATATTCTCACAAGCAGTGTGGACAACCAAAGCTATAGGCTGAGCTCCCAGTATTGGGGTTTGTTCATATGAAACTTAACCCCACAAAGGACAGTTAAAATTAGGCCTTAATCCCACAAAGGATACTTAAAATTAGACCTAAGAGTCACCCCCAAAGGAACCTCTTTTGTTGCTCAGATGTAGCCTCTCTCTCCAGCCAACACAACAAGCACACTTATCACCCTTCCTCTGTCTACGTGGGACATGACTCCCAGGGGTGTGGACCTTCATGGCAACATGGGACAGAAATCCCAGAATGAGCTGAGATTCAGCATCAAGGGATTGAGAAAAACTCTAGAATAAGCTGAGACCCAGCATCAAGGGATTGAGAAAACCTTCTTGACCAAAAGGGGGAAGAGTAAAACAAGACAGTATCAATGGCTGAGAGAGTCTAAACAGAGTTGAGAGGTCATCCTGGAGGTTATTCTTACGCATTAAGTAGATATCACCTGGTTATCTAAGATGTAATGGAGAGGTTGGAGGGAACTGCCTGAAAATGTAGAGCTGTGTTTCAGCACACATGTATCTTGATGATGATTTTATAATGATATAGCTTTCACAATGTGATTGTGAAAACCTTGTGTCTGATGCTCCTTTTATCTACCTTGTCAACAGATGAGTAAAACAAATGGAATAAAAATGTAATAGAGGAAACAAATGCTAAAATAAATCTAACAGATTGAAATGCTAGTGATCAATGAGAGGGAGGGGTAAAGAGTATGGTATGTAATTTTTTTTTCTTCTGTCTTCATTTTATTTTTCTGTTGTCTTTTTATTTCTTTTTCTGAATTGATGCAAATGTTCTAAGAAACGATCATGATGGTGAATATGCAACTATGTGATGATATTGTGAATTACTGATTATATATGTAGAACAGAATGAGTATATGTTAAAAATGCTTGTTTCTTGTAATTTTTTTAAATTAATAAAAAATTTTTTAAAAAAGGAAAAATGTCATTTTTAAAGAAAATAAGAGAAGTTAAGGAAAACTTTCTCTTCCTTCCTTCCTTCCATCCTTCCTTCCTTCTCTCTGTCTTTCCTTCCCTTCCTCCCTTTCTCTTAAAAAAAAAAAAAAAAAAAAAAAAAAAAAAAAGTTTTTAGTAATATTTATTACTTTTTATTTGTCTAAATTTCCATCTGCTGTCATTTCTCTTCAGCCAAAAGAACTTCTTTCAGCATTTTGTGTGGAGCAAATATCCTGGTTATGAATCTTTTTAATTGAAAATGTTTTTATTTTGCCTTTATTATTTATTTATTTATTTATTTTTGGGCACGGGCAGACTCCGGGAATCAAACCCTATTTTTGATGAATAATTTCACTAGGCAGAGAATTCTTGGTTGTCAGTTTTATGATTTCATCATTTAATGAATGTCATTTCATTTCTGGTGGCCTCCATTATTGCTGATAAGTCAAGTCTAAGTAATTTGCATCATTATGCCTTTGTATAAGATATGTCAATTTTATCTGGCTGATTTTAAGATTTTCCCTTTATCTTTGGATTTCAGCATTTGATATCATATGGTGTGGTATTGCTTGTATTCATTCTGCTTGGGGATAACTGCTTCTTGTATCTTTATGCTGAATCTTCTCAAGTCATTTGGGAAATTTCTGGCCATTATCTTATCAAATATTTTTTCTGCTCCATTTTCTCTTTAACTTCCTTTGTTTTTTACTTAACATTTTTTAAACTGTGAAATATAACAGATATATGAAAAAGCAGGAAGTTTTCAAGAACATTTTAACAAGTAGTTATATAGCAGATTTCTTTCTAACTTTTTTTTTTTAACTGTGAAATATAACATATATACAAAAAAGCAATAAATTTCCAAGTACATTTAAACTAGAAGTTACAGACCAGATTTTAAATTTCGGCAGGGGTTATAGTTCCATGATTTTTTCAGGTTTTCTTCTACCTGCTCCAAGATACTGGAGACCAGCAGAAATATCAATGTAATGAATGATTCAGCAGTCATACTCATCTGTTAAATCCTATCTTCTTTGTTATACTCCTCCTTCTCTTCAAATAACATATATACATAAAAGCAATACATTTCAAAGACCATCACAACAATAAGTGTAGAAAAACTGCAGAGTTTGGTATGGGTTACAATTTCACAATTTTAGGTTTTTATTTCTAGCTGCTCTAAAGTACTGGAGGCTAAATAAAAGAAATATCAGTATAACGATTCAGCACTCATACTTATTTGTTAAACCCAATCTTCTCTGTATAATCCCACCATCACCTTGGATCTTTCTCTTACTCTTTAGGGGTATTTGAGCCATGCCCATTCTAACTTTTTCATGTTGGAAGGGGTTGTCAATAATACTGATGGGGGATGGAACTAGTTAATGTTCTAGAAGGGCTGGCCCCTCTCCACATAACCAAAAATTCTTTGCATCTTCACTAATGTTTAAAGGTATAAGGGGTTCTGAGACCAAAATAATGATTAAAAAACCAACTTAAAAAAAATTAAATATCTGAAAAGTAAAATAACAGAAAATACAGAAGTGATTTAAAAATATTAAAAAAACTGCTCAATGGCCATTATCAACAAAACAGAAAATGACAAGTGATGGAGAGGATGTGGAGAAAGAGGCACACTTATCCACTGTTGGTGGGAATGTCAAATGGTGCAACCACTGTGGAAGGCAATTTGGCGGTTCCTCAAAAAGCTGAATATAGAATTGCCATATGACCCAGTAATACCACTGCTAGGTATCTACTGAGAGGACTTACGAACAAAGACACAAACGGACACTTGCACACCAATGTTTATAGCAGCATTATTTATGATTGCAAAGAGATGGAAACAGTCAAAATGTCCATCAACAGACGAGGGGCTAAACAAACTGGTATATACATACGATGGAATATTATGCAGCTTTAAGACAGAATAAACTTATGAAGTATGTAACAACATGGATGGACCTTGAGAACATTATGCTGAGTGAGACCAGCCAAAAACTAAAGGACAAATACTGTATGGTCTCACTGATATGAACTGACATTAGGGAATAAACTTGGAATATGTTGTTGGTAACAGAGATCATCAGGAGATAGAAATAGGGTTAAGATATTGGCTAATTGGAGCTGAAGGGATACAGACTGTGCAACAGGACTGGATACAAAAACTCAGAAATGGACAGCACAATATTACCTAACTGTAATATAATTATGTTAAAACACTGAATGAAGTTGCACGTGAGAACGATAGAGGGAGGAGGACTGGGGACATAAATGAAATCAGAAAGAAAGCTAGACGTTAAAGATTGAGATGGTATAATCTAGGAATGCCTAGAGTGTATAATAATAGTGAAATGTACAATGTGCAAGTTTTAAAAATGTTTTTGCATGAGGAAGAACAAAGAAATGTCATTATTGCAGGGTGCTGAAAATAGATGGTAATTAATATTTTAAAATGTCACCTTATGTGTGAGACTAAAGCAAAAAATATTTATTTGGTAAAAAATTTATATTTTGACTAGTGCATTTCCTAATATAACTTATGTAGATAGTTTGATTGAACATCGTAAGTACTTGGAATCTCAGGTAGGACATGAGATTTTGTTGGATTGTACAGAGTGATGCCCCAATGAATCCCAAAGGGATTTGATCAGTGACTGGAAAAGTATTTGCAAGCCCCCTTCGGGGAATGGTGAGAACGGGGAGAAATCAACTTCCCCAAGTTGAATTTCTGATATTCTCACAAGCAGTGTGGACTACCAAAGCTATAGGCTGAGCCCCAAGTCTTGGGGTTTGTTCATACGAAACTTAACCCCACAAAGGATAGGTCAAGTCTACTTAAAATTTAGGCCTAAGAGTCACCCCCAAAAGAGCCTCTTTTGTTGCTCAGATGTGGCCTTTCTCTCCAGCCAACATGACGAGCAGTTTCACCACCCTCCCCTTCTCTGCATGGGACATGACTCCCAAGGGTGTGGACCTTCCTGGCAACGTGGGACAGAGATCCTGGAATGAGCTGAGACTCAGCATCAAGGGACTCAGAAAAACCCTAGAATGAGCTGAGAATTAACATCAAGGGATTAAGAGAACCTTCTCGACCAAAAGGGGGAAGAGTGAAATGAGACAAAGTGTCAATGGCTGAGAGATTCCAAACAGAGTTGAGAGGTTATCCTGGAGGTTATTCTTACGCATTAAGTAGCTATCACCTTGTTGCTCAAGATGTAGTGGAGAGGCTGGAGGGAACTGCCTGAAAAGTAGAGCTGTGTTCCAGTAGCCATGTTTCTTGATGATGATTGAACAATGATACAGCTTTCACAATGTGACTCTGTGAATGTGAAAACCTTGTGTGATGCTTCTTTTATCTACCATATCAACAGAAGAGTAGAACATATGCAATAAGAATAAATAACAGGGGGAACAAATGTTAAAATAAATTTAGTTTGAAATGCTGGTGGTAAATGAAAGCCTGGGGGTAAGGGGTATGGTATGTATAACCTTTTATCTCTGTTATCGTTTTATTTCTTTTTCTGTTGTCTTTTTTCTTCTTTTTTTAAATCAATGCAAATGTTCTAAGAAATGATGAATATGCAACTATGTGATGATATTAAGAATTACTGATTATATATGTAGAATGGAATGATATCTTAATGTTTTGTTTGTTGTTAACTTTTTTAATTAATAAAAAAAACCAAACTTGAATTTCAAAGAGAGTATTTGAAACTCACAAGAGAGAAGCAGCATGTTATGTACAAATGTGTAGCTCAATAAGATACGTGCTAATTTCTTATCAGAAACCATGGAGGTAAGAAGGCAGTGGGAAATCATATTTAAAGTGCTGAAAGCAAAAAAAAAAACTGCCAAACAAGAATTTTATATCCAGTAAAACTCTCTTTGCAAAATGAGGGTGATATTAGGACAGTACCAGATAAACAAAAGCTGAGGGAGTTTCACATCTCCTAAAAAAGATGTCAAAGAGAGTTCTGCAGGTTGAAAGGAAATGGCAATTGCCAACAGAATGAAGTCACCTAAAGAAATAAAGATTTCCAGTGTGGGCAAAAAATGTGTAAATATAAACGCTAGTACTATAGCATTACTGGTTTGTAACTCCACTTTTAACTTCCTACAGGATCTAAAATGTAAATACATAAAATGTATAATAAATCAATGGCACCAGAGCCATCATGTATAAATATGTAATTTGTGACACTGGAGCATAGTTTATACATGTTACTGAATTTTTTAAACTACTATCAAGCAAACAAGATTGATAAAGATTTAGTATCATAAATGTAAGCTGCATGGTAACTGCAAAAAAATACTGTGATTACCAAACTGGAGAATACGCAACCTCATAGAGACAGACATTAGAGTACAGGTTGCCATAGGTGGGGATAAGGGTATTAGGGAATTAAGGCACAATAAATTCAGGGTTTCTGTTTGGGGACATGGGAAAGTTTTAGTGATAGAATTTGGAGAAAGTACTACAATATAGTGAATGTGATTAATTTCATTCAATGTATGCTTTGGAGTAGTTATGATGGGAAAGTTAATGTTGTGTGTGTCAAGAAGGAGAAAAGAGTAACTAAAGAGACAATGACAATTAATGCAATACATGATTCTGGATGGGCTCTAGCAAGGGAGGAAAAAAGACTCAAACGGACAATATTAGCACATATGAAAAAACTGGAATATAGGCTGTGAGCTTTAGATCAATGTTACATTTCTTGAACTTAACTCTACAAAAGGTGGTTATTTAAGTGAATATCTTGTATCTTATGAAAAGTGCATGGCAGGGTTAAGTGTTCAAAGAGCATAATGTATATAACCTTCATGTGTTTAGAAAATGGATTTATAGATAGATGATGATACATAGATAAAGACAGACCAATAGAATGATAGGGCACATGTAGCAAAATGTTAAAATGGGGTATCTGGGGTGGTAGGGTATGTTTGAGTTCTCTGTATGGGGTTTTGGTAACTGTTTGGTAAGTTTGAAAGAATTTCAAAATAAAAAAATAAGAAAAAAAACTGCTCAGCTTCACTAATAATTAAATATCTGAAAAGTAAAATAGCAACCATATTTGCCTATAAAATTCACAAATGAAAAATATTAATATGTTTTAGTTTAGGCGAGCATGAAGAGAAATGGGCACATTAGTATACTAGTGATAGGAATGTGAATTAGAAGAGCTTTGTGTGCATATTTATGAATATACTATAAAACTCTAGAAGGCTGTATATACACTAAATTGTTAACAACGGTTGCTAGAGGGTCAAAGACAAGTTATAAAGGAACTCAACTTACTCTGGATTTTTATAGTTTTTTCATAATGATCCTATACAGTCAGGAAAGTAAATATACAGTTTAAAAATCATCTACATAGACTTTCTGGAATCTAAATTAGATGCTCAGGATTTCTTTTCGGCTATCGTCCTAGTTCTTGGCAATGTTGTTCTAGATAACTCAAGCTACCATGAAATTGAAACCCAAATAAATAAATACTTCTTAACAAAAAACTGTGGGGAGCCTAATGGAAGAAATGAAGCTTCAATTCTACCATCTTTTCCCAAATATACACTCTGACTTCTAGCAGTCATTTCTTACAGATCGACCTATTCGAAAGATGTGAGGGAGACAGATAGTAAGGTGGAATCACCATATAAACGGTCTAGCCTCTAGACCAGTGCTTGCCAAACTGTGCATTAGTAGGTGGTGAAATAAATGCAGTGGGAATTTAGTGGACTGTAACTAGCATTATTTGTAAACAACATAACCGAATGGAAAATAAAGCAATGTACCCATCAAGTGCTGTAATCCTAAGTATTGCTTTATGAAGCTTTCTCACAGATAGAAAGGCAGGCAGAAAGACTCTAATATGAACCTAATGCCGGGGACAGAGCAATGAACAAAGCAGATAACTCTGCTGTCATGGATCTTACCTGTATTGGTAGGGATCAAAAAATCACTATTTGTATAAAAAGTTAAGGTAGGGGGTACAAAGGGTAGTTCATTGGTAGAATTCTCACCTGCCATGTGGGAGACCCAGGTTCAATTCCTGGCCTATGCACTTCCCCCTAAAAACAAATAAACGAGCAAACTACCAGAAAACCAAGAAAATAAACAAAAAATTCAACAAATGGTGCTGCAATTATGGGATACTCACATAGAAAAACGATGAAATTTGACCCCTGCCATACAGCACACACACAAAAAACAAAACTTCCACTACACTCGTACTCAAAATGCAAATTAAAAATGAAATGCCATTTTAACAACAAAAAAGTTAAGGTAAAAAATAAATCTGGGTAGGAGGATGGATATGGGTGTGTGCTTGTGTATGTGTACATGTGTGGAGACATGGAAGGAAAAAATCAGAACTATATGGGACATACTGAGTTTATGGGCACAACACAGGTGGATAGACATAGGAGTGAGATTTCTGAGTGAAAGAGAATCCACATTTATCTGCCAAGGGTGAAGATAGGACAGGTGCTGCATGCTTAAAAAGCAGGAAGGCATAAAATAGTTACAGAGGAAAGTGGAGAGCGAATGAGCTAAAATGAAGCGTAACTGCTGGGCTGTATGAAAGGTATACTTGAAATTAGTGTCCAAGAAATTAAAATGAAAATACCTAGACATCCAGCAAGATGGCAGACTAGAGTGGCTAGAGATTAGCTCTGTTCCACAGAAAGGTTGTAGAGGGGACAGGAGGGCAACTGAGATGGCGATTTGGGAGCGTGGTTGACCTGGGAGAACCTTCTACACCACATGCAGCAGCCCTGGTTGTGGAGGCCGAGGATCTGAGAGGCAGAAGGCTAGAGCCTGGTGCAGAGGTGCAGAGCCTGCAGGAGTGTACTGACGGGAGCACAGGACTAGGAAGTAAGCCAGTCCGTGTTCCTTGTGTACACTACCCTCACCAGCACAGTTCCGTGATCAGCGATTCACCCCACACGCCACACACCTGACACCCATTACCCTCTCCCATTCCCCACTCCACCAGCCCCTAATACATGTACCTGCCCCCATCCCCACCCTAAGTGCAGCCCAACACACCTCTCCTGCACCCCTCCCGAGCACTACCTCCCCTTCCCTGTTCCCTGCAGGCTGTTGCCATCACATAAAGGCTGTGAGCACTAACCTTCATACCTAGGTTTCCCCCACCCCCAACCCACAGTGTCACACAACCTCACACCGCCCTCCCTGAGCTCAGTGCATCCCTTTACAGCACTCCCAGTCCCATGCATGCGCATGGACCCACAATCACGTCATTCAGTTCTGGGAACCGCATTTTACAGCAGTTCTCCTGTGCATGCGCAGGGCCCTCAGCTCCACTTCCCAGCTCTGAGAAAGTATTGACTTGCACAGCTGGGTCACATATGCCCCGATTCCATGAAGGCGTAATGCTGACCTGATGCCACAGCTCTATGCATGTGCACAGAGGGCCCCGTACCTTAGACCAGCGCACACTGGGGTTATACCCCCCCAGACCAGTGCACCTGCACAGCTACATCCTCCCTGGCTGCTGGGCGACCACATTCACAAGCATCTGCATAACATCCCCAAGCTGAGTCCATACACTGTACTGGGTGCTCCACCCCATGTCCTGCTCCCTGCTGTTTAACCATTCCACAAACACAAGGCCTTAGACTACTGAAATAAATCACCTCCCAAAGTAAATCAGTCAAGATATCTTCTACATGGCACGAAGACAGCAGAGTATCACTAAACATATCCCAATGCAGACAGATATAACCCTGACAAATGACCAAATTAAAACACCAGAGGAGAACACAATACCAGATTTGAAGAGACAAAGAAAGAATAAGTGATACAAAGGACAGGATAATTGAATTCGAAGACTCAAAACAGGAAATGGCAAAAAAGATGGAAAAAATTGAATGGGAATTCAAGGAAATGATAGGCAAAACAAAGCACACAAATATAAGAATCACTGCTGACCCAGAAGGAGAAGAGAGGAATAAAGGGCTAGGAAGAGTAGTTGAGGATATAATGGGGGAAAACTTCCCAACCCTCATAAAGGACATAAATATACAAGTCAAAGAAGCCCAAAGAACTCCAAACAGAATAAATCCAAACAGGCCTTCCCCAAGATATATACTAATCAGTCTGTCAAATGTTGAAGACAAGCAGAAAACCCTGAAAGCAGCAAGAGAAAACCAATCTACTACACACAAGGGAAATCAAGTAAGACTCAGTTCAGACTGCTCAACCAGCACCCTGAAGGCAAGAAGGCAGTGGTATGATATATTCAAGATTCTGAAAGGGAAAGAATTCCAGCCAAGAATTCTGTACCCAGCCAAATTGTCCTTCAAAATTGAGGGACAGTTTAAAGTTTTCACAGACTAAGAAGTCCTGAAAGAATTTGTCAACAAGAGATAAGCCCTACAAGAAATACTAAAAGGACTTCTGCTGGATGAAGAAAAAAGACAGGAGAGAGAGGTCTGGAGGAGGAAACAGAGTTGAAGAGTATCACTAAGGGTAATTTAAAGAATACAAAGATAAAATTTTAAGGAATACAAAGAAAAAAAAGGCAATATGGTGGTATCAAGAAACACCCTTGCAACAATTCAGCTTCCCCAAGTTGAATTCTTTATATTCTCACAAACAGTAGGGATAACCAAAGCAATAGGCTGAGCCCCCAATCTTGGGGTTTATTCACATGAAACTTAACCCAACAAAGGATAGGTCAAGCCTACTTAGAATTGGGCCTGGGAGTCATCCCCAGGAGGATCTCTCTTGTTGCCCAGATGTGGCCTCTCTCTCCAGCCAACACATCGGGCGGGCTCACTGCCCTCCCCCGTCTACATGGGATGTGGTTCCCAGGGGTGTGGACCTTCCTGGTAGTGTGGGACAGAAATTCTAGAATGAGCTGGGACTCAGAATCTAGCGGTTGAGAAGACCTCTCAACCAAAAGGGGGAAGGAAGAATGAAAAGAGACAAAATAAAGTGTTAATGGCTGAGAGATTCCAAGCAGAGTAGAGGGGTTGTCCTGGAGGTTATTATGCACTAAATAGATATCACCTCGTTAGTCAGGATGTAGAGGAGAGGCTGGAGGGAACTGCCTGAAAATGTGGAGCTGTGTTACAGTGGACATGTTTCTTGGAGATGACTGTATAACGATACAGCTTTCACAATGTATATGACTGTGGGAACCTTGTCTCTGGTGCTCCTTTTGTCTGCCTTGTTGACAAACGAGTAAAGCATGTGGAGTGAGAGTGGACAGTGGGGGGAACAAATGTTAGAATGGATTTGGATTGAAATGCTGGTGATCAGTGGGGGGGAGAGGGGAGGGGTGTGGTGTGTATGAACTTTTTTTCTATCTCTGTGTTTCTTTTCCTGGATTGATGCAGGTGTTCTGGGAGATGATCATGGTGGTGAATGTGCAACCATGTGAGGATATTGTGAATTGTTGATTGTATATGTAGAACAGAGTGATTGTGGGTTGGGTTGTTTGTTGCTATATATATATATTTTTTAATTAAAAAGAAAGAAACACCCTTGCAGTAATAACTTTGAATGTTATCAGACTAAACTTACCAATTAAAAGATACAGACTGGCAAAATGGATTAAGAAATATAATCCAGCTATATGTTGCTTAAAGAGAATCATCTTAGACACAAGGATACAAATAGATTGAAAGTGAAAGGATGGAAAAAGATTTTCCACACAAGTTGTAACTGAAAGAAAGCAAGAGTAGCTATTCTAACATTGGTCAAAACAGACTTTAAATGTAAACACATAAGAGACAAAGAAGGACACTATAAACTAATTAAATGATCTAACAATCCTAAATGTTCATGCTCCCAATCAAGGAACTCCAAAATACATGAGACAGTCATTGGCAAAACTGAAGAGAGCAATCGATGTCTCAACAGCAACAGTAGAAGACTTCAATACACCATTCTCCTCTACAGACAGAACAACCATACAGAAGATCAACAAGGAAATTGAGAAGTTAAATAATTCGATAAATTAATTAGACCTGATAGACATATATAGGTCATTGCACACCAAAGCACAAGTTATACATTCTTTGCTAGTGCTCATGGAACATTCTACAGAATAGATCATATGCTGGGGCACACAACAGGTCTTTAAAATTTTTTAAAAACTGAAATTATTCAAAGCGCTTTCTCTGATCACAATGGGATGAAGCTGGATCTCAGTAACTACTAAAGAACAAGAACATTCACAAATATATGGAGATTAAATAACACATTGCTAAACAACCAATGGGTCAAATAAGAAATTGCTACAGAAATCAGAGGCTATTCAGAGATGAATGAAAATAAGAATAAAACTTATCAGAACTTATGGGATGTGGCTGTGCTGAGAGGGAAATTTATTGCCTTAAATGCCTATATTAAAAAACGAGAAAAAGCAAAAATTGAGGACTTAACAGCAAACCTGGAGGAACTTGAGAAATAACAGCAAACTAACCCCAGAGCAAATAGGTAAAAAGAAACAACAAAGATTAAAGCAGAGATAAATGAATGGGAGAACAAAAGAACAATAGAAAGAATCAATAAAACAAAAAGTCAGTTCTCTGAGAAAATCAATAAAATTGATCAGCCACTAGCAAGAATGAAAATTTTAAAAAGAAAGAGGATGCAAATAAACAAAATCAGAAATGAGACATTATCACAGACCCTGAAAAAATAAAAGAAATCATAACGTGATACTATGAACCACTATATGCCAACAAACTAGACAATTTAGATGAAATGAACAAATTCCTAGAGATACACAAACAAGCAATACTGACTCAGGAAAAAATAGAAGATTTCAACAAAGCAATCACAAGCAGAGAGATTCAATCAGTCATCAAAAATCTTTCTACAAAGAAAAGCCCAGGGCCAGATGGATTCACAGGGGAATGTGATCAAACATTATAGAAAGTAATACCAATCCTGCTTAAACTTTTCCAAAAAACTGAGGAAAAAGGAACTTTACCTAACTCATTTAATGAAGCTAATATCATTTTAATACCAAAACCGGATAAAGATGATGTAAGAAAGGAAAACTACAGGCCAATCTCCCTAATAAACATAGATGGAAAAATTCTCAATAAAATACAAGCAAATTGAATCCAACAGCACATTAAAAGAATTATATACCATGACCAAGTGGGATCTGTACCAGGAATGCAAGGATGGTTCAACACACAAAAAATCAATTAATGTAATACATATATTAACAAATCAAAAGGGAAAATGATCATCTCGATTGATCCTGAAAAAGCATTCAACAAAATTCAGCACCTTTTTCTGATAAAAACACTCGAAAAGACAGGACTCAACTGTAACTACCTCAATATGATAAAAGGAATAAATGAAAAACCGATAGCCAGCATCGTATTCAATGGAAAGAGATTGAAAGCTTTCCCGCTAAGACCATGTACAAGACAAGCATGCCCACTGTCACCACTATTATGCAACATTGTGCTAGAAGTTCTAACTAGACCAATGAGGCAGAACAAAGAAATAAAAGGCATTCAAATTGGAAAGGAAGAAGTAAAACTCATTATTTGCAGATGATATCATATATACTTGGAGATTCTGAGAAATCTACAGCAAACTTACTTGAGCTAATAAATTCAGCAAGGTGAATGGATATAAAATTAATATGCAAAAATCAGTAACATTTCTATAAACAAGCAATAAGCTAGCTGAGGAGTCAGTTAAGGAAAAAAATCCATTCAAAATAGCAACTAAAAGAATCAAATATTTAGGAATTAACTTGACTAGGGACGTAAAGCACTTGTGCACAGAAAACTACATAACAATGCTAAAAGAAATCAAAGGAAATCTAAATAGGTGGAAAGACATTTTCTGCTCATGGAAAGGAAGGCTAAATACAGTTAAGATGTCAATTCTCCTCAAGTTGATCTAAAGATTCACACAGTACAAATCAACATTCCAACAACCTACTCTGAAGATTTGGAAAAGCTAACTACTCAATTTCATCTGGAAGGGAAAGAGACCCCAAATAGCTAAAAGAATCCTCAAAAAGAAGAACGAAGTGGGAAGATTAACACTCCCTGACTTTAAAACCTATTATAAAGCCACAGAGGTCCAAACAGCATGGTCCTGGCACAAAGACTGGCAAAGAAGCACTGACCAGCAGAATTGAATCGAGAGTGCAGTAATAGACCACTAAATCTATGGTCAACTGATTTTTGACAAGGCCCCCAAATCCATTGAACTGGGACAAAATAGTTTTTTCAATAATTGGGCATGGAAGAACTGACATCAATAGCCAAGAGAATGAAAGAGGACCCTATCTTACGCCCTACACAAAAATGAACTCAAAGTGGATCAAACACCTAAATGTAAGAACTAGAACCATAAAGTTTTTATCACCATAAAGATTCTAGAAGAAAGTGTAGGGAAACATCTTCAAGATCTAGTAACAAGAGATAGCTTCCTAAACTTTACACTCAAAGCACAAGCAACAGGGTGGGCCACGGTGGCTCAGCAGGCAAGAATGCTTGCCTGCCATGCCAGAGGACCCGGGTTCGATTCCTGGTGCCTGCCCATGTAAAAAAAAAGAAGAAGAAAGAAAGAAAAAAAAAGCACAAGCAACAAAAGAAAGAATCGATAAATGGAAACTCCTCAAAATCAAATGCTTCTGCACTTCGAAAGACTTTGTCAAAAAGGTGAAGAGGCAGCCAACTCAATGGAAGAAAATATTTGGAAATCACACATTGGACCAAGGTTTTATTTCCTGTATATTCAAAGAAATCATACAACTCAATAACAAAAGAACAAACAACCCAATTGTGAAATGGGCCAAAGATATGAATAGGCATTTTTCTGAAGAGCAAGTACAGATGGCTCAAAAGCACATGAAGAGATACTCATTTTCCTTGGCTTTATGGGAAATGCAGATCAAGACTACAGTGAGCTACCACCTCACACCTATAAGAATGACTGCTATTAAACAAACAGGAGACTATAAATGTTGGGAGAGGATGTGGAGAAACTGGGACACTTATACACTCCTGGAAGGAATGTATAATGGTGCATCCACTGTTTGGCTTAGAAAACTAAATATCAAGTTGCCCTATGACCTACCAAGAACACTACTTGGTTTATACTCAGAAGAGCTGAAAGCAATGACACAAACAGACATTTGCACACCGATGTTCATAGCAGCATTATTCACAATTGCCAAAAGATGGAAACAAACCAAGTGCCCATCAACTGACAAGTGGATCAACAAAATGTGGTATATACATAAAATGGAATATTACGTAAATGTCCTGAAGCATGTGACAAGATGGATGAGCCTTGAGGATATAATGCTGAAAGAAGTTAGCCAGACACAAAAGGATACTGTATGAGTCCACTTTTATGACCAGCATAAAGGTATAATCAGGGGCTTATAATACAGAAGATAGGGGATTTAGAGATACATAGAAGCTAGAGATGGGTGAACTATCAGCTAATGAGGTTGAACTCCAATATAAGGGAATAGATAGGAACGAAGGTGATTCTCCAGTGGGTCTAGAAGTAATATTACCATACCGAAGATGAACAAGATTGAAAAGAGTTGTATAGACCTATGTGTCCCACTGACTCACTAGAAATATGAATGAGTTCTCATAAGAAGGAAAAAAAAGTAGATTGTGATGATAAAAAAGTATTTAAACCCACTAGCCTCCTATATTCTGGAGTAGCTAGAAGAAAAATATAAGAGGATCGTATGGTAGCCCAAGACAAACTCTGGGATCTCTCCTGTAACCACTTGTAGAAGAGTGCTTCAAAACTATTGCTTTCTGATTTCTTTGCTTTGTATATATGTTATACTACACAATAAAAAAACGTTAAAAAATAAAAATAGTATGTTCATGTTTCTTTCCAGCTACGTCTAGCAGTACACTTGCAGGCATGGAGTAGACAGAGTTGGATTTAATCTGTGGTTTAACCATAGGAGTATGTTAAGGCAAGAGAGGGACAGGAGTTCAAATGATGTATGGAGGAGTGATTATAATGCTATAATTACAGTGGTTGAAATTATGCTATAATTACAGAGGTTAAGAGGGACATTAGAATATGAGTGGGGTGAGAGTGTGTAAAAGTGGCAGATCAATGAATTATAGGTGATGACAGAGTAAAAGAATTGTTAAGTGTTGGGAACTAGAGGGAGTGAGGCAGAAGGATGAGAAGTTAGTTAATTAGCCAGATGTAGAGAACTGAGATTCCAGAGTGGTTCCAGATATTGGTAAAATGGCATAATTGCAGAGTGACACCTAGGAGGATGTGACTATGTGAGTGAGTAGCTGAGGTAGGGTGGAAGTAACATCACTGGAAGGGAGGAATTAAAAGAATGACAGGCCAGGATGTATGTGGGTATATGTGCACAGGTTGACGATACAAAACATGTTTTGTGCTTGGCAGCCATTATTTATTTATACATACATACATACATACATACATACATACATACAGGCAGGCAGGCACTGGGAAGTGAATCCAGGTCTCCAGCATAGCAGGTAACCATTATTTAAAGCCACTACTCTAATGCTTCCTTCTCGACTTTTTAAAACGTTCACAGGATGTCACATGGACATCCTGTTGAAATGCAGGTATAAGGCATCAGTGGCTAAGAGATTTCAAATAGATTCAAGAGGGTATTTTGGAGGTTATTCTCATGAAACCTTCAGCTAGAATATGAAATTGCCATGGTATGCCAAGTCCCAACCAACAGTATTCCTGAAAATCCTAAAGAATACCCAGAGCTCTATCTGAGGATCTATAAAAGTTTCATTCACTAAGTTTATTTCTCAGAAACTTGAAACCTCCAGATTGTTTCTATGCTGGATAAGCTCTGAAATCCAGAGGCTTCAGTCTTTCCAAGAACATCAACCAGTTGCATCCCCCTACCACATAATGCCAAAAACCCTTTCGAGCATGAAGAAGTTTTGTCTGAAGAAGTTAGAATGGTCACTGCCCAAATATCCCTAAAGACTGGAGAAGGATCAAATGAGATGCTATCAATGCTATAAATGTTAATAACTACAGGAAAAAAGCAATCAGTGGCTGGAAAGATGTGACAAGCTAACAGCTGTAAAGTTAATTGGATTTCCAAGTAGCTTATTTCTTCATACTTGACTAATTTCTAGGTGTTAAGAAGCTGCAACAACTGAAGAGTTTATCAGCTACATTTTTTACTTTTTTAACAAATCAGAAACCCAGAAAGAGTATATTTATACCTTAAGTTTCTAGCTTTTCACTCATTATAATTTTATACCTTTGCATATAATAAAAATAGCTAACATTTACTGACTACTGTACTAGTAACTGTCTTACTTAATCTTTACAATTGAGGAAACTGAAAATTTCAGTGATAGTTTTTCTTGATAAATAATTACGATTCTGCCTACAGTACTTATATCATCAGGCGCTGTTCAATGCTTTACACTTATTAAAGCACTGAATATACACAATAACCTCATGTGATTGGTTCCATTATTATTCTTTTATTCTTTTAGTTTTTTTAAAAAATATAACCAACAAAAAATTCTTAACACATGATCATTACACTCTACATATATAATCAGTAATTCACAATAGCATCACATAGTTGCATATTCATCAACATGATCATTTCTTAGAATATCTGCATTAATTCAGAAAAAGACATAAAAAGACAACAGAAAAAATTCATACATAACATATCTTACCCCTCCCTTCTGACTGATCACTAGCATTTCAATCTAAATTTTAACATTCGTTCCCCCTATTATTTATTTCTATTCATGTTTTAATCGTCTGTTGATAAGGCAGATAAAAGGAGCATCAAACACAAAGTTTTCACAATCACACAGTCACACTGTGTAAGTTATATACAATCATCTTCAAGAAACATGGCTACTGGAACACAGCTCTACACTTTCAGACAGTTCCCTCCAGCCTCTCCATTATATCTTGACTAACAAGGTGATATCTATTTAATGTGTAAGAATAAAATCCAGGATAACCTCATGGCTCTGTTTGGAATCTCTCAGCCATTGATACTTTGTTTTCTCATTTCACGCTTCCCCTTTTTGGTTGAGAAGCTTTTCTCAATCCCTTGATGATGAATCTCAGCTCATTCTAGGATTTCTGACCCACGCTGCCAGGAAGGTCCACACACCTGGGAGTCACGTCCCAAACAGACAGGGAGAGGGCAGTGAGTTTGCTTGTTGTGTTGGCTGGAGAGGCCACATCTGAGCAACAAAAGAGGTTCTATTGGGGGTGACTCTTAGGCCTAATTTTAAGTAGCTTTGACCTATCCTTCGTGGGGTTAAGTTTCATACGAACAAACCTCAAGATTGGGGGCTCAGCCTATTGCTTTGGTTGTCCCCACTGCTTGTGAGAATATCAAGAATTCTCCACTTGGGGAAACTGAACTTTCCCCCTTTCTCACCATTCCCCCCCAAGGGGATTTTGCAAATACTTTTTTACTCACTGTTCAAATCACTCTGGGATTTATTGGGGTATCACTCTGGACAAAACTGCAAAATCTTATGCCTTACTCAAGGTTCCATGTACTTATGGTGTTCAAGTAAGCTGTCCACATAAGTTATATTAGGAATTGCACTAGTCAAAATATAAATTTTGTGCCAAATAAATATTTTTTGCTTTAGTCTCACAGGTAAGTTAAAAATTTTAAATATTAATTACCATCTATTTTCAACACCCTGCAGTAATGACATTCCTTTGTTCTTCCTCATGCAAAAACATTTTAAAATCTGTACATTTAGTCATCCAATATCTACCCTATTTCTATCTCTTGATGATCTCTGTTCTTGACTGACATTCTCCAATTTCATTCATTAATGTTAGTTCATATCAGTGACCACACAGTATTCGTCCTTTTGTTTCTGGCTAATCTCACTCAGCATAATGTCCTTAAGGTCCATCCAGGTTGTTACATACTTCATAACTTTATTGTCTTACAGCTGCATAATATTCCATTGTATGTATATACCACAGCTTGTTTAGCCACTCATCTGCTGATGGACATTTTGGCTGTTTCCATTTCTTGGTGACTGGAAATAATGCTGCTATAAACATTGGTGTGAAAATATCTGTTTGTATCCTTGCCCTCATGTCCTGTGAGTAGATACCTAGCAACAGCACTGTCAGGTGATATGGCAATTCCATACTTAGCTTCCTGAGGAACCACCAAACTGCCTTCCACAGTGGTTGCACCATTTGACATTCCCACCAACAGTGGAAAAGTGTGCCTCTTTGTCCACATCCTCTCCAGCACTTGTCGTTTTCTATTTTACTGATAATGGCTAT
Source organism: Tamandua tetradactyla (assembly GCF_023851605.1). Lineage (NCBI taxonomy): Eukaryota > Metazoa > Chordata > Mammalia > Pilosa > Myrmecophagidae > Tamandua > Tamandua tetradactyla. The sequence continues at coordinate 103,820,644 of NC_135332.1, read as the reverse complement.
TCTCGTGGGTGTGAGATGACATTTCATTGTGGTTTTGATTTGCATATCCCTAATAGCCAGAGAAGTTGAGCATCTTTTCATGTGCCTTTTGGTCATCTGTATTTCCTCTTCTGAGAGGTGTCTGTTAAAGTCTTTTGCCCATTTTGTAATTGGGTTGTCTGTCCTTTTATTGTTGAGTTGAAAAATCTCTTTATATATTCTGGATACTAGACCTTTATCTGATATATCGCCTTTAAATATTGTTTCCCATTGTGTAGGCTACTTTTTTATTTTCTTAGACGAAGTTCTTTGATGCACAAAGTGTTTAATTTTGAGGAGTTTCCATTTCTTTCATTCTTTCTTCAATGCTCATGCTTTCGGTGTAAAGTCTAGAAAACCACCTCCTATTAATAAGATTTATAAGATATTTTTAAGATATTTATACGATATTTATAAGATATTTGCCTACATTTTCTTCTAACAATTTTATGGTCTTAGATCAAATGTTTAGGTCTTTGATTCACTTTGAGTTAATTTTTGTATAGGGGGTGAGATATGGATCCTCTTTCATTCTTTTGCATATGGATATGCAGTTCTCTAGGCACCATTTACTGAAGAGACTATTAAAGTCCACTGGCTAGAATATTTATCTCTATGCCAGTCCCATGCTGTTTTCACCACTGTAGCTTCATAATATGCCATCAAGTCAGGTAGCATGAGACCTCTTCATTTTTCTTTCTCAGGATACTTTTAGCTATTCGGGGTACACTGCCCTTCCAGATAAATTTGATTATTAGTTTTCCTATTTCTGAAAAGTAAGTTTTGGGATTTTAATTAGTATTGCATTGAATCTGTAAATCAATTTAGGTTGAACTGACATCTAAACTATATTTAGTCTTCAAATACATGAACACAGTATGTCCTTCATTTTATTTAGGTTTTCTGTGATTTCTTTTAACAATTTCGTATAGATTTTTTTGTATAGGACTTTCGTCTCTTCAGTTAAAATTTATTCCCAAATATTTTATTCTTTTGGTTGCAATTGTAAATGGAATTTTTTTCTTGATTTCTACCTCAGACTGCTCATAGAAAAAGATTTTTGAGTTCTGATTTTGTAACCTGCCACTTTCCTGTACTCATTCATTAGCTCAGGCAGTTTTGCTGCGGATTTTTCGGGGTTTTTGACATATAGTATCATATCATCTGCAAACTGTGAGAGTTTTACTTCTTCCTTTCCAATTCTGATGCCTTGTATTTCTTTTTCTTGTCTAACTGCTCTGGCTTAAACTTCCAACACAATGTTGAGTAACAATGGTGATAGATAGTGGACATCCTTGTCTTCTTCCTGACCTTAAGGGGAACGTTTTCAGTTTTTGCCCACTGAGGATGATGTTAGCTATGGGTTTTTCATATATTCTCTTTATCATTTTGAGGAAGTTCCCTTCTATTCCTATCCTCTGAAGTGTTTTCAACAGGAAAGGATGTTGAATTTTTTCAAATGCCTTTTCTGCATCAATTGAGATGATCATGAGGCTTTTCTGCTTTGACTTGTTGATATGGTATATTACCTTAATTGATTTTCTTATGTTGAACCATCCCTGCATAGCTGGGATGAATCTTACTGGGTCATGGTGTATAATTCTTTTAATGTGCTGCTGGATTCGATTTGCTAGAATTTTGTTGAGGATTTTTGAATCTATATTCATTAGAGAGATTGGTCAGTAGTTTTCTTTTCTTGTAATATCTTTGTCTGGCTTTGGTATGAGGGTGATGTTGGCTTCGTAGAATGAGTTAGGTAGCTTCCTCTCCCTGTTCTAGTTTGCTAGCTGCCGGAATGCAACATACCAGAGACAGATTGGTTTTTAATAAAAGGGGATTTATTTTGTTAGTTCATCAGAGGAAAGGCAGATAACTTTACCTGAGAGTCTTTCTTACATGTGAAGACTCAGGGTGATCTCTTCTGGCCTTTTCTCCAGGCCTCTGGGTTCCAACAACTTTCCCCAGGGTGATTTCTTTCTGTTATCTCCAAAGGCCTGGGCTGAGCTGCTTGGGTTGTGCTACCTTGAACTCTCTCATTTAAGCACCAGCCAATTAAACCAAACATCATTCACTGTAGCAGGTATGCCTCCTAGCCGACTGCATGTTGTCATTCAATTCCCTGAATCCCTGCTCATATTTTTCCATTTTTTTCCCTATATTTTCTTTTGCTTGTTGGATTTCAGATGTTCCGACCTCCAGTTCACTAATACTATCTTCTGCCTCTTGAAATCTGACATTGTAGGTTTCCATTGTCTTTTCAATTTCTTCTACTGAGCCTTTCATTCCCACAAATTCTGTGATTTGTTTTTTCAGATTTTCAATTTTTTCTTTTTGTTCATTCCTTGCCTTCTTTATATCCTCCCTCAATTCACTGATTTGGTTTCTGATGAGGTTTTCCATGTCTGTATATTCTGAATTAATTGTTTCAGCTCCTGTATGTCATTTGAATTGTTGGTTTGTTCCTTTGACTGGGCCATATCATCAATTTTCCTAGTGTGATTTGTTATTTTTTTGCTGGTGTCTAGGCATTTAATTACATTAGTTTATTCTGGAGACTGTTTTCACTTTTTTACTTAGGATTTTCTTGCTGGGTGACTTTGTCTATCGGTTCTCTGACATTCAGTTCAGCTTATTCTGGAACACTAGCTTAGGTTTTGTTTAACAGGGCAGAATTTTTCGGTTCTTATTTTCTTATTTCTTGTCCTTTTCCCCCCCCACCCCCCACCCTCAGGAGGGTCCACTTAGGTATTATAGACCCATGCCGGATTTTCCCAGACCAAACTGGCTTCCTGTCAGGAGAAAACAGTCACCTGTGTCAGTTTTCCTTGAGGGTGAGACCCAGCAGGTTGAAAGACTTTCCTATGAAGTCTGTGGACTCTATGTTTTTCCTATCCTGCCCAGTATGTGGTGCTTGTCTGCCTGTGGGTCCCACCAGCATAAGGTGATGCCGTACCTTTAACTTCAGCAGGCTCTCCCTACTGTGGGTGTGGTGGAGACAGAGGAAAGATTGTAGGCTGGCTTTAATCGCTTCAATTTTCCAAACCCCGGGGTCTGAATTCCTTGAGGGAATCAACCTGAGCTTGGTCCCACCCCTCTCCTGAGGAAGGCACAGGCTCCAGACAAACACTCAAACAAGCTTTTTTCTGCCTATGCCTGGGGCAGTTGCAGCCTGAGAAGCCTGCTGCTGCATCGAAAGGCAGTCAAGCCTTTGTAGAAACACAGCTACAAAAAAGAAAGAGAAAAATCCTTCTCAGAGCAGGACCCCTGTTCCTCAGGGTTGTCAATCAAGAGCATAAGTTGGTATGTTGCTTTGTTCACCTTCAGATCCTATGTGCCCCCTCCTTTTCTTCAGGGCCCAGACCCTTTCAAGTATTATAAGCTATTCGACCCAAAAAAACCTCTGTTTCTTTTTTTTTCGTTTTCTGTCAGCCCTGACCCGTCCATGCCAGGGCAAAAATCAGCAACCTCCACTTTGACGAGGTTCAGCTGAGCTGGTGGCCTATGTTTAGTAGTCAGAATTTGTGAATGAATTCCACAATTGGAGTTTAGTTGCGCTCAGTCCCTGTTGCTAGTAAAGCCCCTTTCCTTTCCCTTCTGGGAAGCAGTCTGTCAGGGAGGGGTGCGGGCTGCTGTGGCTTGGGGCACTCATGGTTCTGGGGGGGCTCACAGCTGGTCCAGCTGATCCAGACAGGGGTATGCTGTGTATCCAGTTACTGATGTGGCCCCAGCAGTTGTTCCGTACTGTTCCTGGCTATTTAGTAGCTGTTTTGGAGGACAAACTAAATCCCACACCTCGCTAAGCTGCCATGTTGGCCACCATTATTATTCTTGTTTTATAGATAAACACACTGAGGTTGGAGTGGTGAAGTGGCTTACCCAGGTTGTTAATGGCACAGCTTTGATATGAACTCTGGTAAGCCAGTCCAAGTTCTCTGCTCTTAACACAATACTATGTTGTCTTTCTTTCATTTGTTTCATCATTAAATACAGTAAAATTTTTAAATATTAATGTCTTTCTGCAGCTTAGCTACTTTTACAAAGTTGTGTAATATTTATTCTCTTCACTCATATTTCTAAGAGTGATGGAGACTAAGCTTAGTACAGCAACCAAACTAGTTTCATTTATTTTTTGGAATTACCACTACCAGAATAGATCCTCTAGTATTCTTTATTTCTGTAATCAATAATTTTTGAGTACTTGTCATCTTTTTAATAAAACTTACCAATAGTAAGGTCATGCACTGGCTGAAACCTCTTGTCTGTGAACTGTAGCAATAAACACGATTTACCTACACCTGAAAATTAAAAAGAAAAGAAATAATAAGAGGCAAAACTCACAGGAAGTTAGAAGCAGTTTACAAAAGCTTATAGAAAAGAAGCAGCCATAGTTGCTGGTGCTCTTGCTGTGGGACGTTCACACTTTGGTTTCCACACTCTTTGAACAATCTACCATCATTTCTCAGTGCACTAAAAGAGGCAAAAAACCCTGATGGTTTAGGTAGAAGGTATAAACCATTCCAAAACACCCTTTTCACTGTTTCTTAGTCGCTGAACACTTCAATATGAAAGATAATGTGACAGCTTAACTACTAAAAGGCAACTTACCCATTTTTCCTAGTAGCTTCTATTCAAGACTGTATGCAGTTAAGTATCCTTGCATTTTGCTCTTTGCGTAATAATGAAAACATTTAAAAGCACAGTAATTTTCTCATTTTACAGCTTCTCATGCTCTCCTACAATCACTTAATTTAACAAACAGATAAATAGGTAAATAAGCTAGCAATAATATGCTTTGGAATCTACTTTTATGGAAAAAGTTGCTTGCTCTATTTTCTTTTTCTTTTAAATTTATCATGTATAAAATACAGGGTCCCAACACCATCCTATTATGAACACTTTGCATTGTTGCAGTATATTTGTTACAAATTATGAAAGCACATTTCTGTAACTGTACCAACAACAAACCATGGCCTAACTTAGGGTTTAATGTTACTCTATTTTCTTGCTAATTCATTTCACTATTATCTCTAATGTGAATTGCATTCCCTCATGCTACCAAAATTTACCTCATTAAAACAATGAATAACTTCCACATTCCTAAATTCCAAAGGAATTTTTTTTATATTCACTACACTTGCTCTCTGAGAATTTGAGATTTCACATCACACCTCCTTCCCACTCATTTTCAGGTCCTTCAAGAAACATTCCCTAAATGTTTCACACCAGACTAAGTTTGCCTAATAAACAGCCTCCTGTACATCTCCCTTATACTCAAGGTAGTCATCACTAATTAATTTACTCAAAAAGTCCTTATTGAGTACTAATAAGTGTACTACACTAGGTACTTGCTGATATAACAGTGCAGAAAAACAGTATAGTTTCTGATTATGGAACTTATGATCAAGTAGAGATGGAGAATTAAACAAAACGAACACTCACATAATATATATGAACTATAATTTGAAATTATCATAACTGTGATTTGAAAGAAAGAATAAAGTGCTATGAAAAGAATAACAGAAGAGACTATTTAGACTAAAGGGCTGGAGAAAGTCTTTCTGAAGAAGTGACATGTAAGCTAAGCTGTTTAATGTCTTCTAGATTACAAATCAAATGAAAGATGGGACAATGACTCTTTTGTCACTTGCTGTTTGTCTTGTGGCAAAGAACAGGCACTTAATAATTTTCCTAAACAATTGGCCCAAATGTCAAAAATTATAGAGACTGTCAAATGCTCAGTGTATTAGTCTGAAAGCTGCAGGAATGCAGTACCAGAGATGGAATGCCTTTTATACCGGGAATTTAATAAGTTACAAGTTAAAGGTTCTAAGGACATGAAAGTGTTCAAATTAAGGCACCAAGAAGAGGTTACCATCACTCAAGAAAGGCTGATGGGTCTAGAACACCTAGACCCAGGCTGGCATCTGCTGGTCCCTTGTTCTTGCGCTCTGTTGCTTCCAGCCTCCGTTCCTGTGGTGGTTCCTCACTTTGCTTATCCAGGGCTGGCTTTCATCTCTTGGCTTCCCTTGGCTTTCTCCAAGTTCTGGCTTGCTTAATATTTCATGGCTACATCTGCTGGGCTCCAAGCATCTCCAAACATCTGTGACTCTGTTCTCCAAATGTCAGCTCTGTTCTGAAGTTTCTGTCTGCTCTGTCATTTCTGACTCTATTCAGAATGTTTCCTCTTTTAAAGGATTCCAGTAAACTAATCAAGATCTACCCAGAATGGGTGGAGTCACATCTCCATCTACTATTTAAAAAGTCACACCTACAATTTGGCACGCCACATCTCTGTAGAGATAATTTAATCAAAGGTCCCTGACCAGCAATACTGAATCAGGATGAAAGGAAATGGCTACCCCCACAAGACAGGATCAGGATTAAAACACTGCTTTTCTGGGGTACATAATACTTTCACACTGGTACATCCAGTAACATACAAATCAAAGAAATGTTCTGCAAATATATGACCTTTATTAGGAAATGTTTCATCTGTGAAGGTTTTATAATCAACTGAAAATAAACTAAAAACACTGTTTTCTCTTTTTCTGTGATCTATAATTTCTAGTTTACATTACAAATGTCCCAAAGTCAAACTTACTTTATCAGATTTCTAATTTCTAATTTCTTTGAATAATCTTTAGGTCGAGGAGATGAGATGAAAGGATAGTTTTCTTTGCTGAACTTGTTGGTTACCAACCATATAAATGGAATTTGCTCTACATTCAAAATATATGAAAAGGGTAAACTACTTTTTAAAAGGGGTGAAAGTACAAAATAGTGAACAACTGAGATATGAATCTCAAATCTATCCTTAACATTCAAAATTATAACTAGAAATCACAGATTTATTACTGAGTAACTTCAAGATGTCATCTAACACTGTTTGATACCCTTTTAAGTGATGAAGAGCCTGAAAACCCTTTTCTACCTCATAACAGAATATGTCTTGTACTAGTAATTGATATCACTATTATTACAAGTGCTGGTTAAATACAGAAAATTGTTACTGTTCGTTTCCTCCCTTTTAAGACTCCATATTCTTCCTTCACATAGTCATGTAAATTATCTCTCAATGCAGAGAATATACACAAGTATCCTTGTGGCGCTTCCAAGTCTACTTAATCACAAATCTACAAACTTGTTAGGGTGGGTTATAGTTACAGATACCTTATCATATTCAATACCTGTCAACTTTTCTCTTTTTATTTCAGGTAAACTTGTTTCTGAATACTTGAGGTATTTCTGGCGCACAATCAAAGACCTTACAAAGCCCAAATCAGATGCCCAACTGTGCTGATTGGAAACTGCTTTCCACCTCAGAAAAGCCATGTTCCTTTAATTCAATCTTGTCAAGATCACTTCTAGGGTTAATTCAATCTAATCCAAATTGTTGGGTGGAATCTTTTGATCAGGTTGTTTTCACGGAAATGTGACTCCATCCATTCAAGGTAGGTCTTTGTCTGTTTATGGGGCCTTTTAAGAGGAAGACATTTTGGAGAAAGTACAGATGCTTGAAGAAAGAAAATGGTCCAGCAGAAGACAGAAGGACCCACAGGAGCCGAGAACCTTTTTGTTGTTGTTGTTGTATAGTATAACACATATACAAAGTAAAGAAACAAAAAAGCAGTAATTTTCAAAGCACTCTTCAACAAGTAGATACAGGGGGTTGGCAGGTTATGATAGGTAGCAATAGCAGCCTCTCAACTCTATTTGAACTCTCTCTGCCACTGATACTTTATTAATTGTACTTCTTTTCCTACTTTTGGTCAGGATGGAATTGTTGATCCCACAGTGCCAGGTCTGGATTCATCCCTGGGAGTCCTCTCCCACGTCGCCAGGGAGACTTTTCACCCCTGGATGTCACGTCCCATGAAGGTGGTAGGGCAATGATTTCACTTGCAGAGTTGGGCTTAGAGAGACTGAGGCGACATCTGAGCAACAGAGGTCCTCCAGAAGTAACTCATAGGTATGTCTATAGGTGGTCTAAGCTTCTCTGCTACCTACATAAGCTTCACAAGAGTAAGCCTCATGATCGAGGGCATGGCCTATTGATTTGGGTGTCCTTAAACTTTGACAGAGTATCGGGGGATTCCCTGATGGCAAGGTTTAATAGTTTCATAGTCTTTCTCCCTTTCCTCAGGGAACTTCACCAACACTTTCTTATACATACTCTAGAATGTTTCCAGCCATTACTATAATGTATACAGGATTAAAGGACCTCTTTTTCATTCTGTGCTCTATGTGTTTCCACTGTTCAAATGAGCTATACAGTCTGATTTAGATTATGCACTACAGAAAATTTCACTTTCAGACCAAATAAACTTTTCTTCCATTGGTCTCAATGTGAAAGAGCCATTTTTGAAACCAATCCAGGAGGACCAGCAGACATCACCATGTGCATTCCCATGTGACAGAGGAACCAGGATACAATTGGCCTTTCTTTAGTGAAGGCATCCTCTTGTTGATGCCTTATTTTGGATAGTTCCATGGCTTTAGAATTGTAGTTGCAACTTAATACATCCTTTATAAAAGCCAATCCATTTCTGGTATATTGCATTCCAGCAGCTTTAGCAAACCAAAATGCCAACCTTTTCTCATTCCTCATCTTATTGCACCCATAAATAACATATAGTTGCAACCTCCTTGAAAATGATCTCTTTTGGCTTTGTCACGCTACAATTTTCTCCCTGATGCCTTAATTCTGGGACAACTATTCCTTTACTTCCATGCATTTCTTAAATATGGGAAGTTTTCTCCACATTGTTTTTGATTGCCTTTTCACATAAACCCATCTTTTAATATATCAGTCTATCTCCATCTGTTCTAGTTTTCTAGCTGCCAGTAGGCAATATACCGGGGACGGAATGGCTTTTTAAAAGAAGAATTTAATAAGTTGCTAGTTTATAGTTCTAAGGTCAAAAAAATGTCCCAATTAAAACAAATCTATACAAATGTCCAATCAAAGGCATCCAGGGAAAGATACCTTGGTTCAAAAAGGCCGATGAAGTTCAAAGTGTCTCTCTCTCTCAAGTGAGAAGGCACATGGCGAACACAGGGTTTATCTCTCAGCTGGAAGGGCACATAGTGAACACGGCATCATTTGCGAGCTTTCTCTCCTGGCTATCTGTTTCATAAAGCTCCCCAGGAGGCGTTTTCTTTCTTCATTTCCAAAGGTCGCTGGCTGGTGGACTCTGCTTTGTGGTGCTATAATTCTCTGCTCTCTCCAAATCTCCTTCATTCTCCAAAATGTTTTCTCTTTTATAGGACTCCAGAAACTAATCAAGACCCACGTAAATGGGTGGAGACATGCCTCCAGCTAATACAGCTTAACAGCTGCTCTTGATTAAATCATATCGCCAGGGGGATGATCTGATTAGTTTCAAATATACAATACTGAATAGGGAGTAGAAGAAATGGCTGCCTTTACAAAATGGAACTAGGATTTAAACATGGCTTTTCTAGGGTACATACATCCTTTCAAACCAGTACACATCTCTATTCATCTTTCTGTTCTTCTATCTATCTACACACACACCTCTATCTATCTATCTATCTATCTACCTACCTATCTATCTAATCTATGTATCTATACACACACCCCTGCCCTCCTATCTATCTATCTATCTAATCTATGTATCTATACACACACCCCTGCCCTCCCCAACAATGGTTCTGTTTCTCTGATTAAATCCTCACTGCTATACAAAACAACCAAAAACGTATACTCTGGAATAGGGATGGTTTTCAAATAAGAGCTACTATTTTTAAATCAAGTATATCACAATAAATTATAGGTAAGGAGATATAAGACTCTCTCCCCAACAAAACATGGTCTCTCACAGAGCATAAGCACCATTAAGACAGAGCTCACCACATTTAACCACAGCAGGCCGAAGGAAGTGTTCTAAAGGCTCTTCTTTCTTTTCATATCTGTCTAGTGCTCCCTTTAGTATTTCTTGCAGAGCTGGTCTCTTGGTTACAAATTCTCTCAGCGATTTTTTGTCTGAAAATGTTTTAATTTCTCCCTCATTTTTGAAGGACAATTTTGCTGGATATAGAATTCTTGGTTGGCAGTTTTTCTCTCTTAGTAATTTAAATATATCATCCCACTGTCTTCTCTCCTCCATGGTTTCTGCTGAGAAATCTACACATAGTCTTATTGGGCTTCCCTAGTATGTGATGGATTGCTTTTCTCTTGCTGCTTTCAATATACTCTCTTTCTCTTTGACCTCTGACATTCTGATTAGCAAGTGTCTTGGAGTACGTCTATTTGGATCTATAAATGTCTTGGAGTATGTCTATTTGGATCTATTCTCTTTGGGGTATGCTGCACTTCTTGGATCTGTAATTTTAAGTCTTTCATAAGAGCTGGGAAATTTTCAGTGATAATTTCCTCCATCAGTTTTTCTCCTCCTTTTCCCTTCTGGGACACCCACAACACGTATATTCGTGCGCTTCATATTGTCATTCAATTCCCTGAGTCGCTGCCCATATTTTTCCATTTTTTGCCTATATTTTCTTGTCGGATTTCAGATGTTCCGTCCTCCAGTTCAGAAATCCTATGTTCTGTCTCTCGAAATCTACCATTGTAGGTTTCCATTGTTTTTTCCATCTCTTCTACGACACCTTTCAATCCCATAACTTCTATGATTTGTTTTTTCAGACTTTCGACCTACTCTTTTTGTTCATTCCTTGCCTTCTTTATATTCTTCCTCAATTCATTGATTTGGTTTTTGATGAGGTTTTCCATGTCTGTTTGTACATTCTGAATTAATTGTTTCAGTTCCTGTATGTCATTTAAATTGTTGGTTTGTTCCTTTCACTGGGCCATATCTTCAATTTTCCTAGTGTGATCTGTTATTTTTTTGCTGGCGTCTAGGCATTTAATTACCTTAATTAGTTTATTCTGGAAATTGCTTTAACTTCTTTTACCTAGGGTTTTCTTGCTGGATGAATTTGTTGTCTATCTATTCTTTAACATTCAGTCAGCTTTTTCTGGACCTCTAGCTTAGGTTTTGTTTAACAGAGGAGAATTTTTCAGTTCTTATTTTCTTGTTTCTTGCCCTCCTTGTACGGTGCCTTTCCCCCCCTCACCCTTAGCAGGGTCTACGTAGGTATTACAGACCCCAGCGGGATTTTCCCAGACCAAACTGGCCTCCTATCAGGAGGAAACAGTCACCTGCATCGGTTTTCCCTGAGGGTGAAACCTAGCAGGTTGAAAGACTTTCCTGTGCAGTCTCTGGACTCTGCTTTTCTTATCCTGCCCAGTATGTGGTGCTTGTCTGCCTGCAGGTCCCACCAGCATAAGATGATGCAGTACCTTTAACTTTGGCAGGCTCTCCCTGCTGGGGGCGTGGTGGAGACAGAGGAGAGGTTGTAGGCTGGTTTTAATGGCCTCAAATTACCAAGTCCTGGTGTCTGGATTTCTTGAGGTAGGGATTCCACCTGAGCTGGGCTTCACCCCTCCTCTGGGGAAGGCACAGGCTCCAGACAAGCCCCCAAAAGAGCTTGTTTCTGCCTATGCCTGGGGCAGTTGCAGCCTGAGAAGTCCTGCCGCTATATCCAAAGGCAGTCAAGCCTTTGTAGAAATAACAGCCAGAAATACTTCTGTTTCTTTTTTTTCTTTTTCCATCAGCCCTGCCCCCTTGGCACCAGGGCAAAAGTGAGTGATGTCTGCTTTGACCAGGTTCACCTGAGCTGGGGGCCTATTTTTAGTAGTCAGAATTTGTGAATTAATTCCACAATTGGCTTTTGGTTGCGCTCAGCCCCTGCTGCTGGTAAAGTCCCTTTCCTTTCCCCTCTGGGAAGCAGGCTGTGGGGGAGGGGCACCAGCCGCCGTGACTTGGGGAACTCACAGTTCTGGGGAGGCCTGCAGCCGGTCCAGCTGGTCCGGACTGGGGTACGGTGTGTGTCCAGTCACTGACGTGGCCCCAGGAGCTGTTCTGTACTGTTTCTGGTTATTTAGTAGTTGTTCTGGAGGAAGAAATAGCATGTGCACATTGCTAAGCTGCCATCTTGGCCCAGACTCTGTAAAGGCTCTTCCTGCCCTGGTTCCTCACTTACTACCAAAAAACATCTTGTTGTTGCTTTAAAAAGAAGAGAAAATTTGCACATACAGCTAATCTTTATTTTTTCTCACTCTTTCATGAAGATTACTGCTTGGGAGGGGGTATTATAACCATCTGTGTGCTGCACAAATTGTTTAATCTTTTTTGGACCTAATTTTGCTATCTTTGTATAAAGAGAAATGAGCCAGATAATCAATAAGCTCCTTTCTAACTCTTATATTCTAAGACTGCAGAGTAGTTAACCTGATGATTTTTTAAGGGCTTTGAAGTTTTAATGTTTTATTTTCATTATGCATGGATTTAAAGTTAATATCTGAACTTTTGATAAACCTGAATGGAAAACATGGATCCATCACACCATAACGTACAGTAATATGATGAAAAAATGGAAGTCTTTTTTCCTCATAATTACAAAAATATAGGTCAGTTCCTCAGTTGAAATACAACAAAAACAATGTCACTGCATTAGTCTGAGAGCTGCTATAATGGAATATACCAGAAATGGAATGGCTTTTAAAAAGAGAATTTAATAAGTTGCAAGTTTACAGTTCTAAGCCTATAAAATACCCAAACTAAGACATCGAGAAAGATAGCTTAATTTAAGAAAGGTCGATGGGGTCTGGAACACCTTTGTCAGCTGGAAGTCATGTGACTGGCATCTGTTGGTTCCTTGCTCCTGGGTCTGTTCCTTTCAAAAGCCTCTATTCCCGTGCGGATTCCTCACTTTGCTTCTCTGAGGCTGGTTTTCATCTCTTTGTTTCCCTTGGCTTTCTCCAGGTTCTGGCTTGCTTAACATTTCATGGCAACTTCTGATGGGCTCCAAGGATCTCCAAACATCTGTGTCTCTGGTCCCCAAATGTTGGCATCTGTGTCAACTGTGCTCTCTCCAAAATGTTTCCTCTTTTAAAGGATTAAAGTAAACTAATCAAGCCTCACCTGGAATGGATAGAGTCACATCTCCATCTAATCTACAATTCAGTGTGCCACATTTCTGTGGAGATAATCTAATCAAAAATCTCTGCCCCACAACACTGAATCAGGATTAAAATAAATGACTGCCCCCACAAGACTGGATCAGGATTAAAACATAGCTTTTCTGGGGTACATAACAACTTCAAACTGGCACGGGCACCAAGAGGAGAGCACAACTTCAAATACATCTTATAATATTTCCAGAAAGACAGCTGACCCTGATTTTATGGTTCAGCACACTAATTTGACATGTAAAGACAATTTTTACTGCATTAAAAAAGAGTCTACACTGAACTGCATGGGGAGTTCAGTGGTTAGAACGCCTGCCTTTCATGTGGGAGACCCAGGTTTAATTCCTGGACCATGCACCACCCCCCCGCCACCCAAATAAAAACCTGGCTAACAGTGCTCTGTGGTTTAACCAGATTCTTCAGTTAGGCTGGTTTTTAAGTGCTCTGCTGCAAATACTGGGACTCTACACATTTAAAACAATGAACAGCAAAGACAACCTCCAGCCAGCAGACTTAAATGAGCCACACCACTGTAAACTCAAATTAGATGGAAGTTTAATTCAACAGCCTTAAAGAATACCAATGACCAACCAGGTGACTCTACAAGACTCATGGCACAGATCCTTTGAGTAACTTCTTCGTAACCTGTACCACTGGGCAGATATACAGAAAGATGGCCTTTTACCAAAATGCCATGTTTCTATACTTGGAAAAAACACTAAATTTAGGCTAGAATACATTTTAAGATGGATTTTTGGATCCTATGGTTATCTGAAATATCTTATATAGACAAAATAGTAATTTCAACATAAGAACTGACTAAATTTCTCTCTAAATCTGATCCTGAAAACATGGCTGCATATTATCAAGTACTATACTGCTCCTGAAAAACAAAACAAAAATTCTGTGAATGACTAAAGGTAATCCACCAAAGAACTATGTTTGCTGAAAAGTGTTAAAAGTCATACCAAAGAAATGACAGGTCTTAACTGCAGACTGCAGAAAGATTATACAGACTGCTTTAAATATCAGTAGCTTATTTTGTAAACAGAGAAAATTTTGATTGTCATGCTAACAACCCAAACTGAGAAGCGTGAAAAAACAGTCTCCCTTTCTTTAATAAAAAAATCAGTAAACTTAGCTTGGTATATCAGAAAGAATACAGTTTTACAGTTGTAATACAGGGCTCAAATTCATCAGTATTATTTTATAACCCTCAATGGTAGGCATATTATAGAACCTGAGGCCCATTTCTACATCTTTAAAATGGGAAAAATAATATACAGCATTCTTACTTGAAAGCTTAAATGAGAAAATGTAAAAGGACTTTGCAAACTCAAAAATTTTAATACAAATGTTAAACTGAGAATTCTTCAAGACAAATATAGCTGATAGCAAAATCTCTAACCAAATATATCTGGCTTCCATTAAAAATTTTAAGGATTTTTTATAAAATTAAAATATTTTATAACAGTAACTGAAGTAAATACCCACCATTTACAATTTCATTTGCAACAAAATGATTTAAAGAGCTGTTTTTACACTATTCATTGTCTAAACATCATTCTCCTCAAACCCAAGATAGCATTCCTCTCAATTACTTCAATTAGATCCTGTTGTGGTAGATAACTGAGGTGACTTTATTTGGAAAAAGGTCTTTGCAGACGTAGCTAAGTTCAGGATCTCAAGATGAGATCATCCTGGATTTAGGGTGGGCGCTAAAATCAATGATGCGTCTTTTTAAGAGGAAGACAGATACAGACACACAGAGTGCAAAAGCCATGGGAAGATGGAACAAAGTTTGAAGCTATGCTGCTGAAGCCAAGGAATGCCTGGGGCTACCAAAAGTTGAAAGAGGTGACCTAGAATCTTCAGAGGGAACACAATCTTGACAATACCTTGATTTTGGACTTCTGGGAGAGAAAACATTTCTGCTGTTTGAAGTCACCAAGTTTGTGGTAATTTGTTAAGGCAGCCTTGGAAAATTAATACATTAATCAAGAGTCATCGTTCCTTCATCTGTCTCTTTATAGATTTCTATGTTGTTAATCTTCCACTCTTTGTTGATTCTATTATAATAAGTAAACTCACTTAAACACAAGAAACATTAAGACAGTGAGTGCTGAAGGAAAAGGAAACAGGAATATTTGAAACAATTTATTTGAAAAGCTGCCAATGAAAGCCAGAAAGGAAAAAAAGAGATAATCATGGGCGGGCCACAGTGCTTCACTGGCAGACTTCTTGCCTGCCATGCCGGAGACCTGGGTTCAATTCTTGGTGCCAGCCCATGTAAAAAAAATAATAATAAAATTAAATTAAATTAAAAATTAAAAAAAAGAGAGATAGTCATT